>NC_081787.1:20219368-20579368 GCF_963082965.1 Carassius carassius | reverse complement strand
TGATTAATCATTATATTGTTTTGGTTAAAAACTTATTATATGCTCGGTTTGAACTTACAACTTACATTGAACTTTAACTCGTTTAGCCTGCTTTAACATACTGAAATAATTTACTTACATTTTGACAATTTAATATCTTTATTATTCAATATCTTTGAAATAATATGTACTGTATAAAGCACTATAGAGATAAAGGTGACGTCATTTGACTTGACCGGAAACGTTCTGTAGAGATTAAAGTACAATTTATGTCATAAGATATTGTTTTTAGATATACAGCGACAGTTTGTAGAATACAGACTTAAACTACTTCAGTCTGATTGCATTGAATTTATTAAATACACGAGTTTCACAATTTTGAGTTGAATTACTGAAATAAAGGAACTTTTCCATGACATTCTAATTTATTGACAAGCACCTGTACATACAGGATACTGCAGAAATAGTAAGTGAAGTATGGGGGAATCTGTGAAAAGATGCTGCCATCTGGTGCTTAGACAAGGTGTTGCCTGTCCATTTTGTGATTGTATATGGAATCATGATGACATTTGTCTGATTGTGAGAAAATGCTAAATAAATATTTTAGAACACTAAAAGAAACTGTATTAAAGATGAAGCATCTAAAAAAATATATTTATAAAAAAATTCAATCAAGGTAGAGCTTTAAGAATAAAAGGGTGTAGGCTAAAAGACTTTAGAAACATCTGACATATTAAATATCCAGTGTCTATTTCTAAAATTCAAAAGGAAAAACTAACTGTTGCTTTTGTATAAGTAGAAAATAAAGACGTCCAAATAAATTGTGAATAATTTGTGCATATTTAGCAGCTGTGGTGGTGGTTATAGCATCTCGTACCACCCCTCCATCAAGCATCCTTCCATTCAATAATCTGATTTATTTTCAGAATGTGATGGTGGGGATTTGCGTGTCATCAATGCATCCAACCACACTGGAAATCCTGAAGGAAATACTAATTATTGGGTAACTTCCAGAGGTTGCAGCAAGATGTAAATAAGTGAACATCATTTATCATTTACCTACAATCCAGTGAAACTCCTCTTTGATGGATTTGTGGCCAGGAAAATTCTCAGAAAGAGAGTGAGAGCGACGCACACTTTCCTTAGTTTGCATTCAGCAATACAGAGGCCTTACTAATGTGCTCTGCATCTCCTATGTTTTAAAGAGAACTACCATTTAAAATGTTACCACTTAATTAAATATGCATGTGAATAAAAAATAAATAAAAACTCCCTACAAATGTATGCAGCCTCCTTGTTTAAAAGGAGATGCCATTTTTGTCACTTTGACCATGTCTGCATGATAAAAAAATATGCACAATGAACGAATACCTGCACTGCAAAAAAATGCTTTTCTATTTATCATTTTTGTCTTGTTACCAGTCAAAATATCTAAATATTATAAAATCAACATGCATTTTCTACATAAAAAATACATAAGGTATTTATTTAGCCTTTTTCAAATGGGGGAATTAATTTTCTCTTATTTTTCAAATTATCTGAAAGCATTTTTGCAGCGTGAATGAATGAATAAGGTATTTGAACTTCACTTACACTTTAAAAAGGGGGAGGAGACCGAAATAAACTCTGGGTTTACCGAAGTAAACCTGCTCCCGACCAGGTTAGGTTCACAGAGTAAGTTACCACAGTAGCTGACTCTTGAGTATAAGTTGCCACTCTTTCAGAAACTGGCTTGACCTACTCTGCTTTATCGGGTTTGACAACCCTTACCTAAAAAAAGTAGTATACTTCAAGTTTATTTTATTAAGTATACTTAAGTAAAGGTCAAGTATACTCTCAAGTATACTTCCTACAGCAAGTCTAGAAATATCAGTGTTGTAGTATTATACTTGTAAGTGTTCTGTTTCAATACTCCTTGGTACTAAATTGGCACACCTTCTAGTATATAAAAGTATAGTTAAGTATACTTTAAGTACAACAGTAGCAAACTTTACTACACAACTAGTTTACCTCTATGTTTGTAGTTTTTACTGCAATTATACTAAAAGTGAACTTATAGGTTTACTGATAGTTTACTAATTTAAATACTTTATAGACTTTGAAGGATAGTCTCTGTAAACTACTAGTTTAGTAGTTTCATACTGCAAGTATACTCATAAGTTATCTATAAGTGAACTTTACATCATACTTTAAGTATACTACTATGTCCCTTTTTAGGTTTTAATATGTATATATTTTGTTATATGAACATACAAAACATCCAAAGAAAGAACAGGGTATCTGCTTGTAAACAAAAACATTTTATTCTAGCTTCATGCATCATTTTTTAAACATTTTAATGTGGGTATAGGTTTCATAAAAAAAAAAGAAATAACATTTTGAACAAAAAGCTGAAAAAAGACTATGAATTGGATTTTTGAATGATAATCAAAACATAGATGGAGTGGGGCAACACCCCAAAACGTAACTGTATATTACCTCTTCAGCGGTCAACATTTTATTTCATAATGTTACAGTTTTGATGCTGTTTCATGTCAGATGATTGCGTTAGATTACATGTGTTAGTATCTGTTGGTTCTTTTTCTTCTTCACCCTTGTGTTTTTTTTTTTTTTTTGGAAATTCTGTACAAAAGTTGTGTAATAGCGCCCTCCACCATATAATAACGAAAACAGGGAGCACAAGTATAGTTCAAATATATGTTATGTCATGATCGGTCACTGAACATCCATTAATTCACCACCAGAGGTCATCATCCACAACACAGACTCTCACACTACAGAGTACACCCTGGACTACATTTCCCATGCTCCATTGCACCAATCACATTCACCTGAAAACAATCACACACACACACACACCCCACAATCATCAGACATGCTTTATAAACATTGGAGTTCCTTACCCACACTGCAGAGGAATGGGCATATGAATGGGGATTTAATTTCTCAGTGGAGAAAAGTAAAACAGTAATTTTCTCTAGGAAGAAGGTTCTCCCAGAAGCAAGTTTGAAGATGTATGAGAAATCATTAGAAAGGGTGACGGTATTTAAGTTTTTAGGTATTTATTCTGATGCAAAACTAACTTGAGCTGAACATATAAATAAAATTGTGAAAAAAAGCCAGTAGGTGTTAAACATAATGAGATGTGTACAGTCGTGGCCAAAAGTTTTGAGAATTACATAAATATTGGAAATTGGAAAAGTTGCAGCTTAAGTTTTTATAATAGCAATTTGCATATACTCCAGAATGTTATGAAGAGTGATCAGATGAATTGCATAGTCCTTCTTTACCATGAAAATTAACTTAATCCCAAAAAAACCTTTCCACTGTATTTCATTGCTGTCATTAATGGACCTGCTGAGATCATTTCAGTAATCGTCTTGTTAACTCAGGTGAGAATATTGACGAGCACAAGATCATTATGTCAGGCTGATTGGGTTAGAATGGCAGACTTGACATGTTAAAAGGAGGGTGATGCTTGAAATCATTGTTCTTCATTTGTTAACCATGGTGACCTGCAAAGAAACGCGTGCAGCCATCATTGCGTTGTAAAAAAAAAAGCTTCACAGGCAAGGATATTGTGGCTACTAAGATTGCACCTAAATCAACAATTTATAGGATCATCAAGAACTTCAAGGAAAGAGGTTCAATTCTTGTAAAGAAGGCTTCAGGGCGTTCAAGAAAGTCCAGCAAGCGCCAGGATCGTCTCCTAAAGAGTATTCAGCTGCGGGATCGGAGTGCCACCAATGCAGAGCTTGCTCAGGAATGACAGCAGGCAGGTGTGAGCGCATCTGCACGCACAGTGAGGACAAGACTTTTGGAAGATGGCCTGGTGTCAAGAAGGGCAGCAAAGAAGCCACTTCTCTCCAAAAAAAACATCAGGGACAGATTAACACTTAACTCACTACTGTTAACTACTAAGAAAGATGTGTTAACTAGTCAGTATGTAATATAATTTTATGATTGTGTTAAGTAACAGTTAGCTAATCAGTAACTATTATATTCTGTCATACCTACTGAAGAACTACTATTAATTATGTACTAGTTAAGGTTCAAGAAAAATAACTATGAAATAACTACTACTGAACAGTTATACGCAAAAAATCACTATAATAATCAGGATGTGTCCCACAAATCAAGTACTTGAGTAAAAGTACAGATAGCCCAATAAAATATTACTCCAGTAAAGTTATAAGTAGGCCTATTCATTTTCAAAATTACTTGAGCAAAAGGACAAGTATAAAGTACTACTACGGTAGCAACTTTGTTACACCCCACTTATTAGCTTATATTGGGAATGAAATATGGATTTTGTTTGCTTCTAAATGTTTAACTTTTGATTAGGAAATGTTTGTTAAATTAGTTAAAATGTGGGCAGTATACATGTTAAAATGGAATAAAATATGCTGTATTAAGAAATGTTCTCATCTGAAATAAACAGATTTTAGTCAAAATGATGTAGTTTATTATCATTTACTAATAGGTTCACTTTAGAGTTCTGTTTCAGGTTCTAAGTAATTCCTGCAGAATTATCTGATAATTCTTTATTAATTACTAATGGGTTCTCAACATTTTCACTTTAAAATAGGCCTAATGTTTCAGGTTCAAAATAAGTCCTGCAGAATTATTTGATAATTAATTATTAATTAATAACGGGTTCCCTATGTTTTCACTTTAGAATACTGTTTCAGGTTCTAAGTAATTCCTGCAGAAATATCTAATAATTCTTTATTAATTACTAATGGGTTCCCTATGTTTTCATTTAGAATACCGTTTCAGGTTCTAAGTAATTCCTGCAGAATTATCTAATAATTCTTTATTAATTACTAATGGGTTCCCAACATTTTCACTTTAAAATAGGCTTAATGTTTCAGGTTAAAAATAAGTCCTGCAGAATTATTTTATAATTCTTTATTAATTACAAATTGGATACCTGTATTTTCACTTTTCCTCAGGCTTTGCCTTGCATAAAGAAACTTTATTTTACAGTTCTGTTCCTCAGTAATTACAATAACTATGTAATAACTAGATACTAACCCTGAACCTACCCCTAAACCTAACTCTACACCGTGTAGTTACCTTGTATTACCAGAACCTTCTTAGATAAATACACTGTAAGTACACTATAAGTACATGTAAGTGCACGTACTGTAAAATAAAGTGCAACCCGAAATTGAATTAATGGTAATGTGGTATATGCTGAGGAGGCACACATACAGTACTGTATATAAAATATAAAAACTAAGATAAGTTATCGCAAGGCACTGGAGTCATGGTGGGCTTCCTATTGGAAGCTGATTTCTTACAAAACACACTCACAAAACAATTTACTACATAGGCAAAACTTCTATAAAATGTATTGCATTTATTAATATTGCATTTTTATACTACTAATACTAATGGTAATAACATTTATATGAAAGGGTCACAATTCAATGTAATTGCGTATAACTGTTCAGTAGTAGTTACTTCATAGTTATTTTTCTTGAACCCTAACTAGTAGATAATTAATAGTAGTTCTTCAGGAGGTATGACAGAATACATTAGTAACTGATTAGCTAACTGTTACTTAACACAATCATAAAATTATATTACATACTGACTAGTTAACACATCTTCCTTAGTAGTTAACAGTAGTTAGTTAAGTGTTAATGAATAATCACCTGTTAGTTCTTCAATAATTCCTTATTAGTTATGTAGTAAGTAAGAAACAGTATTCTAAAGTGTTACCCAGTTTTTGTGAAGAACAATGCATTTTCCAGCACGATGGAGCACCGTGCCATAAAGCAAAAGTGATAACTAAGTGGCTCGGGGACCAGAATGTTGAAATTTTGGGTCCATGGCTTGGAAACTCCCCAGATCTTAATCTTTGAGAACTTGTGGTCAATCCTCAAGAAACGGGTGGACATACAAAAACCCACTCATTCTGACAAACTCCAAGAAGTGATTATGAAAGAATGGGTTGCTATCAGTCAGGATTTGGCCCAGAAGTTGATTGAGAGCATGCCCAGTCGAATTGCAGAGGTCCTGAAAAAGAAGGGCCAACACTGCAAATACTGACTCTTTGCATAAATGTCATGTAATTGTCGATAAAAGCCTTTGAAACGTATGAAGTGCTTGTAATTATATTTCAGTACATCACAGGCAAACTTTTTGAAAACTAATATTTATGTAATTCTCAAAACTTTTGGCCACGACTGTAGGTGGAGTGGAATGGGGGGTGAGTTTTTCTTCATTAAAAAATGATCTATGTAGCACTGATATGTTCTGTGTTTGATTATGGTTGTGTGGTATATGGTTCTGCCTCTAAAAACTTTTGTAAAATTCAAGCTCAAGGGATGAGGCAGTGTTGTGGAGCAGTAAAGACTACACCCATTCCAGCTTTGCAAGTATTAGTAGGAGAGATACCACTAGAAATAAGAAGGAAACAATGAATGATCAATTACTGGGCTAACCTCCAGGGGCATAAATATGAGCTTCCCAAAAAAAGTTTGTTTTACAGAATTGTTGGGAACAAAATGAAAGATGTTTAATACGTTTTGGGTGGAGTAGTAAAATATCTGCAGGAGAAATGCAAGTAAATAACATCAAGATGAGTCCAACAGATGTTATTCAAGAATATGAACCTTGGGTTTATGTAACACCTCAAGTAGATTTGCATTTGTTGGAGGTTAAAAAAACTGAATTAGAAGCTGAATTGTCATCTGCTTTTACAATATGCAACAAAGTCCAATACCCCCGGCATTTACAAGTTTATACAGATGGATCAAAAGCTCCAGAAGGTCAAATAACTGGGGCTGCTTTTTTAGTTCAAGACAGTGATGGCCAGTGGATCAGTGGAGTAAAGCGAACTTCAAATCATTTGGCATTTTATAGCTACTGTAGAAACGATGGGAATGTTCTTGGCATTGCAGTGGGTTGAGGAACACAAACCTGAGAATGTTTTAATTTGTTCTGACTCCGTTTCACTCTTAAAGAGTTTGAAATCTTTTAAATCATGTCACCAGGGTTGCCAACTCTCACGCATCTGGCGTGACACTCACGCTTTCGGCATCAATCTCACGTTGAAGTCCAAGCGTGAGTGTCACGCCAGATGCGGGAGAGTTGGCAACCCTGTGTCACAAAGATATTCTTTTTAGTATCCTAAAAATACATTCAAAAATTTTTCAAAAAGGTACATCAATTAGTTTTATATGGGTCCAAGCACACATAGGAATAAGGGGAAATGAAGAAATGGATAAATAAGCTAAGCAAGCTCTACAGAGAGAAATTATAGAGATACAAGTTCCATTAAGTAAATCTGAGATTAAGGTTTTAATATGGAGTAAAGTGATTGAAGAATGGCAATTTAAGTGGAGCAATGGGGAAAAGGGCAGATTCCTTTACAGTTTAATAAACAAAGTAAGTCATAATATAAGGTGTGTAGGGAAGTCAAGAAAAGAAGAGGTTATCTTTAACAGGATATTCAAATTTAAATAGCACTCTTAAAATAATTGTCACAATTACAGTTCATTTAGTTAAGTTTTCTGTCTTGTCTGTTATGAGCTCTCATTATTTTCCATGGTTTCTGATTAGTTAATCCTTGTCCAGCTGTTCTTCCGTAGTTCTCTCATTTACAATGTGTATACATGTTTCTGTTCTATCCTTTGTCAGTTATTAGTTGTGATATGTGCTGTATCTAGTCTCAGTAAAGTCTATTTTGAATTAGATGTCTTCGTCTGCTGTTTTCATTCCCTGACAGTGTGTTACAATAATAGGGAAACATCCAAATGGGTTATGTGAATAATGTAATGTTGAAGAAACAATAGCTCATGTATTACTTGAATGTAGTAAGTATGAATGGGAAAGAGGAAAAATGATAGTATAAATAAGAAAAAATGGAATTCAGGATATTAATTTTAAGGTTTTAACAAAATGGTCATGTGAAGTAAATAGTAAAGTATTCCTTGGCGGTTTTTTTGTTTTTTTATTTTTTATTTTTTTATAAGAGAGACGGGGTGGTTATATAGAATTTAGAATACTGTTCTACACTCCGGAGCAGAAGGTGGCAGTAAATGCACCTATTTACATTGGTGCCACCCACCGTTATAAACCAGAAAGAAGACACACTGCCGATTATTGTTCTGCACATATCCCTCCCCTAGTGATAGCTGCGATACCAAGCCTTGTTTGTTTTCTTAGTCTTGTTTAAGTTCCTTGTTTTCATAGTCTTGTCTCTGTTTCTAGTTTTTTAATAATCTTGTTTCAGTTTATAGTTTTCATAGTCTTGTTTCAGTTCATAGTTTTCATAGTTTAGTCTTTTTCAAGAGGATCACCCCTCTTGCTTAGCCCTCTGGATATTGTTCACTGATCAGAGAACCTTGCTTGCCCTTGGTTTATTCTTGTGTCTTGCCCGTACCATACCTGTTTGCTCCTGTTTCGACCCTGTCTGTGTTTAGACCATGTCAAGGAATAAAAGCTTGCATATGGATCCGCATGTCTCGTGTCTCTCCCAGGAAACATTGGTCTGACGGCGACGTCATGTCCCTGGCAAAAAATTGTGGTAGGACGGCATAAATATGTAACGCAGAACATTTCCTATAAATGTATTCAGATATGTTTGTACATGTGTCACCGGGTGACTAATCCGAGCGGAACTTTTTTTTTTTCGGGCGGAACTGGAGTGTGGGAAATATTTTCCGCCCGGACTAAATTAAGTGAAACACGAGTTCTGTTCCGGTTGGCCCAAAGCGGGGAAATTATCCCAGATACACGTCAGGTGTGGGAAGAGGACGTGTTGGATACCGATTGGAGGATCAGGAAGGAAGCAGAGATATAAAAGGGGCTGGTTTATGAACAGAAAGAGTAGTTTTTAGTTCCGCTGTTGTTCCACACGATACGGAAGTGGCTGGTGTGGCGTGGATGTTGTGATTTACGGGCTGCAATGGAGAATCCAAGGAAAGGGGATATTGGAAGTGCGAAGGAAGATAAGTGCTCAACCTTTTTGTATGTTGTGTTTAAATCTTATTGTGGATTGGGTTGAAGGAGCGATCCTATGTTTGGAAGAGGACAACACTGTGTACTGGCGGGTGAAAACTTTATGAACATTCCTTGTATATTGTGGATGACGGATGTGGAGGGAGACTAACTGCCTTTAAGAAAGAGTTCCGACTGCATATTTCCCCGTAGCAGTGGGTAATCCCCCCCCTCTCTTGTGTTGATCTAATAATCCTCATTGCTCGTGTGTTTACTCAGGGTTGATAGTAGTGCCTTGTGTTGGAGATCGTTGGGAAAGACGGAGAGACTCCGGTGTACGATATATACGCCTGCCGTGGTCTGCCCCCTGTCTTCGTCCATCTGACACGCCCCGCCAGGACTCTGAGCCCGAAACGGGAATACACCACGGATCTTCTTTCACTGAGTGTGTGGAGTGCGGTGAGTGCTGCTATATTGAAGTGTACACACGAGAAGAATTGTAATGCCTTTGTGGTGTGTGGTGTTTGTCCGTGGCTGTGTCCCTGGTCGTAGGAAGGGATCTGACGGAGAGGAGCAGTGTATTGGTGGCGACCACAGTCTTTACCTTAAGTAAGCTGGAGCTTGGACGTGTTGGAGGCGCCTCTGGAGGAGGTTGGATGACGTCGCCCATGCAGCAATCTCTGTAAGCTTTTAAATCAAAGCCTTACCCTTGCATCCACGTGACGTTGTGTCATTTGCCTTGTCAGCAATCACCGGCCTTGTGCGTGTCATCTGTGCTGTCTCTTCGACGAGGGAAGCGAAGGACAACAGCCAATCCTCCCCTGTGTGCCCTCCTGCCAAGCTGGGCGGGAAGCCCAGTATTGTTTGCAGTCTCACCTGTAAGGCCCACCAGCCGTCGGTCATCGACCAAACCAGTATCTGCTTGGAATACCGACTTCTGAATATCTTCAGTGGTGAGTAGCCAGTTAACAGCCCAGCCCTGTGAATACTCACCTGCGTATTGAACTCTGTACTTACCTGAGAGCTAGAAACCCCTGCATGCTAACAGCCCAGCCCTGTGGATACTCACCTGTGTATTGGACTTTGTACTTACCTGAGAGCTAGAACCCCTGCACGCCAACAGCTCAGCCCTGTGAATACCCACCCGTATTGAACTCTGTGAGCTAGAACCCCTGCACGCCAACAGCTCAGCCCTGTGAATACCCACTTGTATTGAACTCTGTACTTACCTGGGAGCTAGAACCCCTGCACGCTAACAGCCCAGCCCTGTGAATACTCACCTGTGTATGGAACTTTGTACTTACCTGAGAGCTAGAACCCCTGCACGCCAACAGCTCAGCCCTGTGAATACCCACCCGTATTGAACTCTGTACTTACCTGTGAGCTAGAACCCCTGCACGCTAACAGCCCAGCCCTGTGAATACTCACCTGTGTATTGAACTCTGTACTTACCTGGGAGCTAGAACCCCTGCACGCTAACAGCCCAGCCCTGTGAATACTCACCTGTGTATTGAACTCTGTACTTACCTGAGAGCTAGAAATCCCTGTATGCTAACTGCCCAGCCCTGTGGAAACTCACCTGTGTATTGAACTTTGTACTTACCTGGGAGCTAGGACCCCTGCACGCTAACAGCCCAGCCCTGTGAATACTCACCTGTGTATGGAACTTTGTACTTACCTGAGAGCTAGAACCCCTGCACGCCAACAGCTCAGCCCTGTGAATACCCACCCGTATTGAACTCTGTACTTACCTGTGAGCTAGAACCCCTGCACGCTAACAGCCCAGCCCTGTGAATACTCACCTGTGTATTGAACTCTGCACTTACCTGGGAGCTAGAACCCCTGCACGCTAACAGCCCAGCCCTGTGAATACTCACCTGTGTATTGAACTCTGTACTTACCTGAGAGCTAGAAATCCCTGTATGCTAACAGCCCAGCCCTGTGGAAACTCACCTGTGCATTGAACTTTGTACTTACCTGGGAGCTAGGACCCCTGCACGCTAATAGCCCAGCCCTGTGAATACTCACCTGTGTATGGAACTTTGTACTTACCTGAGAGCTAGAACCCCTGCACGCCAACAGCTCAGCCCTGTGAATACCCACCCGTATTGAACTCTGTACTTACCTGCGAGCTAGAACCCCTGCACGCTAACAGCCCAGCCGTGAATATCCACCTGTGTATTGAACACTACTTACCAGAGAACTAAAACCCCTGCACGCTAACAGCCCAGCCCTGTGAATACTCACCTGTGTATTGAATTCTGTACTTACCTGTGAGCTAGAAACCCTGCACGCTAACAGCCCAGCCCTGTGAATACTCACCGGTGTATTGAACTTTAAACTTACCTGGAGAGGAGTCGGCTGGAAATCAAGGGCTGAAGTGGAGTGCTGTCTAGGAAGGGCTGAAGAGTAGCATTATTGAGGACTGGAATCCGTATCTGTGGACAAAAATAGTTCGAGTCATCAGTAGTTTTAAAGTTTCCTCTCCCCTTTTCCCCAAACTTTTAAATAAATAAAATTGTTAATTTTTAATCTTGGTTGTCTGTCCGTTCATTGGGGTGTTGTGGGACCTTCTCGAGGTGGAAGTTAGAGGGAGGAGCGAGACCCGTTAAATTGGTGGTCCGCTCTGACCTGCGACACATGTCTATAGTTATGTGGGGTTGCATGTATAATTGTTACTTTGAATTTTAGCTATGTGTAGTTCAATATATACCCTGTTGTGAATCGTCGTGAGGACATCACTAGGTGACGTCTTTTACAACTGCATTACACGTCCATCACGACCCTCTATGAAATCCTTGTTAAATATGCAAAAGCTGTGTTTACACAGCTTACACAGGTTAATACTGCAATAATTAAAGTGCACCAAGTCATTTTTAAGAGGTTTTTAAGAGGTTGTGAATAGACGTCCACTGACGTCTTTTACACGTCTAGTCAAGGTTGTCAAAAGACATCTAAGCAAGACTAGCAGTAAAAATAATTTTTGTATACAAAGTAAATACATTTACTTTATCTTGTTAAAATAAATTATAATCACAAAGTGCCCAGTGTGGTTAAGTGATTGCAAAGCCACACTGCAATTTAGTCATTATTTCAACCTGTTTTATGTATTAGTTATTATTTTCATGGAATGTAAGCATATACATGTAAAAAAAAAGATATATATCCGGTCACCATTTAAAGGTTTGAGTTGGATTTAATTGCCATAACTGTGCTGCCAAGATGTAGTAACAAAAGATAGTAATGAATTGCGTGATATTACAAAATCCCGCAATAGGATAGAGTATCTCGCAAGATAGTGTTAACGTGTTCTTCCGGAACATTGAACAACCCCGAGAAAATGAGGGAGTTGTATAGATATATATTATATAAAATCTACTGTTGGGTAAGTACATTTTGTATTTTATTAACGTGCTTAAGTTCTCTTACGAGAGTTCTCTCGTACTGCGTCTTAGCTAAGACGCTATGCTTCGCGCCCTCCATGCCACTTCCCGCCGAAACGGGTGTGGCCTAGCCCTATAAAGGGAGCTCGAAAAGGCTGACTCACCTGATTTTTCATCTCTTCAGTGAAGCTCACGCATCATTGGATCACGAGAGGAAGCAAGCGCCGTCAGAGAGACACTTTTACGAGTGTGTGTCGCAGGGCGAACACACACGAGGATACAAAAAAGGATATAGGCGCCGGAACGCGCAGCAGGAACGGCAGTGGAAGGCGGCGTAGGCCAGCATCTTCAGAAGTGGCTCGTCCCGCTGAGATGCTATCTGACGGCGCTTGCTTCCTCTCGTGATCCAATGATGCGTGAGCTTCGCTGAAGAGATGAAAAATCAGGTGAGTCAGCCTTTTCGAGCTCCCTTTATAGGGCTAGGCCACACCCGTTTCGGCGGGAAGTGGCATGGAGGGCGCGAAGCGTAGCGTCTTTTTAAAGATGCCCTCGTGCGGCTCGTGCAGAGCCCCGCTCAGTGAAGGAGACCGTCACGTCATCTGTGTCTCCTGCCTGGGTGAGGATCATGCAGCGCTCGCTGACGGCGGCTGCCCTCACTGCGAGCTACTGCCAATGGTGACTCTGAGGACTCGCCTGGCATTCTTCTGCGAGCCTGCATCCCCCGCTGCACCGCAGCGCCGTAAAAAGCGCCGCTCCCAGCGAATACCGGAACCGCCTCCAGCTCAACCGAGCTCGTCGGTTCTCCCTGCTTCACCGGCCTCCCCTGCATCGCTTCCCGATGGTCAGCGCCCACTGAATGCTGCCGCGTCTTCCGAGGAAGTGGATCTCAGGGCCGCGCCGCGGGAAGAGGACACGTGCTCTCTGCTAGCTTCGGGCAGTGAGGGTTGGGCGAGCTCCGGGGATCTCGCGCCTTCTGCTCAGAGGCCCAGCAGACGGGCTGATATCGAGAAGGAGCTGATGCGAGTGCTCACGCTGGCCGCAGCGAGCCTCGGCCTCGAGTGGTCTGCACCAGTGCCCCCCTCTCATTCCTGGTTGGATGGTAGCTTTCTTCCGGATGAGCGTATTTCTCCCAGCTCAAAGCCTGCCCCGTTTCTTCCTGAGCTTCATGAAGAAGTGGCGAAAGCTTGGAACGCTCCATACTCGGCGCGAACTCGTTTGTCTGTTTCGCCAGCATTCTCCATACTGAACGATGCTAACAACAGAGGCTACCAGTCACTTCCGCCGGTGGAACAGGCTATAGCGACGCACCTTTGCCCGCCCTCTGCTGGACGGCAGACGCAAGCTGCACAGTTGCCCGCTTGCCTGCACACAAAAGCCGTTATCACGGCTCCCCCGAAAAGAGTGTTATTTCTGGTGTCCCGGCCACGGCCGATGGTGCTATAAATGTAGTGACCATGCCCACTCCTCAGTGCCCACAAACACTTTGTCACACACGGCGCGTGATTTCTGTAAAAACGAAACCCGTGCACTTACGCTCTGCCCAGGCAGACAGCGAGTCGAAAGCAGTAAATGTGCACGCTTACAGCCCACAGTTACTTGGAGACATCACGAGTCCTACGGGACCCGCTCAGCCCTCCCTGACTCGGTTAAGCACCGTGGCGGTGTCGAGGAAGAGCGATCTGCCCGCTGTGATCAGCGCGCTCCCCGCCTCAAATGCCACAGGCATAACGCCCATGTTGCAGCACATCGAAGCGCCGCTGTTGCCCAGTCAACAGAGCACGCTTCGCATCCAACCCTTGCATGGTCAGCGCTTCCAGGGGTTTCGGATTGGGTGCTAGACATTATAAAGAGAGGCTACTCGCTACAGTTTTTTCGACGCCTTCCGTCGAAACTACGGTCAAAACAGAAGTAGCACACCTACTTCGGGCCGGAATATCAAAACTGTTGAGCAAAGGGGCTGTGGAGCCTGTATCTCAAGCTCAAAGCGAAGGGGGGCTGTACTGCAGATACTTTCTAGTGCCCAAGAAAGACGGGGGTCTCAGGCCCATACTGGATCTAAGACAGCTGAACAAGGCATTGGTGACACACAGTTTCAGAATGCTTACGACCAGGAAACTCCTCGCGCATATTCGCAGAGGAGACTGGTTCATGTCGATGGTTCTGAAGGATGTGTATTTTCAAATACAGATAGCGTCACATCACAGGCGATACTTGAGATTCGCCTTCGAGGGCCAGACATACCAGTATACAGTCCTGCTGTTCGGCTTGTCCACGGCTCCTCGTACGTTTACGAGGTGCATGGACGCAGCGCTCGCTCCTCTCAGACTCAGAGGCATGCCAGTGCTGAACTATTTGGACGACTGGCTGATTCTGGCTCAATCACGATAAGAGCTCGTGGAACACGGGGCCATTTTACTTGATCACCTAGAGAAACTCAGTCTCAGTGTCAACTGGACGAAGAACTGAACCGCAGTCAGACGATACTTTTTTTGGGTATAGCTCTGGACTCACGTTCCATGACGGCGCGGCTGTCGCCACAGTTCTGGCTGAGAGCGCGAGTACCGCACAGAGAGTGGATATCCGGTCGGCTGCATCTCAGGGTCAATCAGAGCTGTGTTACAGCCCTGGAACCTTGGACAGCGAACGACTGGTACCAATCAGGTGTAAGCCTGGGGACTTCCTCGAAAGTGAAGATGGTGTCGACAGACGCCTTCACTTCGGGATGGGGAGCGCTGCTCGAGGGCAGACCAACCTTTGGCCTGTGGTCAGAACGGGAAAAGCTCCAACATATCAACTGTCTGGAAATGCTGGCAGTGGAGAACATGCTGACGCGTTTTTGTCCCCGAATCAAAGGCCACCACGTCTTAGTCCGTTCGGACAACATGTCTGTGGTGTCCTACATAAATCGCCAGGGCGGTCAAAGGTCCCGAAACCTGTACAGGTTGGCAGAACGCCTCCTGGTTTGGGCTCAGCGCAACTTGCGCTCGCTGAGAGCAGTTCATGTGCCTGGGCTGCAGAATCTGGGTCCAGACAGGCTGTCCAGAAGCAACATTCCCACGGACGAATGGTCTCTACACCCGCAGACAGTCCAGCTGTTGTGGGAGAGATTTGGCAGGGCGGAAGTGGACCTCTTCGCGTCCCACGAAAACACTCACTGCCCCGCGTTCTTTTCCAAGAACGAAAGTGCGCTGTCACGGAGGTGGCCGTGCTGCCCGCTCTATGCTTTCCCCCCCGTCTCCCTCCTTCCACAGGTGATAGAACGGGTGAGGGAAACGAGATGCTCAATACTGCTTGTAGCACCGTTTTGGAAGAACCAACCATGGTTTCCAGATTTGATGCAGTTAGCAGACACTGCCCCGTAGCCAGTGCCGTTGAGGAGGGATCTCCTCTCGCAGGCCAGGGGCTCGATTTGGAACCCTCAACCGGAGTTGTGGTCCCTCCATGTGTGGGCGCTCAACGGTTACCCGCTGATCTCTCAGTGTGAGTGCTAAATACCATCACTCAGGCTAGAGCTGTATGCCTCGAAGTGGTCGGTGTTCTCCAGCTGGTGCACAGCTTGGGGATGTTCACCCCTTAGTTGGGAGGTGACGGAGGTTCTCTCCTTCCTACTGGAGCTGTTGGATAAGGGCAGAGCCCCCTCCACGCTCAAAGTTGGCGTGGCGGCTATTGCAGCATTTTCTGAGACAACGCTCGGTCAGTCAATGGGAAGGAACGATTTGGTCATCCGCTTCCTTAGAGGAGCTAGGAGGCTGAATCCTCCCAGACCTCCATCTGTCCCTGTATGGGACCTTGCGATGGTTTTGAAGGCCATGAAAGGTTCCCCTTTCGAGCCTATCCGAACGATTAGCCTATAGTATCTGTCGTTCAAGACAGTGTTCTTGTTGGCTCTCGCTTCAGTGAAGGGTGTGGGTGACCTGCACGCGCTCTCGGTGAGCCCGACGTGCTTGGAGTTTGGGCCTAATGACTCAGGGGTCATACTCAAACCTAGGCAGGGTTATGTGCCGAAATCCCTCAACACGCTGTTTCGGGCTCAGGTTATTGCCCTGTCTGCCCTGTCCGTGTCAGTAGAGGATGGAGACTCGAGTCTTCTTTGCCCCGTTAGGGCTTTAAGAGCTTATGTGTCTCGCTCCGCTGTCTTTAGACAGACTGAGCAGCTGTTTGTCTCGTTCAGTGGACGTTCCAAAGGAATGGCTGTTTAAAAAAAAACAGAGCCTATCCAGATGGATAGTTGACGCCATAGCGTTAGCTTACGCTTCCAGGGGCCTTCAGAGCACACTCCACAAGAGGCGTCGCCTCGTCGTGGGCGTGGCCTAGTGGGATCTCCTTGCAGGATATATGTATGGCGGCAGGTTGGGCCTCGCCGTCTACATTTATCAGGTTCTATAACCTGGAGGTTCCCACCCTGCAAGCAGGGCTGCTGTCGGTATAGTCGAATCAGGGCCCTGATTGGAACTCTGAGATCATAAGCGCTATGCGCTGCCGACTGTTATATGGGCAGTATTGCGTAAGACCCGCATTACCACATTGGTCAGGCCTTGCCTTGACTGTGTGATGTCATATTGCCGCGTCTACGGACGCTGCTAGATATGGGATGGAGGGTCCCCCCCCTCCTGTTCTGGACTCTCTGTGAGTCCCTCTGGTGACTGTGCACTGTAAATCCTGGGCATTGCTTCCAGGTTTATTGGTGTGTGATCCCTGCGCGCACGGCGCTTTACATGGGGTTCCCGTAGCGTCTTAGCTAAGACGCAGTAAGAGAGAACTCTCGTAAGAGAACATACTCGGTTACTAACGTAACCTCGGTTCTCTCTAGAAGAGGGAACGAGTACTGCGTTCTCTGCCGTGCGTACGATTCACTCTGGTTCGCTTCGGCGATGAAATAAACCAGGTGAGTCAGCCTTTTCGAGCTCCCTTTATAGGGCTAGGCCACACCCGTTTCGGCGGGAAGTGGCATGGTGGGCGCGCTGCGCTCGATAGGCTTGTGCAGTTGCCGCAGAGCAGCCAATGAGCGAGCCAGCCGTCTCACCTATGGCTGTGTGCTGCTGCAAATGCGCTTTACAATAATTCAAAATTAAGGATAATTTTTTGCTTCAGTATTTCGTGAAAAGAGACTTTTCCCGTAGCGTCTTAGCTAGGACGCAGTACTCGTTCCCTCTTCTAGAGAGAACCGAGGTTACGTTAGTAACCGAGTACGTTTTACTTGTTTGAAACGAAGGAACCGAAATAAATTATGCCCACATTGTCGATTGAAATTTACGAAGTATGGCTAAAATTAGCTAGTAGGCTAAAAGTTACTCTGAAATTATACATGGTATACCATAGTGTAAAGTATGTTTAATGAAACAAAGTTATTAATGTAGCCTTTGTTCCTTGTATATTGATGTATTTTTCATTGGTACACTTTATCTATTCAGGGGACATCACAGCCCACCTGTATTTATCAGAAATGTCCTGTTCACTTTCTCACAGTTACACCTAATAGTAAAGGGGTTTTCTCAAGGGCACCACGGTGGTATTTAAGAGGGAGGGGACAAATGCTGTTTTCTCCCAACTGATCTAACACCCATTTAAAACAGAACATCTTTTATACAATAAAATAAATTGTAATGCATGTTGATTAACTTTTTATAATGTTTCATTCATGATTCATTCATCTTGTTACATGGATTTTTTTTTATTTTGGCTGTAGACCATAAAGATATTTTGAACGTGCATGTCATTTACCTCAGATTTTTTCATTTTATTTATTTTAAAAAGAAATAGAGTATCTTCCCTCGGATGCTGTGAAGAGATGGAGACTCTGAAATTGACACACTCCAGGAAGAGCTGATGGTGGAGGTTACAAGAAATGAGCCAAACAACTGTAATGTGTTTAAGGGATAGTTCACCAAAAAATTTTAATTGTCATTTTCTCTCCCTCATTTTTCAAACCTGTATACCTTTCTATGTTCTGCCGAACACAAAGATATTTGGAAGAATGTTTGTAACCAAGCAGATCTTACCTTCTTAAATATCATAATAATTTTTCCTACAATGGTAGTTAATGGGTTGTGAGATCCACTTGCTATAATACAGTATTTTGTAACTGGTATTTTAGTTTGGTTAACAGTTGCTTAACTGTTCAAAAACAATAAAATGTGCTAAATCAGATCATGCTCCTTTTTTGCTTATATCCACAAATTATGTGTTCTTGTTTGTGATGCACACGATTAAAACGTTTTATGGATGTTTAGGTCTGACTGGACTGATCTTGAGTTGATCAAAATGCGTTAAACCTAAAGACATAATTGACCAGACCTATATATACACTTAAACTATGCAGCAACACATTTAAACATCCAGAAGACAATGCATTTAAATGTCCAGGAGACAGTATATTTAGACATCCAGGGACATGCAGCAAAAACATGGAATTCATGGCCAGATGACGTCAAAGATGTCTGTTCAACTTTCATTTTGGAACTATTTTGCAACCATGACGGGACATCTTTTAAACGGTCATTAAACGTCCAAATTTTTGCTGGGCTGTCACTCTGTTACATGTAGACTTTTTGTAAGTATAAGTCAAGTATACTTAAATGTAATTTAAGGAAATCACACTTGATAATGAGCATACTCCTGGACAAATATACAGCAATGCTAATAAAATCATCAAAAAGTTCTTAAGACCCTTTCCAAACATCAATGAATCTGCTAAATATCCGCTTTATTTTCCCTGTAAGAACGGCTAAAAATAAGGTGAGTGTCATGACCGGTAACTTCTTTGACTCCTTCCTGCTGTTCTTCCATGTGCTGTCACTGACGTTTGTACCTGATGTTTTTTTTTAGTCCTGTTATTGTCATCCACACGTGGTGGAGCAATTAGCACTAACTGATTATTATTAATATTCCTGTCTTTGTCTTCTTTCATCATGGGTATGTCTAATGTATTTTTGTGCCATATGGATGTATTTTGAATTTTCACTCTCTTCTAAATTCTTCTGCACTGTTTCCAGGATACTCAGGTGAGTAATTATAGGGAAACTCCATCCCAAAATGAAATTTTTGTCATTAATTACCCCTGTCATGCCGAACTTGTAAAAGCTTTGTCTTCAGAGCACAATTTAAGATATTTTGAATGAAAACCGGGAGGCTTGTGACTGTCCCACAGACTGCCAAGGAAACATTTTGTATGAGTAGAAAACAAAAATAACAACATTATTCAACAATTTGTCTCCTCTGTCTCTACCCATATCACCATTTTGGAGAATATGAGCTGAATGAATAAAGTAGTTGTTTTCTTTTTCTTCTTGTATACAGAAAGGATTCTCGTTGCTTCACAATGTTATTGTCGAACCACTGATGACAGATGGAATATTCTGAAGACGCTTTTCATACTTTTCTGGACTTTGACAGTGTATTTTACTTGTCAGTCTGTGGGACAGTCACAAGCCTCCCGGTTTTCATCCAAAATATCTTAAAGGAGCATTTCACCCGTGGGAACATTGATCTTCATTGAAAGTGGGTCATATATGTAGTCGAAATCTATTAAAATTTTCGAATTTGGTGCCTTTTTGACCGAGTTATTACAGAAAGTAACTTTAGGGCTCATTTGTATGGAAAACCACAACTCCCACAATGCAACACATTTGCACAGCTCCACAAGCCACTCCCACTCCCAAGACATTGAGGACACAGTTAGCGATAATAAAAACACTTACTTTACAGTTAGACGTCCATTTGTCCCTGCAGGCTTCGGCTGGCGTTTCCAGTTTACCTTCGGAGTTCTGAAAGATGTCTCCAGGACGCCTCTGTCCATATGCGGGGCGAAACTAGGATGGTTCACAACGCAAACATCCGTGTCCTTGTCTGCCTCGGACATTTCTTCGAGGAGAAATTGGCATCTTTGAAATTCTTGGCAGCAGACGGACTCTAGCTCTGTGTCCGTAGGCGCACAACGAGAGCACAGGCACCACCAGTCCGCGCCAGCTCGAGCACGCCCGGGCTCCTCGGACGCAACAGGCAGGTCTCCGGCCTCGGCTGCAGCCGCCGCCTCCTGTTCCTCCTCTGCGCTATATTGTGGCTCGTATAGATAGCCACGAACATCTGTTTCGAGCAACAGACTTTGAAAATCCTCTTCTTCCATATCATGAGTTGTTCCTCCAGCCATTCTCGTAAATCTGACTCATAAGCGCTTGTTAGCTTAGCTACATAGCTTCCAAACAAGATGGCGGATTTTCATTTTCGTTTCTGTAAGTTTAGTCCCACCCACTGATCTGTAAAAGGCCTGTAGGGTGAGTGGGCCCCACCCCCTGGAATAATAATAAGCTAGTGTCTGTAGTCTATACACTTTTCAATGAATTTTAACTTCCTGCTTATTATGACGCAAAATGACGATTTTTACGTCATAATAAGCAGGAAGTAAAACACTTAAATCCTTATTTCTCCCATCTCAGGGAAAAACAAAGGAAAAATCCATGATCATTATAATATATGACTGGGTTTCTAACAATACAAAGCTAAATGCAAATGGGTGAAGTGTTCCTTTAAATTGTGCTCTGAAGACAAACAAAGATTTACGGGTTTGGAACGACATGGGGGTAAGTAATTATTGACAAAATTGTCATATTCGGGTGGAGTTTCCCTTTAATTATTCTTATGTGGACACTGAGGCCAGATTGGTAGTGCTAGACTGGACATTTCCAGCAATTCCTCTGAGCTTGGTCTTGGTGGATGTGTGTGCAGGGAACGCCACACCACTTGACTTTTGTGTTTCACTTTTTTACTGGTTTTGTGATCTGAAGTTTCTGAATAAACTCTCTTTTTCATTTGAACTGCATTTGAGTCCCTTTCCTGACAGAACATACCAACCAGTTATGGACTCAGCTGAAGATATGGAAGTCTGCCGAGCTATCGTTCAGCAAGGCATCCAACCAGGATGCCAACAGGGGGGCGATAACTGCATCTCATCAGGCCATGACTAACATGTCACAACAGATCACTGTGATCTCCCAGCACCTTGACCAGATTCAGATCAGCCCATTGGAAGGTCCCACAGCAGTCAAGAAAGGGGCACCCCTGTCACACTGATCTGACACCTTAATCCTCCAGCTCCATAGCTAAGTGAGCCCACTTGATGCCGATCTTTCTTATCTCAATACTCCCTGACCTTCTCATTACAGCCTTCCTGTTTCCCATAGAGAATATCAAAGTTGCATTTGTGATACTGATAATACATATAATACATGGATAAAGTGTCCCAGAGTTTGTCCCTGGCAGTAGTGTAATGTAACGAAGTAAAAAATACTCCGGAACTTAAAGTACTTAAGTATTTTTTGGGAGTATCAGTACTTTACTTTAGTTTTTATATTTCACGCAACTTTTACCTTTACTAAACTACATTTGCTAATCAAAATATATACTTTTACTCCGATACATTTCCCCGAAATATATTTGTTACTTACTACAAAATACTACAGGAAAGCAGGTTTGACAAATCAGTGGTCTGGCATTTGCTAGTTAGACTCATAAAAACACCTTTGCTCATGTGCAAACAAGTGAGCACTATGCACAACCGCGGATGATTTCATTTCCCATTCAAGTCGAGTCAGGGGTGTGCAATAAAGCATCATCTGTGAATATGGTAAGTGTTTTTGTAATGATGTGTCACCAAATATCACCAACCACACAGAGTGCACACACAGATTTATTTGTCTATTAATACTCAAAATTCTAAATTGTAGATGGCAAAAATCCTGTATGCTTTTTATATTTATATAATTTCATGTAGGCCTATTTAGCTTAATCTGTACCACAAAGAAACTACAGTTTTTCTGCAGATGCATGAACACATTAAATAATAATTGGATGCAAGTTCAGTAAAGCAATACATGACTTTTATACATAATATTGCTTGTTTTTGCTCTTTTTTTCCATGTTTAAAATTATTTCTAATATCAGTTTTCAATGTTTTGTTAAAAACAAAACATAAGGCCTATTTATACATCTGTATCTGCAGTTTAAATGCATCCATGTCCCCTCTGAGATACATAAACTGTGTAAATACATGCAATTTCAGATGCAGATTCCAGAAATGTTTTCATAAGTTGGAATGAAAGACTCTAAGTACCAGATGAAGTGCTTCTTATACTTACCCAAAAATATAAAATGGAAGAAATACTTGAAACTTAAAAATTCTTGAATATATATATATATATATATATATATATATATATATATATATGTACATATATATATATATATATATATATATATATACAGTGTTGGGAAGGCTACTTTGGAAATGTAATAGGTTACAGATTACAAGTTACCCTGTTTAAAATGTAATAGTAGTGTAACTTTTTCAATTACTTTATTAAAGTAATGTAACTAATTACTTTTGAGTACTTTTTGATCACTTTTCTAAATTTGTGAAAATTAAAGAATAATAAATAAAATCATATACATTAACTCAAATACAGTTATCTAATAAGCATGTGACATATTCTGTGTAATAAACTCCTGAAACATTGGTGTTTTTTTTAAACTGCTGTTTCTGTATATGATGATAGTTTTCTCAAAATAAGTAAAATGCACATGAAGTGACACAGAGCAGTTCTAGAAATTATGTTTATGTGCTCGTGTACTCCTATACTGAGGCAGGCCTATGTGTAGTAAATGAAACCATGTCTTTGCCATTAATTTAAAAAAACTATTTTTGTATGGACCTGACATAAAAAAGGTTTAAATCTTTAATTTGGGGACATGCAAAATAATTAAAAGTTCTCTCCCGAACTGCACCTTCACTTCCATTTTTCTCTTCAGTCTCTTTATTTTGCCCTGTTATCCATCTCTCTCATGACTTTAATACTCAAGATTGAACAAAACTATACTTTACAATACAATACTACAATATCTTTATAGAAAAATCCTAATACTGTACACGAGTCATGTTTTTCCCTTACAAAAAATTACCATGCTTTTATTAGCCTATATAAAAGTAAAATAACCTTGTTTTTTTGCAAATGGATTTGTATTTATTTTTAAATAAATACATTTGTAAAATAATTTTACATTTTTGGTTATCACAGTTAAACAATAGTAACCATTTTCTCTGGATTTATAGTTAAATATTAAAATGTTAATTTTTGTAAGGGTTGTGTTGTTGTCTGTCGTAGCTCCCCCTAAACCTATAAAAAAATCGGAATTTTTTTCAGCTAAATTACTACTGTAACATTACAACAGATAATAATGATGTCCTTTATATAGTATTTTGAGTGATGACTGATGAGCAACGTGCTGCTGCTTGATTAAATAAATAAAAAAACAAAGACAAAAAAGCATCTTTACAGATGAAACCCAGAACAGGAGTTCTGCTTCTCTGCTCCAGCAGTCCACTCTAGTCAGTCTCTCTATCTCTCTCGCATTGATTACTTGGAGTCTGATCCAAACCGTTTGGCGGAGGCGCGGAGAGCGCGCGAGTCATGACTAACAATTCATGACTTATTAGAGATTCAATTATCAAATGGCGGATTCGCAATTTAGTACATTCGGCAGGCAATTATACAATAATGATATTAAATAGTGGGGCAAAATCGGCTGCCAGGCCACCGGGAATTGTCCTGGTTCTCCCGGTGTCCAGTCCGCGCCTGATTTCCACAGACACGCAGAATGTGCAAGTCATATATTGCATTTTTGGGGCTATAAATTCACAGACACTAGTCGATGTCATGTTTTGATTCAAGTGTACTGACCTACTTTTGATTTAGTCAAAAGTCATCCAAAATGTGGCATATTCCGTCCGCGTTAGGCATTCCGTTTTTATGACTGGATTCTACGAACCAGACTGTGTTTCCGCATCCCGGAAATTATTAGGGCGGCATGTTTCAGAATAGTCAAAGCAATTTGGGAAAGAAATCAGTTAAATCTGTATGTGGATGTGTGTAAATATTCAAATGTAATCCCCTTTGTAATCGTAAAAAATTTCATAAGTAACTGTAATTTAATTACTCATTTTTTCTTAGTAACTGTAACTAATTACAGTTACAATAATTTTGTAATTAAATTACGTAACGCCGTTACATGTAACTAGTTACTCCCCAACACTGTATATATATATATATATATATATATATATACTGCTTTTCCATTTTGCATTTACTTGTACTTTTACTTTCAATTCTTAAGTACATTATGACCTTCAGGTACTTTATACACTACTGGACCCTGGATCGTTTGAATGTGGTTCATTTACAATGCCAGTGATTTTAAAGAATCTGCATGTGCATTACATCTTCACACACGTCCTGTAAAGACAAGTGACATTATGATGTGACATTTAATCCGATGCATTCTGTTTCACTTAAGCTGGCGAATGATCACAACTTCAGCGTGGATAGTGAGGAACTACCTGATCTCTGCTTCATTACAGTTTGCACATATTTTTTCGGCGCGAACATTGATCTGCCTTCAAAATACCTTGGAAAAGAGTTACACTATAACATGCGTCATCATTATGGCATGCCCTTAACGGCATTGGTTCTGGCTTTTGTTCACACAGAGCTCGTTCTGGGACTGAACCCGGCAGTGTTACTAGGTCCTCAACCCTGGATCACGTTCACACAGTGACCGTCACTCAAGCAATTTTCCGGGACCAACGTGCAGTGTGAAAGGGGCTACAGGAGGCAATCCCCCTCTGGAGAATGGTTGTGCAAGGTAAGAATGACCATGACTATGCTGCAGTCTGGTGGCTGTACTTCCTTCCAGGCAGGTCTTCAGTCAGAGGGGGTTAACCACCCTGTTGTAGCTCTTATTGACTCTGGAACGGAGGGGAATATGGATATCAAACTGGCCAGGAGCTGGAGTATTCCCCTAGCCAAAGTTATCTCTGCCAAGACACTTTGTGAAACTCCACTCATCAAGATCTCACCTGTCACTGGACTCATTCACTTCACTCATTCACCACAACTGGCAATCGCATTGAGGAGATCCGTTTTTTCCTTATTCACTCTCCCTGCACTCTATTAATTGTGGGGCACACCTGGCTTACTAAGCACAACCCTCTTATTGACTGGACTCACCATATGGTAGTAGAGTGGAGCCCATTTTGGCGGGTTTTTCTTAGAGGAGAAGAAGGATGGTTCACTATTTATTATTGGGGGCTGAATGACATCACAGTCAAGAATAGTCATCCCTTGCCACTGATGTCTTCGGTCATCTAATTCTTACAGGGTTAACCATTGTTGCGAAGTTAGACCTACTGTACGCAACATTTATCTCCTAGTTCGGATTAGGAAGGGGGGCGAATGGAAGATCGCCTTTAACAACCCCTACAGGTCATTTTGAATATCTGGTCATGCCCTTTGGACTTTCAAACTCCCTCGTGGTCTTCCAGGTGCTCGTCAATGATCTGCTCAGAGAAACATGGTCAACCGGTTTGTGTTTGTATACCTCGACAACATCATGATCTTCTTCCAGAACAAGGGTGATCATGTCCAGCATGTCAATTGAGTGTTACAGTGGCTTCTAGAGAATCCTTTTTTTTCCAAGATGGAAAACTGCAAGTTCCATGCATGGTCAGTTCCGTTCCTGGGATTAGTTTTTTCGCCAGAGGCCATTCGAATGGACCCTGTCAAAGCAGAAGTGGTTGATAATTGGCACACCCCAGATAATCATAAAGCGGTTCAATGATTTCTGGGACTTTTATAGGCGGCTCATTCAAGGTTTTAGCCAAATCACCCGCCCTCTGACTAACCTTACCTCCACATGAAGACATTAATTTTGGTCAGAACTGGCTCAGGAGGCCTTTGAGAAATTAAAGGACCACTTTGTTTCAACCGCTATCCTTAGAAATCGCGACCCGTCTCACCAATTCATAATGGAGGTGGATACATAGGTGGCAGTGGGGGCTATTTTGTCCCAGAGATCACAGGTCACAAGATACAACCTTGCGCCCTTTTCTCTTATCAACTTACCTCCTCTGAATGGAACTATGACACTGGGAATAAGAAGTTTATGGCCGTTCAGTTGGTGTTGGAGGAGTGGCATCACTTTAACAATCCCATGGTGTTTAGTCTGGATTCCAGAAGATCAATGCTGACTTGACTCTGCTCATGAAGATCATTGGTGACTTGCATTTGTTCATGAAGATCATTGGTGACTTGCATTTGTTCATGAAGATCATTGGCGACTTGCATTTGTTTATGAAGATCAATGGTGACTTGCCTTTGCCCATGAAGATAGTCGGTGACTTGACCTTGCCCATGAAGAACACTGGTGACTTGAATTTGTTCATGAAGAATGCTGGTGACTGGACTTTGCCCATGAAGATCATTGGTGATTTGACTTGTCTCCGGAGTGTCAACGGTGACTAGCCCTGACTCTGGAAGGTCAACGGTGACTAGCCCTGACTTTGGAAGGTCAACGGTGTCTAACCCTGACTCTGGAGGGTCACTGAGCACCTGACTCGACTCTGGAGGGTCCATGAACACCTGACTCGACTCTGGAGGGTCAACGGGAACCTGACTCGACTCTGGAGGGTCAACAGGAACCTGACTCGACTCTGGAGGGTCAACGGGAACCTGACTCAACTCTGGAAGGTCCACGAGCACCTGACCCGACTCTGGAGGGTCACCGGGAATCTGACTCGACTCTGGAAGGTCAACGGGAACCTGACTCAACTCTGGATGGTAAACGGGAACCTGACTTGACTCAGGAGGGTCAACCGTGGCTGTCATCTTGTGCCATGACTCTGGACCGGCGGCCATCTTGGGCCGTGGCGCTGGGCTGTCGGCCATCTTGGGCAGTGGCGGTGGGCCGGCGGTCATCTTGGGCAGTGGCGCTGGGCCGGCGGCCATCTTGTGCTGTGGCGCTGGGCCGGCGGCCATCTTGGGCAGTGGTGTTGAGCTGGCGGCCATCTTGTGCTGTGGCGCCGGGCTGGCGGCCATCTTGCGTCGTGACGCTGGGCTGGTGACCACCTTGTGCTGTGGCGCTGGGCTGGCGGCCATCTTGGGCAGTGGCGCTGGGCTGGCGGCCATCCTGGGCAGCGGCACTGGGCTGGCAGCCATCTTGTGTAGTGGCGCTGGCTCGGCAGACGTGCGCTTCCTCTCCGCTCTCCGTCCGCCATGGTGAGACGGCGGCTCCGATCCGTCCCACAGGAGCCCCGGGTCGAAAGGGGACCATGGTGGAGAGCGAAGCCGGACTTCTTCTTGACCACTAACTCCTCTGCGACCTCCCCTGGTCCCACAAAAAACGACCAGGCGGGTTCTCTCAAAACCACTCCTTCTATCCCGCTTGGTGGCTGGGGAGGAAACATCAAAGAACATACCGCTGGATCCTGTTTTCTGGATGAAGTCCTTCTGTGACGATCAAACCCAGTGAAACACAGGGAGAGAGAGATCCAATTGCAGGTATGTTTTTCTTTATTGGGGTAATCCAAATCGTAGTCCAAACAAGCCGGGGTCAAAACCAGAAACAATCCAAATAAACAAACAAGGAAGGTACAGGTAGGGAACAGGAACGGAAAGAGGAACAGGAACTCGGAATTCGAGGAACTCGGGAGACGAGAAGACTGGGTACGGCAGGAAACGGAAGGAAAGGACTCCATGCAGAAAACAGGAAAAGACTGGTAAATATAGGGAGGCTAATGACTAATAAGTGAAGGCACCTGGTGCAATTAACAGGGGTGCAATTACTGTGATGAAGGGACAAGGATAGTGGAAATTGTAGTGCCTACGGTAAGGTGCCTAAGGGGAAGTGAGCCCACTAGTGGACACCCAGGGAAACAGAGACCAGGCAGCGTGACAACATGTGTATGTTTTCTGAACATTCTCAAACAAGTAGTAAAACTTAAGTAACTTAAATTTAGTTAACTTATGTTTTTGTGCCAATTGCCAACTTTATTAAAGATCAGAGAAATATGAATTAATCTATTACAGCTATGGGAAGTACATAACTTTGAAGTAATCTTAAATGGAATTCAATAATTCTGCAAACATCAAGGGAACATTAATTTTGATGTAATGATAATAAAACATTCCATTTACAATGTTTAAATGTTTATATACAGTAATTTTGGGGGAAAAAAAACAGATACAGTAACTTTGAACAAACATTCTATTAACATTACTGTTAGAACGTATCTTTGAAAACATCTGAATGTGAACATTCTCAAACAAGTAGTAACATTAAAAAAAAACTGTAGATCAACATTTAACTAAAACATTTGAAGTCCCCCCGTTATTTCATCAAATATAATAAAAATGACATATTTAAATGTTTTTTCTTGTGAAAATAATTTTCTCATGCCTTAAAATAGCTTGAAAGTAACTCAAAACCCTTGCCTTATTTACTATACATTGATCTATGATCTAGCCCCACTTATTTGTGAATACTTTAACATTCTACAGTGAATACTATAACATTAGTTAAAGTTACATACTTGATTATGTTGTATCCTAAAATGCCTTGAAGACATGAATACAGCCATTTGTGATTCTTAATTTGAGCCCGCTAGCATATGCATGTGAAGTGAAGATGCGGATGCGGGAGAGGTGGGTCTGACTCCAGGCTACTTTAACACTGTTGCCACAGGTTATTATGCAAGTTAGTGGTTCTAAATCAGGTTAAACCACAGCTTCATGGGTTTTTTTGCTCTAATTTATTTTTGGTTTTATGTTGGTATTGGTATATTTTGCATGCTAGTGATAGGAATCAATCCCTTGACGTAATTGGTTATTGGTTTGTGACGTAGCAAACTGAAGGCTGTTTCAAACCGCAATTCTGGGTCAGTCTTTGGGAAACTACAATTTTAAGAGGAAAATCCTCAGCAATGGTGTTGATTAATGGATGGGCACGTGGTTTGTCTAAAAGCATATTAAAAACACCACATAGACAAATAAAAACTTGATTTTCAATACAGGGGGACTTTAAAAAAAACTTTTGTTACAAAGTATAAATAATGTTTTTTTTATGCTAACATTTTAAGAACATTATTAAAGATTAGAGAAAAGTGTAACATTACTGTAATAATGGAACTTTGAAAGATCTTTAAATTAGGACTGTCATCGTTACCGCAAGTGCAACCCTTAATGGATTGCAGATCAGATCACTTAGATAATTTAATGCAGTTAGCGCAAAATTACTGAAGCACTATTTCTATTCTAACCCTTTAACCCAATTTTGTTTCTCTGCTTGCGATCAGATCATTTTAAGTTGCTCAACTCCGGGAAAGTTTTCAGTCCAATGATCCAGGAAGCGAATGCATTCAAACAATCTCTTAAAAAAACAGCAGTAATATAAAGGAAACCAGGGTGATTACATCAGAGATTGCAAAGTTGCAATGAGTGAAGTACAGGCTGGACAGGTTGTCAACACATCCCATCACGACGCACTCTACTACAGTTTCGCGACTGGATAAACAGTCTCGCTAGTAAAGTTTTGATGGATAAGACTAATAATTTATTTTCTCCTTTTCTTTCATATGTGCTTATATGGGATCCTTTGGTGTCTTTTTTTTTGGAAAGACATCTAAATTTGTCTTGAAAACTCTTTGAAGTTGAGAATGATCCTTTAATAATTTGATTTACTTTGCTGGATATAGCATATGAGAAAAAAATAAACATTTGAAACAAGATAAATTGTCCATGCTTAATTTCATAGTGTCTAATTAATCGCGAAATCATTATGGGAACATTACATTTGACAGTTTTTTGAATGTTTTGAAACAAGTAGTAACATTTTAAACAATGTTAGACATCCAACTTAAACATGTCAGATATATAATTTTCTAGTTTATGTTCTGTTTCGGTTTCCCTATTTTTCAGTTCTACCTGCCTTGACCTAGTTTTCATGTTTTTCTTGATTAGTTCATTCGGTTCCACCTGTGTTTATTAATTATCTTGTTTTCTCCATTCATTTAAAGAGTAACTAAACCCTAAACCAACTTTTTTTAGTTAATGATCTATAAGAACGGGGCTTTATTAGTGCTGTTCATTGATTCGAGTAACTTTTTTGACATTTGAGTATAAAGTGTTTTAATTCTACAATATATGGTGTAAAAACGTCTGAGTGCTGCCCTCTTCAGGTTGAACGGTGGCTACTGCAGTTGATTTTTCCTATTGGATGTTGCGGTGGCAAGTGACGTAAGTGGTGGCAGGTGACGTAAGCAGTTTCCAGCTCACCACGCCCCTTGGTACGAGCTACCACGCCCTTGGCAGTATAAAACCATCAAAATCACTGTAGTGAGTCAGGAGCTGGAATTGCGAGTATTGGTAACGACCAGGATAGACTAATATAGCATCTATTTAGCATAGCAATTATATAGTTATTTAGATCTTCAAGTTAGCGTAGATTTATCGGTATTTAGTACAGTGGTCAGGATGGTATGGAGGTGTGTTGCTGGTTGCGACAGCACTGCTGGACTGCATAGTTTACCAGCAGACTTAAAAATTAAGTGCCAGTGGTTGCATGCATTTGGCCTGGAAGACCGCTAGTTCCCGCCTAGAGCTCGAGTTTGCAAACTACGTTTTACACGGGATTGCTTCTCCAACGCAATGGAGGTGGAAATGGGCTTCTCCACACAGCTCGCGCTGAAAAGCGACGCGGTGCGGGAGTTAAGACCGCAGTTTGAGCCAGCGGCTCGAATTGATATGAACAGACACCTAGACACCCTCCACTTCAGGTAAAAGTGGGGGAGAAAAGTCCTCTACTTCAAATGATCGCTCTGTTGCAAAGCTACTTGCGTCATTACAGTCACTCTCCATTTTAGCGTCTCTGACAGCAGCTGTCAATCAATCCGTCACTGCGAGTCTCAGGATCACGCCGCACTCGCTCAGCCCCGCCCTAGGTTCGTCCCCTCTATCTCCGCTGTGATCTGCCCACTTTTCAGCATTTTTCAAATGTTGTCAGTGGGTGGAGTCAGGCTCTGTGCAGGGGTTTAGTTACACTTTAAGGTCTGTGTTCTCCTCAATTTCTTTGTCCTTTTTTGCTTGTGTTTCATGTTGGCTGTGCTAAAGTTTCTCTGAGTTACTCCTGTGGATTGATTAAAAGGCAGTTGTTTGAAGTTCTTTGTCATAGTCACGGCTGGATAAAGAGGCATACGCAGAAAGAATGATTCAGAGCTTCTTTGTTATCACAAACTGAAGTAGTTTTAAAAAGAAAGCTTTAAAATGGAAACATAACTTAGACTCTAGAAATAAAAGATCACCACAGAGATCCAGTGGGATATTGAGAGGCATGAGGTAGGTATGTAACCTTGAGACCAGTCAGTGAGATACTGGAGTGAACAGATAAAGCGCTCTGGTAAGTGACATCAGGTTTTGTAATCAGTGATCAGGTGATTGTCAACAGGTGTAGCTGGCTGGTGTGGATGTTGTGACTGGTGAATCTGTGACAGTATCTCCTCCCCCATGGGCATCTCCTGGCACCAGAGACCGATGGTGAGGATGACTGCACCTCTAGGAGCGGGACGATCTTGATGTGACTGGTTGAAGTCAGAGAGGAGTCTCAGATCCAGAATATTATCTTTGTCCACCCATGGTCTCTCCTTAGGACCATACCCCCCAATCCACAAGATAGTGGAGCCGGCCGCCCCGCCATCGGGAATCAAGGATTTCTTGGACTCTGTAGATGGAATTGTTTGGGTCGACTTCAGGAGGAGGGGGTATCCTGTGCTCTGTAGAAGGAGGGAGAAATGGATTAGTGAAAGGTTTTAATAATGACGCATGGAAGGTGGGTGAGATGAGGTAGATGCCTGGGACCTGGAGCTCATAAGTGACCTCATTGATTTGCCTCGTGATAGGGAAAGGACCTATATAACGGGACTCAGCTTCCGGATGGGCAGTCAGAGACAAATATCCAGAATGGAGAGCAAAACTCGATCAACTGGTTAATTATACATACAACATGATAGGGAAAGGACCTATATATCGGGGACTAAGCTTCCTGTTGGGCAACCGGAGACAAATATCTGGAGTGGAGAGCAAAACTCGATCACCAGGTTGATCGTATACTGTACATACAACCCCAATTCCAAAAAAGTTGGGACACTGTACAAACTGTGAATAAAAAAAGAATGCATTGATGTGGAAGTTTCAATATTTTCTTCAGAATACAACATGGATGACATATCAAATGTTTAAACTGAGAAAATTTATCATTTTAAGGGAAAATTTTGTTAATATTTCATGGCATCAACACATCTCAAAGAAGTTGGAACAAGGCCATGTTTACCACTGTGTGGCATCTTCTTTTTTATAACAGTCTGCAAACAAGTTGCTTAAGTTTAGGAATAGGAATGTTGTCCCATTCTTGTTTAATACTGGCTTCTAGTTGCTCAACTGTCTTAGGTCTTGTTTGTCGTGGTAAACAAGCGTCATGTGATGTGTTTCGATTAGCGCGAGAAAGATGTGAAAATGCATAATGAGTAGGTGTAACGGAGGCTTGCCTCTGGCGATTACGTTAGGAACTAAAGCAAAGTCTGAGTGGTGGAAGTTTTGACTATGTTTATAATAAGAATAATGAGTGAATAATGACACACCATCAGTGAGCGCAGGAACGTGCTGAAGCCATCTACAGTGGATTCAATCATTTTCCTCCACAAAAACATGTAGGCTTAGCCTAATCTCTGTGAGTAAAGGTTTTTCAAATGATAACTAAACATTCATTGAGTCTTAAATGCATAATGTGGACAGAGTATTTACGCTAATGTTGGCATTATTCTTTTATTAAATATCATCTGCTAGTGGCGAAGCAAATCCCGCAGAGCCTTTATCTTAATTTCGTTATTGCCAAATACCCATCTTAATTTAAAATGTATCTTAATTTGATTTAAAAAAGACTCGTTTTTATTGGTGCGTTGGTCTATTTATAGGTTAAATGAGCCTATGTCTATTTAGAGAGCTGAGATGTTAAGATGTCACAGAGGACTTATTTTATTTCTTTATTCCAACTTCTAAGTGGTCTAGTCTACGTCAGTTATGAATAAATTATTTTAAAATATATATATATTACTCATTCTTGATAAAAGGCAAAAGAGCTGTGTGCGTGCACACATTTGAATAATGTCGGGCTGCAAACGGGTTCGGGCTTTTAAAAAGCTGTCAATCAAAATGTACTTGTCGGGCTCGGGTCGAAACCTGTCGGGCTCTGGTCCTGTCGGGGCCTAACTTTTATGGCCAGATTACAGCTCTATTGTAATTGATGCAGTATGTGGTCTGGCATTGTCATGCTGGAAAATCCAAGGTCTTCCCTGAAAGAGACGACATCTGGATGGGAGCATATGTTGTTCTAGAACTTGGATATACCTTTCAACATTTATGTTGCCTTTCCAGATGTGTAAGCTGCACATGCCACATGTACTCATGCAACCCCATACCATCAGAGATGCAGGCTTCTGAACTAAGCGCTGATAACAACTTGGGTTGTCCTTGTCCTCTTTAGTCTGGATGGCATGGCATACCAGTTTTCCAAAAAGAACTTCAAATTTTGATTCTTCTGACAACAGAACAGTTTTCCACCTTGCAACAGTCCATTTTAAATGAGACTTGGCCCAGAGAAAACAACTGCGCTTCTGGATCATGTTTAGATATGGATTCTTTTTTGACCTATAGAGTTTTAGCTGGCAACAGCGAATGGCATGGTGGATTGTGTTCTTTTTATACCCAATCATGTTGCCAATTGACCTAATAAGTAGCAAATTGGGCCTCCAGCTGTTCCTTATAGGCACATTTAACTTTTCCGGGCCTCTTATTGCTACCTGTCCCAACTTTTTTGGAAAGTGTACAGTAGCTCTCATGAAATCCAAAATGAGCCAATATTTGGCATGATATTTTAAAATGTCTCGCTTTCAACATTTGATATGTTATCTATATTCTATAATGAATAACATATACATTTATGAGATTTGTAAATTATTCCATTCCTTTTTTACTCTTTTTTGGAGTCTTCTTACATTTGTCCATTAACCCGTGGCTGGCCTAATACAATACACAGCTGACAAACTCCTCCGACTCCACGGCTACCTGCCTGTCAGACTCTGTCGATGGCAGCGCTTCACTTCCACCCAGACATTGCTCTTCTACCTCGCTGAAGATATATCCATTGTGGGTCTCGCCGTAACTTCCTCTATGACAACTTCTATGCAATCAGAATAGAGCCCATCGTGCTTGATGAGGATTTGAGAATTTTAGCTTCACGAAGGTACTGGAGGTTCTTGTGATCAGTTATGACTTTGAAGGGATGTTGAACTCCTTCCAACCAGTGCTCTTCCAGTGCAAGTTTGACTTCGAAGACATCTTTTTGGAGAAGTACACACATGGATGGAATACAGGGGTTTATTCCTTCCTTTGAGATAATACAGCTCCAACTCCAAGAATGGGAGCATCCACTTCCACCACAAACTGATGATTTGCATCTGGATGGGTTAGGGCTGGAGTGGAGCAGGAAGAGGATTTTCTAGTCTTCTAGTCTAGTTTCTAGTCTAGTCTCCATCACGCTCCCAAAGGTCACAAAATGCTTAGGTTTTGGTAGTACTTTTGGTAGTACCTAGGATAGCGAAGTCCACTGAAGGAGGTAGAGTTTTTTCACATTTGGCTCCCAAACTCTGGAATAGCCTTCCTGATAATGGTCAGGATCAGAGACACTCTCTCTTTTTAAATCTAGATTAAAAACACTTCTCTTTCTCCAAGCATTCAAATAATGCATCTCATAATTTTGGACTGCAGTTATATCTGATAAAATGAGCATTATTATTCTTTTGCTTGGGTTAAAGTAATACATTTTCCATTTTTTTGGAACAGCGGCTACGCTAATTATGTCTCTATTTGTTTCTCTGTTTTTTGTTGTTTTTCTGATTTACATCCCATGGTAACTAAGATATACACAAGCTACTGTACATTCTGGAACCAGAACACCTGAGAAGAGATGATGTCACCCCCTCAGAGGACCTCAGATGATGTATCCGAGGAACTGAATGGTGGTTAGGTGGAATTACACTTTTCCTGCTTGAAGTAGAGGTGGTGCTCGCTGATACGTTGGAGTACCTGGGATATATGTTGCTGGTGCTCCTGGAGGTGAGTGAATTAATAAGTATGTCATCGATGAAGATGATTATGAATTTGTTGAGCATATCCCGGAAGATCTCATTCATGAAGTTTTGGAAGATGGATGGTCAGTTTGAAAGGCCATACTTAGGCAATGCTGTTTTCCATTTGTCTTCTCTTTGATTGCAGATTAGATTTTAGGCACTGCATATATCAAGTTTTGTGAAGATCCAGACACCACAGAGTTCCTCCAATGAGGCAGGCACCAGAGAGAGTGTATAGGAAAATTTGATGCATTGGGAGTTTAGTGCTTGATATAGGAGGGTGTAGACCTCCATCTTTTTTCACCACAAAGAAATTGGATGCTGCTGGAGAGGTGGAAGGATGGATGAACCCACCTTGCTAAACACATTCTGGAACTCCCTGTAGGTAGCTGGAATGTGAACTGTGCTATATGAAATTGGTTCCAGTGAATGACAGGATGCTGTTTTGCCAGCCAGGGACATCCCAGGATGATATCTATTGTGGCATCCTCCAGCACCAGGAATGAAATCCATTCCGAGTGGAAGTTTCAGATGCAAAGAGTGAATTCTGGGGTGCAATGGCGGACCAACTCCTTGCTCAGTGGTTTTCCTTGAATATTGGATATTTGCAGTAGCGTACCATGGAGTTTCAGTCAGGGCCTTCAGTAAGCACCTGTAAACTACATACCCTTATACATCTATCTTACACATCTATGTAACTGCTAATATGCCATATGGATATAATTCGCATATGCCGCACACAGGCTCTCAACAACAATGGCAGCTCATCAACAATTTCAACAGTAGACTAGATGGGGGTGGGTTAAATTCAGAGTAAATTTCCCTACATGGATCAGTAAAAGTAATCTACCAATACACGATTTACTATGAACATTCACGAGACTATAAAATGAAGACGTGCCCACGGCAGCAGAACTGTACAAATGCTGGACATCCACACACCACACCACAGTATTATGAGACAACACGTACAGCTCCATAACAATGTGCATGAATCAATAGTCGTCAAATAATAAAGCACTCACCTGTCACTTGTAAGTAACGTCAGTGCAATGGTGCACAAAACCGTTGTGAGCGAATTCAGGTTAAGTAGATTATCCTACAGTTATTCCTCTTTTGTTTGCAAAAGTGTGTGACAGCGCCTTGGAAATTCCCAACTAAACGATGTACGCAGTGTTGCCAGATTGGGCTACTTTTAACACTGTTGCCGCAGGTTGTTTTTCATGTCTGCTGGTTGAAGCGACCTCAGTGACGTGATATTTAGCCCCTGGAATGTGAATTTGAATGTGAGTTTTTAATTTACTCCTGGAATGCGATTTTTAACGGGGGACACCTCGAAACGCGATTGGTTGGTTTTTATAGAGAAAACCTGGCAACCATAACTGGGGTACGATCTGGGTGCACGTAGCCGGTCCCAGAGGGCGTGCTGTCATGGAATGTCAAAACTTGATTGGCTGATGATTCTGTCACTATTGCTCGTTACAAATCAAATTTGAGGTCTTTGAACTAAAGGCAAGCACTATCTGTAGTGCAGGACCTGTATTCATACAGTCTATGTGCTGGCTGCAAACTTTTTTTTTTCAATGTAGGATATTGCAGTTCAACCTCAACGAAACTAATCATAGGCCATTTTGTGGACATTAGATAAATAATAATAATAAAAACATGTTTTACATAATTACATGGACCATACTCACTGCTGAGCACATGGGATGAAGAGAGCATGAAGGCAGAAGGTGCTTCTGGGATCCACATTACAGAGTCCTTGGGTGATTCGGCAAGCTCGTTCTGTGGTTGATCAATGAGTTTGCATCAGCTTGGGTGCTGGAGGAGCTTTACTTGGTGAGGTGGCTTCATAGGAGCGCACTAGGGGACTGCATGAGTTCCAGAGAGCTTTGGCCCATTGCAAGCCCCTTCCAGACAGTAGTGACATGATGAATGCAATCTTCATCCATCATTCACAAACTCTTAGGGTTGAAATTCGAAGTATAGTGAACACTGGAGTAAAAAAACTGCTGCAGGTGGCTGCCTCACCGGAAAAGGTCGCAGGTTTGGCCATGAGACATGAGACATGGTATGACAGGAGGAGGCTGTGGAGAATCGTGGAGTGCTTGAAATGGTTTAGTGCAGGGATCTGGGGTGAGTGGTCTCTGTGCCTCCGTAACAGACTACAATCCGTAAATCTTCACCTGTTTTGTAGGGCTGGTCTTCTGTCATGGCTGGATAAAGAGGCATACACAGGATTAATGATTCAGAGCTTCTTTATTTTCACAAACTCAAGCAGAGCTTTAAACAGAAAGATGGAGCAAGATGGCGGGAGACACAGAGCCACACAGATTTGTAATCTGTGCTAAAGTTTCTCTGAGTTACTCCTGTGGATTGATTAAAAGGCAGTTGTTTGAAGTTCTTTGTCATAGTCACGGCTGGATAAAGAGGCATACGCAGAAAGAATGATTCAGAGCTTCTTTGTTATCACAAACTGAAGTAGTTTTAAAAAGAAAGCTTTAAAATGGAAACATAACTTAGACTCTAGAAATAAAAGATCACCACAGAGATCCAGTGGGATATTGAGAGGCATGAGGTAGGTATGTAACCTTGAGACCAGTCAGTGAGATACTGGAGTGAACAGATAAAGCGCTCTGGTAAGTGACATCAGGTTTTGTAATCAGTGATCAGGTGATTGTCAACAGGTGTAGCTGGCTGGTGTGGATGTTGTGACTGGTGAATCTGTGACAGTATCTCCTCCCCCATGGGCATCTCCTGGCACCAGAGACCGATGGTGAGGATGACTGCACCTCTAGGAGCGGGACGATCTTGATGTGACTGGTTGAAGTCAGAGAGGAGTCTCAGATCCAGAATATTATCTTTGTCCACCCATGGTCTCTCCTTAGGACCATACCCCCCAATCCACAAGATAGTGGAGCCGGCCGCCCCGCCATCGGGAATCAAGGATTTCTTGGACTCTGTAGATGGAATTGTTTGGGTCGACTTCAGGAGGAGGGGGTATCCTGTGCTCTGTAGAAGGAGGGAGAAATGGATTAGTGAAAGGTTTTAATAATGACGCATGGAAGGTGGGTGAGATGAGGTAGATGCCTGGGACCTGGAGCTCATAAGTGACCTCATTGATTTGCCTCGTGATAGGGAAAGGACCTATATAACGGGACTCAGCTTCCGGATGGGCAGTCAGAGACAAATATCCAGAATGGAGAGCAAAACTCGATCAACTGGTTAATTATACATACAACATGATAGGGAAAGGACCTATATATCGGGGACTAAGCTTCCTGTTGGGCAACCGGAGACAAATATCTGGAGTGGAGAGCAAAACTCGATCACCAGGTTGATCGTATACTGTACATACAACCCCAATTCCAAAAAAGTTGGGACACTGTACAAACTGTGAATAAAAAAAGAATGCATTGATGTGGAAGTTTCAATATTTTCTTCAGAATACAACATGGATGACATATCAAATGTTTAAACTGAGAAAATTTATCATTTTAAGGGAAAATTTTGTTAATATTTCATGGCATCAACACATCTCAAAGAAGTTGGAACAAGGCCATGTTTACCACTGTGTGGCATCTTCTTTTTTATAACAGTCTGCAAACAAGTTGCTTAAGTTTAGGAATAGGAATGTTGTCCCATTCTTGTTTAATACTGGCTTCTAGTTGCTCAACTGTCTTAGGTCTTGTTTGTCGTGGTAAACAAGCGTCATGTGATGTGTTTCGATTAGCGCGAGAAAGATGTGAAAATGCATAATGAGTAGGTGTAACGGAGGCTTGCCTCTGGCGATTACGTTAGGAACTAAAGCAAAGTCTGAGTGGTGGAAGTTTTGACTATGTTTATAATAAGAATAATGAGTGAATAATGACACACCATCAGTGAGCGCAGGAACGTGCTGAAGCCATCTACAGTGGATTCAATCATTTTCCTCCACAAAAACATGTAGGCTTAACCTAATCTCTGTGAGTAAAGGTTTTTCAAATGATAACTAAACATTCATTGAGTCTTAAATGCATAATGTGGACAGAGTATTTACGCTAATGTTGGCATTATTCTTTTATTAAATATCATCTGCTAGTGGCGAAGCAAATCCCGCAGAGCCTTTATCTTAATTTCGTTATTGCCAAATACCCATCTTAATTTAAAATGTATCTTAATTTGATTTAAAAAAGACTCGTTTTTATTGGTGCGTTGGTCTATTTATAGGTTAAATGAGCCTATGTCTATTTAGAGAGCTGAGATGTTAAGATGTCACAGAGGACTTATTTTATTTCTTTATTCCAACTTCTAAGTGGTCTAGTCTACGTCAGTTATGAATAAATTATTTTAAAATATATATATATTACTCATTCTTGATAAAAGGCAAAAGAGCTGTGTGCGTGCACACATTTGAATAATGTCGGGCTGCAAACGGGTTCGGGCTTTTAAAAAGCTGTCAATCAAAATGTACTTGTCGGGCTCGGGCCGAAACCTGTCGGGCTCTGGTCCTGTCGGGGCCTAACTTTTATGGCCAGATTACAGCTCTATTGTAATTGATGCAGTATGTGGTCTGGCATTGTCATGCTGGAAAATCCAAGGTCTTCCCTGAAAGAGACGACATCTGGATGGGAGCATATGTTGTTCTAGAACTTGGATATACCTTTCAACATTTATGTTGCCTTTCCAGATGTGTAAGCTGCACATGCCACATGTACTCATGCAACCCCATACCATCAGAGATGCAGGCTTCTGAACTAAGCGCTGATAACAACTTGGGTTGTCCTTGTCCTCTTTAGTCTGGATGGCATGGCATACCAGTTTTCCAAAAAGAACTTCAAATTTTGATTATTCTGACAACAGAACAGTTTTCCACCTTGCAACAGTCCATTTTAAATGAGACTTGGCCCAGAGAAAACAACTGCGCTTCTGGATCATGTTTAGATATGGATTCTTTTTTGACCTATAGAGTTTTAGCTGGCAACAGCGAATGGCATGGTGGATTGTGTTCTTTTTATACCCAATCATGTTGCCAATTGACCTAATAAGTAGCAAATTGGGCCTCCAGCTGTTCCTTATAGGCACATTTAACTTTTCCGGGCCTCTTATTGCTACCTGTCCCAACTTTTTTGGAATGTGTACAGTAGCTCTCATGAAATCCAAAATGAGCCAATATTTGGCATGATATTTTAAAATGTCTCGCTTTCAACATTTGATATGTTATCTATATTCTATAATGAATAACATATACATTTATGAGATTTGTAAATTATTCCATTCCTTTTTTACTCTTTTTTGGAGTCTTCTTACATTTGTCCATTAACCCGTGGCTGGCCTAATACAATACACAGCTGACAAACTCCTCCGACTCCACGGCTACCTGCCTGTCAGACTCTGTCGATGGCAGCGCTTCACTTCCACCCAGACATTGCTCTTCTACCTCGCTGAAGATATATCCATTGTGGGTCTCGCCGTAACTTCCTCTATGACAACTTCTATGCAATCAGAATAGAGCCCATCGTGCTTGATGAGGATTTGAGAATTTTAGCTTCACGAAGGTACTGGAGGTTCTTGTGATCAGTTATGACTTTGAAGGGATGTTGAACTCCTTCCAACCAGTGCTCTTCCAGTGCAAGTTTGACTTCGAAGACATCTTTTTGGAGAAGTACACACATGGATGGAATACAGGGGTTTATTCCTTCCTTTGAGATAATACAGCTCCAACTCAAAGAATGGGAGCATCCACTTCCACCACAAACTGATGATTTGCATCTGGATGGGTTAGGGCTGGAGTGGAGCAGGAAGAGGATTTTCTAGTCTTCTAGTCTAGTTTCTAGTCTAGTCTCCATCACGCTCCCAAAGGTCACAAAATGCTTAGGTTTTGGTAGTACTTTTGGTAGTACCTAGGATAGCGAAGTCCACTGAAGGAGGTAGAGTTTTTTCACATTTGGCTCCCAAACTCTGGAATAGCCTTCCTGATAATGGTCAGGATCAGAGACACTCTCTCTTTTTAAATCTAGATTAAAAACACTTCTCTTTCTCCAAGCATTCAAATAATGCATCTCATAATTTTGGACTGCAGTTATATCTGATAAAATGAGCATTATTATTCTTTTGCTTGGGTTAAAGTAATACATTTTCCATTTTTTTGGAACAGCGGCTACGCTAATTATGTCTCTATTTGTTTCTCTGTTTTTTGTTGTTTTTCTGATTTACATCCCATGGTAACTAAGATATACACAAGCTACTGTACATTCTGGAACCAGAACACCTGAGAAGAGATGATGTCACCCCCTCAGAGGACCTCAGATGATGTATCCGAGGAACTGAATGGTGGTTAGGTGGAATTACACTTTTCCTGCTTGAAGTAGAGGTGGTGCTCGCTGATACGTTGGAGTACCTGGGATATATGTTGCTGGTGCTCCTGGAGGTGAGTGAATTAATAAGTATGTCATCGATGAAGATGATTATGAATTTGTTGAGCATATCCCGGAAGATCTCATTCATGAAGTTTTGGAAGATGGATGGTCAGTTTGAAAGGCCATACTTAGGCAATGCTGTTTTCCATTTGTCTTCTCTTTGATTGCAGATTAGATTTTAGGCACTGCATATATCAAGTTTTGTGAAGATCCAGACACCACAGAGTTCCTCCAATGAGGCAGGCACCAGAGAGAGTGTATAGGAAAATTTGATGCATTGGGAGTTTAGTGCTTGATATAGGAGGGTGTAGACCTCCATCTTTTTTCACCACAAAGAAATTGGATGCTGCTGGAGAGGTGGAAGGATGGATGAACCCACCTTGCTAAACACATTCTGGAACTCCCTGTAGGTAGCTGGAATGTGAACTGTGCTATATGAAATTGGTTCCAGTGAATGACAGGATGCTGTTTTGCCAGCCAGGGACATCCCAGGATGATATCTATTGTGGCATCCTCCAGCACCAGGAATGAAATCCATTCCGAGTGGAAGTTTCAGATGCAAAGAGTGAATTCTGGGGTGCAATGGCGGACCAACTCCTTGCTCAGTGGTTTTCCTTGAATATTGGATATTTGCAGTAGCGTACCATGGAGTTTCAGTCAGGGCCTTCAGTAAGCACCTGTAAACTACATACCCTTATACATCTATCTTACACATCTATGTAACTGCTAATATGCCATATGGATATAATTCGCATATGCCGCACACAGGCTCTCAACAACAATGGCAGCTCATCAACAATTTCAACAGTAGACTAGATGGGGGTGGGTTAAATTCAGAGTAAATTTCCCTACATGGATCAGTAAAAGTAATCTACCAATACACGATTTACTATGAACATTCACGAGACTATAAAATGAAGACGTGCCCACGGCAGCAGAACTGTACAAATGCTGGACATCCACACACCACACCACAGTATTATGAGACAACACGTACAGCTCCATAACAATGTGCATGAATCAATAGTCGTCAAATAATAAAGCACTCACCTGTCACTTGTAAGTAACGTCAGTGCAATGGTGCACAAAACCGTTGTGAGCGAATTCAGGTTAAGTAGATTATCCTACAGTTATTCCTCTTTTGTTTGCAAAAGTGTGTGACAGCGCCTTGGAAATTCCCAACTAAACGATGTACGCAGTGTTGCCAGATTGGGCTACTTTTAACACTGTTGCCGCAGGTTGTTTTTCATGTCTGCTGGTTGAAGCGACCTCAGTGACGTGATATTTAGCCCCTGGAATGTGAATTTGAATGTGAGTTTTTAATTTACTCCTGGAATGCGATTTTTAACGGGGGACACCTCGAAACGCGATTGGTTGGTTTTTATAGAGAAAACCTGGCAACCATAACTGGGGTACGATCTGGGTGCACGTAGCCGGTCCCAGAGGGCGTGCTGTCATGGAATGTCAAAACTTGATTGGCTGATGATTCTGTCACTATTGCTCGTTACAAATCAAATTTGAGGTCTTTGAACTAAAGGCAAGCACTATCTGTAGTGCAGGACCTGTATTCATACAGTCTATGTGCTGGCTGCAAACTTTTTTTTTTCAATGTAGGATATTGCAGTTCAACCTCAACGAAACTAATCATAGGCCATTTTGTGGACATTAGATAAATAATAATAATAAAAACATGTTTTACATAATTACATGGACCATACTCACTGCTGAGCACATGGGATGAAGAGAGCATGAAGGCAGAAGGTGCTTCTGGGATCCACATTACAGAGTCCTTGGGTGATTCGGCAAGCTCGTTCTGTGGTTGATCAATGAGTTTGCATCAGCTTGGGTGCTGGAGGAGCTTTACTTGGTGAGGTGGCTTCATAGGAGCGCACTAGGGGACTGCATGAGTTCCAGAGAGCTTTGGCCCATTGCAAGCCCCTTCCAGACAGTAGTGACATGATGAATGCAATCTTCATCCATCATTCACAAACTCTTAGGGTTGAAATTCGAAGTATAGTGAACACTGGAGTAAAAAAACTGCTGCAGGTGGCTGCCTCACCGGAAAAGGTCGCAGGTTTGGCCATGAGACATGAGACATGGTATGACAGGAGGAGGCTGTGGAGAATCGTGGAGTGCTTGAAATGGTTTAGTGCAGGGATCTGGGGTGAGTGGTCTCTGTGCCTCCATAACAGACTACAATCCGTAAATCTTCACCTGTTTTGTAGGGCTGGTCTTCTGTCATGGCTGGATAAAGAGGCATACACAGGATTAATGATTCAGAGCTTCTTTATTTTCACAAACTCAAGCAGAGCTTTAAACAGAAAGATGGAGCAAGATGGCGGGAGACACAGAGCCACAGAGATCCAGAGGGATATTGAGAGGCATGAGGTAGGTATGTAACCTTGAGACCAGTCAGTGAAATGTTGAAGTGAGTGAACAGATATAGTGCTATGGTAAGTGACATCAGATGTTCATTATTCAATTAGTAATTAGTAATCACAATTAGGATGTTGTGGCTGGTGAATTTGTGACAGTACCCCCTCCCCCGTAGGTGTCTCCTGGCGCCCGAGACTGACGGGCTAGGATGACCGTGTCATCTAGGAGTAGTTGGCTGGTGTGGCTTTTCTGGCTGGTGAATCTAGAACAAACTGATTATAACATTTTGAAAATGGATATTTTTCTAACAAAAATTTATTTGTTAATTTAATTTATATTTTATTTATTTACATGTGACACACTTTTTTTTCAATGGATGTGCTTTATATTAAACTTATCAAGGAGCGATGGAGTGCAACACCCACTAAGTTGCATCAAACGGCTTGAAAGATTAAAGGCAATTTCAGTAATAGGCAATTTCAATAATAGGTAATAACTCCAACCGAATTCATCTGAAAGAAGAAAGTTAAATACACCTATGACTTCAAGGTGAGTAATTTATGGCTTCATTTTTATTTTTAGCTAAACTAACCCTTTAAATACATATTCCTGATTATACTTACATTAAGTAATGTTTATACCTGATTATACATAAAGCACTTAAAGTAACATTTTCAGTGCAGGACTTTTACTTGTATCAAAGTATTTTTACAGTGCGGTATTAGTGCTTTATCCATTATTAGGTAAAGGATTTTAATACTTTGTCCACATCAATACTTAATTAGGTTAGCCTATGTTTGTTATTCCATCCAACAACAGAACAAATTGATAGCTTGGGAGTCATTCTTGTCTACATCTGCTCCGGCGGTGAAACAATGGCAGACTGATGACAGTTCACTCAGGGCGAGTTTAAGGGAAGACGCCAGTCCAGTCTGTGCTAAAACGCTACTGTCAATCAAACAGTCATGGGAGGGGGCCTGTCTGTGTGATGTTGCAAAGATAGGCATCTGAGATTGGCTCGATTTAAGAAAGGGGAAATCATTTAATGAGATTCAAAAAAAAAAAAACATTGGGTGGATTTATCATTATATGGTGGTTGTATACACACTGCCAACACACATTTCAGTTCAAACAGCTTGTAAAGGTGTATGTCGCATCCGATGATGATCCTTAGAAATTGCATAATAGGGGCACTTTAACAAACACAATTACAGCTTATGCAGGTTTTTAAGTGCCAATACTGTAAGCCTTTTCATAAGAGAACATTATGACTGAACTGGCAAGTGGGAAATATTTACAGCAAGACTTTCATGCTTATTGGATCCTTTTGTTCAGCCTATTAGCTGACATACAGTAGTTTTTATGGTCACAAGAGGTGTATTTGTTAAGAAGACACACTAGCTAGTGTCCCAACTCAGAGGCTAGATCCTTCAAATACTGCATTTAAAGACTGAATGTATCATAGTGGTGTGATAAAGGCTGACACGCTACAGTGTATACAATGACTTTATCCTTCACATCCCAAACTACTCTTAAGATACATATCGTGCCAGTGACGACAGGATTTTCCTGAGAGAAAATAGTATTCCATAGTATTTGGGTTCATCTTATTTGAATTTCTAAAAATTGGGTATGCACTGCATGGTGTGCAGCAGGAAGGGGCAGATTTTGCTGAAACATTCTGTGAAAATCTTTAATAAAACATTATAAATAATCATAGATATAATAATTTAGTTAACCTTTATTTAGTATTTAAAAAATATTTAACCCTGCTGTTATCTGCAGCTGTTCATAGCAAGAATTCTGTTTTAATTTTCTTCATACAAAGTTATCATATGACTTAAAAATAGTTCATATCTACATCATATCTACAGGAATAACACAAATATATATATATGCTTTAGCAAACATAATTTTTAAAAAGTCCCTCAGACTATTGTTTTTTGCTTGCAATATCAGAATTTTTCCCTATAACTAGCTTTGCTGGCACCTGGAGATCAGAGCAGGTTAAAAAAAAATTTGTGGCCACAATCACCTGATTTTTTTTTTTTTTTTGCAATTTGCAATTTGAAAAAAAAAAACCTACAAATCAATGAGAGAAAAGCAGTCATGAAATGTGGTTAGCCACACCACAAAATTTTGGTAGCTGCAAAACAGCTTCTCTCAGCAGGTGTTAAAAATGTGTTTTGTCTATTTAAACAACAGCTGTGTGTGATTTCCAACTGGGGGATTTCATTTTTTCAACTGGCCACAAAAAAAACCTTATGAATACATTCACAACACACAGAACATAAACAACCACCAAACATCATAATCAGATTAGAGTCTGACCAATGGAAGATGAGATGCTCTGATGAGATATTATTTGTGCAGATACTGAGTCAGTACAAGAGTACAGCTATGAGAGGATCAGGGTAAAATCAAACCACATCAGTCCTTTAAATTCATAAACATGACATGTTCAGGACAAGTGCAGGCGGTGCCTGGACATGTATGGGTGAAATACTTCACCAGCTTTTGAAAGGTGAATGATGAACTATGAAGCTTTGCAATGACTGAAGAAAAATTACATCAACAAGTTGAGCACATTTTATTAGGTCACTGTTCATTAGTCATCCGGAGAGAAGTATGAGTTATTTTGACTAACTATCTGGACACCTTTCCTCTACAGGTGTGATCCTTCCATTAAACTCTAAAGGTCACTTTAGTCTGATTTTACCACACTTCACCCACCATTAACTAACAACAAACTAACTAACCAACAAAATATTTCTCCCTATCCATCCATCCATTCCATCATGGAAAAATTATTCTCTTCTCTGCAAAAATCACTGAAAGTCAGAGTTTCAGATGCCAATATTAGACTTTACTGCTTGAGACAACAAAACCCAGATGCCATCTGTACATGTCTAAGAGAAGCACCTAGTGCAATCATACATACTGCAAATACAGTTCTACAGTATATTGCTCAAGCTGTACAGTACATAGCTAGTATCCAAAATAAAACTGGGGGTGGGGGCTGAACAGGATCGAGCCAGTGGGTATGCGACGGAGGATGAGGGAACTTCCAGTTCAGTAGAATTAAACGCCTAGCCAAAAGGGTTAAAAAGGCCACGAAGTCTAAAAAATGTAAAGGCAAAAAGAGGCCAGGTGGGAGAACCCAGAATAAACCTGTAATTTGACAAGGTTGAATATTGACAGAGGTAATGGCTGACAATGAAACAAAATTTAGCCTACAAAAAGTAGACAGGACAGGACATGACCAGAACATATGGATTAAAGTAGTCACACTCAGGGTCAATGGAGGGGTTAATCCGAGCTAGTCCGTTCTTTGACCAATGGGCCCTGTGTACCACCTTGCACTATATAAGCCAGTGACGTGTGCAGACAGAAGAGGAGTTAACCCTGTTCAAGACCTCTGTCCATGTCTCCTCACTGATATCAGGACCAGATGATCGGTTATCAGAGAACAACTGAAAAAAAGAAATCTAACTGAAAACTAACAATTATATATAATTTGAAAATGGACCTTTTAGCACAAGGATCAACGCCCAGTATAATGTCCAGATCCGAAGGAAGAGGTGCATTTGGAAAATTAACACTTTTAGGCACAAAATACCACTCCATATACAGTACTTTTGGTCAAATGAGATAAGACACACAGTATAAAGTGTGTAGCCATCAAAAAGTTTAAAATTTATCTACCAATCTATCGCTCTGTCACCCAATCTATCGTCTATCAATCTACCTAGTTCCTACCTGTCGTTCTATCAATCAGTCATCCATCCATCAATTTATTCATCCATCATTCTGTCAAATCAATTATTCTATCCATCTGTCCAGCAATCTGGCATTCTGTTTATCAATCCATACATCCATATATCAGTCTATTAGTCTAAAAATGTATCCATCTATCATTCTTTCAATCCATCTATCTATCTATCTATCTATCTATCTATCTATCTATCTAGGATGGAATCAGAGGTTTTTATCATTATTCATGTTTTGATCATCATTATGATTCAGTAACACCTTTGTGGAACCAAGTCAAACTGATTCTCCCTCTTGCTCTAATCATGCCATTTTTCCATAGCTCAGGTATTTAAGCTGACGCATGTGTGTGGGCTTTTGAGAAGAACTTATATATGAATGAGTATTATCATCTATCATCTAGCCCCACAGTGGTTATCTTGATCACGTCTGATCATGCCTGTCCCTGCAGGCCTGGGCCCCTGGCTGAAGTGTTCAAACCACTTCAGGATGTTATATCTGTGGGAAATTCCTGCCAACCTAATTATTGTATATATATATAAATGTATATGTGCAATATATTACCTTTTACCAGCCACTTCTATCCAAAGCAATGCATTCAAAGAGTACATTCACAAAATAAATAAGATCGCCAGTTTGATTACGATTTGATTGCTTTGGTGCATTTCTCAAATCAGAAATGAAATTCTCAAAACTACTTGTAGAACCTCCACATCATCTAGTCATTTTTACACATCATAAAACCAGTTGCGATTGCTTTGGTACATTCATGCAATTGATTATGAACATTTATCTGCGGTTTCCTACATTATCAGTTGCTAATGGTACAGTATGTTGGTCAAAATGTATTATATAGTTTTCTGTGCATTTGCCTTACCCCTAAAAACATCTAATTCTAGTTCATCGTATAAGTCATTAAATGCAAAATTGGTCAACTAGTTGTCATAAACTGTCAAGCTAATTTTTTACACATTATTATTAGACTTTCTGTAAATTTGGCATGAATTGTGAATCATGACTTTCACTAATGAAGAGAATGTAGATCAACTAATGATAAACCATTCTCTGAAAAAGCTCAAAGGTTCATCTCATGAATCTTCAATTGGAAAGCATATACTGTATAGACAGAAGACAACACAAGAGTTACAAATTCTGACAATGGACTTTCCTATTTATATTATTTTCATCTTTGTGTCCATATTTCTTTATTCTTTTCTATATCACAATGACATTGTAATGGGGGTTTTTTTTTTTTTTTGGTCAGACTACTAGTAAAAGTGTAACTGGGAACTCTAGCCAGTCTCTTTCAATCAATATCTCACATACAGTAATGTGTAAACTTGCACTTTTGAAATTGATATATGGCCTACATAAGCACATGGCATACTGTTCAATACAGCAACTGTCATCCAAAATGTTGCCATAGTTTACATCAGGTAATACTAACAAAATGCATATCGATGACATGACTAAGCATTTTGACTATCTTGTTTGTGAACAATGACACAAGGTGTACTGTTCTCGCTGAGGTGTAACAACTCCAACTAAACAGTGAGATAAACTCTTTCTATTCATGAACATGAAGAAATCCGAAGTTCTTTTTATGTAGATTTATTTTCTTCACATTGAACTGAATCCATACATATGAGATGACTGATGAAAAATGAGAGAGTGAAACTAGAAAAAACAGACAGCAAAATACTGTAATTAGCTAAGCCATTTAGCTTTCATGAACATTACTTTTACAGCACAAAATCAAATGCTTATAAGTTAACTTAGTCAGAACACAGATTATATACATACAAGCGATGCTTCTGCTGGGGAATCAACATGCAGGATGAATTTTCTCTGAAGAAATTACTGTTTTCATTTTTATCCAGTCTGCCGTTTCTATCGCGTTCTTTCATGCGGTTTTTTTTACTCCCGGTTTTTTTCTCAGTAAACAAACGTCAAAATAAGAGTCTGCATGAAACTGAAAGTATATCAAATTAAAGCATAAACTTTAAACTAATTAAACTTAAATGCCTGAAGGGCAGAACACTCCCCGTCTGACCTTAAAGGCCACTATTAACTACCAAATGTCTCTGAACATTCAGTGATTGGGCAGAAGAAGAACTACTTCTGACACTGGTCTCAAGAACACCCTCTCAGAACCTTGATCTGATGTCCTGAGCTCCACCTTCCTTACTTTACTGTCTCTCCCAGGGAAGACAGCTGTCATCCTTGCCATAGGCCACGTGTTACGTGCAGCTTGACTGTCCTTCAGGAGCACAATGTCCCCTTCTTTTAGGTCCCGTTGAGAATCTCTCCATTTCTGGCGGACTTGCAGGGTGGGGAGGAACTCCTGACGCCAGCGACGCCAGAATCTGTCAGCGAGAGCTTGGACTTGTTTCCATTGTCTGCTGAGAAGATCCTTGTCTGTGAAGTCTCTGTGTGGTGGGGCAACCCCAACCTTCTGGGTAAGTATCATTGAAGGAGACAATATGAACGGCACAGCTCGGGAGCTCATACAGCAGAAGAGCATCGCCCATCTTTTGCTTTGGGCCTGTCCACCTCTTGTACGCCTGGAGACGATTTGCCATGGTCCGAACACATCCACTCCTACATAGGTGAAGGGTGGACATGTGTGCAAGCGTTCTGGAGGCAAGTCTGCCATAAGTTGTTCCTCTGTTCTTCGACGTAACTTTCGACACACTACACATTTGTGCAAGACAGAGGTAATAAGACGTTTTCCACCTATGATCCAGAAGCCCGCTGCTCTCAGGGCCCCTTCTGTGAAGTGGTGGCCTTGATGCTTTACCTCTTCATGATACTGTCGCACCAACAGCAGAGAAATGTGGCTGGTCTTGGGCAAGATGATGGGGTTTTTTTCCTGAGTGCTCAAGTCAGCGTGCTTTAATCTGCCACCAACACAAATCAAATCACCTTCAAGAACAGGTCTGAGCTTGTGAAGAGAACTGTGCTTGGTTACAGCTTGTCCATGCTCAAGAACTGCGAGTTCTTTTGCATAAACATCTTCCTGTGCTGCTCTGATGATAATGTGTCTCGCCTGAGACAACTCATCCGGAGTACGTGGGAAGTTGCAGTGATGCCACCCTTTACATTTACTGGACTTGTTGTGTCTGTAAGTGCTGGCTATGTGGATGAGTAGGGCAATAGCCCTGATGAGGGAGCGCATACAAGAAAAGCACTGAAACCGTGCAGCGGTGAGGCCTCGGTAAGAAAACTACTCACTTCAGGTCGTATTTCCATGTCTGATTCTGGGTTAACAAGTTCAAACGTCCTGATTGTATGTGTGTCAGATGGGTTTGGCTTGTGTAAAAAGGCTGGTCCAGTGAACCACATAGTCTTTGTCAGTTGGGACGCAGGAACTGACCTGGATGCGTGGTCAGCCGGGTTGTCCTCTGTGTTGACGTAGAACCATTGGTTAGGTCTTGTTGATTGACGAATTCGTCTGACTCGATTGTGAACGTAGACGTAGAAGCGTTTTGTTTGATTGCAAATGTATCCAAGCACGACCTTGCTGTCACAATAGAACTTGATTTCATCCAGCTTCAGGCCCAGTTCATCTTGGATGAGTTCGGCAACTTCTACGGCTAATACTGCGGCGCACAATTCCAACCCAGGAATGGTAGGTTCGGACTGTGGTGCCAGCTTAGCCTTCCCTAAAATGAATCCTACTTCGACTTGTCCCTCAGCTTGAATGGTCCTGAGATATGCCACAACTCCAATGGCTTTTGTGGACGCGTCAGAGAACACACATAGCTCTGTATGTACAGCATTGGAAAGTGACGTTGCTGTGTATGAACGTGGGATATGCAACTTACTTAAGTCATGGAGTGACTCACGCCATGCCTCCCATTGCTTCAGCTTTTGTTCTGGAAGAGGAGCATCCCAATCACTTGTATTGACACTGAATTCCCTCAAGAGACTTTTGCCCTCAATAGTCACCGGTGCGACCATGCCTAACGGATCGAAGACACTATTAACTGTTGACAGAACTCCCCTGCGAGTAAAGGGTTTCTTGTTTTTTGAGACTTTGAATGTGAAGGTGTCTGTCGTTGTCTCCCACAGCAGTCCCAAACTGCGTTGGGCTGGTGTTACTTCACCGCTTAGGTCAAGGTCTTTCAGAACAGCCCTGTCTTCTGGTGCAAAGGCCTGAAGCACAGCTTCTCTGTTTGAGGCAAACTTATGAAGCCTCAGGTTCGATTCACTAAGAGAGATCTGCGTTCTCTGTAGCAGACTGACGGCTTCAGCTTCAGTAGGCAAACTGATGAGACCATCATCTACGTAGAAATGATGTTCAACAAACTGCACCGTGTCTTCTCCATATTTATGTGCACCTTCATGGATGGCTCTCCTTAGTCCGTAGATGGCTACAGATGGTGACGGACTGTTGCCGAAAACATGAACCCTCATCCTGTAATCGATAATGTCCTTAGACATATCATTGTCTCTGTACCACAAAAACCTCAGGTAGTCCCTGTGGTCACTGCGGACAAGAAAACAGTGGAACATCTGCTGTATGTCAGCGATCACTGCTACCTGTTCCTTGCGGAAGCGGATCAGCACCCCAATGAGTGAGTTATTGAGGTCTGGGCCTGACAGAAGAACATCATTTAGAGATGTGCCAAAATACTTTGCGCTGGAGTCAAACACCGCGCGGATGTTTCCAGGCTTTTGAGGGTGGTAGACTCCGAAAGTAGGCAGGTACCAACACTCATCATTCTTCTCCAGTGGAGGAGCCACTTCTGCATGTCTGTTGTCAATTATTTTCTTCATGAATTCTTGAAACTGGTCTCTCATCTCAGTTTTTCTCCGCAACGTTTTCTCCAAGGAGGCAAAGCGCGTAAACACCTGTTCACGGTTGTTGGACAAGCATTGACGGGGAACTCTAAAGGGGAGAGGAGCGACCCAGTTGTTTGACTCATCTCTATGCATTTCTTGGTCCATGATTTTCAAAAAGATTGTGTCCTCCATGGACTGGGCGGGTTTGTTGTCGGACTCAGTCTCCCTGAAGACATGCAGTCCAAGGGCTTCCAACGATGCCTTCTTAGGTTTGTTCTTCTGCTCCTTACCATTGGACAAATCTTCGGTCAGCTTCATGAAGCCTTTACATGGTCTGAGAATGGAGGGTCGGCCATTCTCTAGCACGCTTGTCTTGAATGCACTCACATCTGGTTTGTGTGCATTTCCTAGGCACACGTCTCCTATCAAGACCCATCCCAAATCCAGTTTTTGTGCAAAGGGGGCGTTGTGAGGTCCGCTCACTTGCTGTCCGACTTTATGGACTCTTACCATGTCTCTGCCTAGCAAGAGGAGGATTTCCGCTTTGGGGTCGAGTTCTGGAATGTGTGCCGCTACACCTTGTAGGTGTGGATGATGACGGGCTGCATCGGGCGTTGGTATTTCAGAGTGATCAATGAGAATGTCATTACACTCAATTAGCTGCGGTAGCAATAGGCTAGTCTGCCCATCAAACGATTCGACTTGGAAATCCATCTGCCTTTCTGCCAGACGTCTGAACCAATCCGGCACAGGTCTTCAGTGCATAGGGGAATGATTGGCCCTTGATGTTGAAAGGCTCGAAAAACTCTGAACGCACCAGTGAACGGTTACTTTGATCATCCAAAATAACGTACATGTTGGTTGCCTTTTCACGTTGACCTTGAGGGTATATTCGCACCAGACAGATCTTCGAGCAGGATCTTGCGGTATGATCTGGACCACATACTTGGGTGCAGTGTGAGGAGATGGCTTTGCTGTCGCTAGCATGTTCCTCTACCTCCCCACCGTTGTCTGGTGGGGGTGTAGGCCTTCTGTAGACTTGAGGTGGTGGACCTGGATGCATAGCAGCATGATGTCGTTCGCTGTTGCACTCCAGGCACTTTACTGCTGCTTTACAGTCTCTTGCAAGATGACTAGCTGATATGCAGCACTTGAAACAAATACCATTCTCCTTGAGAATGCTCTTTCTTTCTTCAAGAGTCTTCCCTCTAAATACTCTGCATTTCCTTAGCGAATGTGGTTTGTTGTGAATGGGACAGTTTTTCTCTGGCCCACCGAGCCTTCTCTCAGGTGAGTTCGCAGGTGGATCTTTACCTGAAGAGATGTCTGTCTTGTGAACTGATATATTTCTTCCATAGTTATTTGAAACTACCCTGTCTGACTTCAGTCCGTTATTGCTGGCATATAAAAGGATGAAACTTGGATCATTCCTCCGCCGTGCTTCGCCACAGATGAAATCGGCAAAGTAATCGAATGGAGGGAAGTAGCCGTTATTATCTTCCTTAAATTTTGAGCCAACTGAGAGCCATTTCTCCTGTAGTCTGTGAGGAAGTTTCTCCACGATGGGCCCAATGCCTCTGGCGGTATCCAGGTAGGCCAATCCTGTGAGGTAACCTTCTTCTCTGGCACCCTGGATTTCCATAAGAAGATCGCCTAAGTCTCTCAGCTTCCCGTAATCTTTAGTTGAAATTCTTGGGAATTCATCCAATCTCTTAAACAGAGACTTCTCCATTACTTCAGGCGAAGCGTAGCATTCTTGGAGGCGATTCCAGGCCTTTTTAAGTGCTGCATCTGGGTTTCTGATATGCACAGAGCGAATCCTTTTAATGTGTTTCACAGACTCTGGTCCGAGCCATTTAATCAGCAAATCTAACATTTCGGGGGAGGTGAGTCCTAAGCCTGTAGTAGCATTGCTAAATGATGACTGCCATGCTAAATAATTTCCAGGTTTATCATCGAATCGGTAGAGACTTGTACTCACTAAATCACGACGAGCCAGGTACCGTGCCAGGTGTTCCGTTTCAGGTATTACGCTTGAGATGGGTGGTGCATACACAGGCACATATGATGGTGCTGTTGCTTTAAGTGGTGATTTGTGAGGATGTTGTGTTGTCTTGGGTTTTGTTGGGCATCCGTTGTCTCTAGCAGGTGTTGTGTGAAGTCCACCGCCTCCAATGGGTGTTGTATGATGTCCATCATATCTTACCAAACCTGTATGACCTCCATTAAGTGGTGTGCTGATTTGGGTTTCATCCCTGAATTTAGCCTGGTTGCTGAAGAATGACTTTGTCGGCGCTGTGTTATACTCAGATGGTCTGTTAAGGGTTTTTACCTCTTCTTGCCCATCCACTAACTGCAATTTGCCTTCTACAGGAGGATTCCATGTGACATAGCTCTCTTCTGACAATGTTGCCTCGTGTAATGTTGCATGTGCAGATAGTTGAGTTTGTGGTACGTTATGTTCAGTTTGTGCTTCAACATATTCATTAGTGCGTGTTACAATTTCATTTTGTAAATTTGCTTGGGAAGATACATCGGTCTTACTTGAATCTTCTATATCTAACTCGGCTGCTTCTAATGCCTCAGCTTGGGCAATAGCCGCTGCTGCCTCTCTTTGAAGTTCAAGTGCGCCTAGTTCAGCTTCCAGCTTTGCTTTTCCTAATTGTAGCTCTGCTTCCTTCTCTGCCCTTTGTACCTTCAACTCTGCTTCTTTCTCGGCAAACGCTGCTCGTGCCTTCGCCGCCTCTGCTTTAGCGCGCGCCCTTACTGCTGCACTCGACGCTGACGAGTGAGAGCTCTTTGATCTTCTTGTGCGAGCAGATGCATTGTCAGTCCTTTCTGATTCCATTTTACTCTTTTTTTTGCTTCTCAAGACGTTGAAACTTCAGCTGGATTACGCTTTTTCACTGTACTGTTCTCGCTGAGGTGTAACAACTCCAACTAAACAGTGAGATAAACTCTCTCTATTCATGAACATGAAGAAATCCGAAGTTCTTTTTATGTAGATTTATTTTCTTCACATTGAACTGAATCCATAGATATGAGATGACTGATGAAAAATGAGAGAGTGAAACTAGAAAAAACAGACAGCAAAATACTGTAATTAGCTAAGCCATTTAGCTTTCATGAACATTACTTTTACAGCACAAAATCAAATGCTTATAAGTTAACTTAGTCAGAACACAGATTATATACATACAAGCGATGCTTCTGCTGGGGAATCAACATGCAGGATGAATTTTCTCTGAAGAAATTACTGTTTTCATTTTTATCCAGTCTGCCGTTTCTATCGCGTTCTTTCATGCGTTTTTTTTTACTTCCGGTTTTTTTCTCAGTAAACAAACGTCAAAATAAGAGTCTGCATGAAACTGAAAGTATACCAAATTAAAGCATAAACTTTAAACTAATTCAACTTAAATGCCTGAAGGGCAGAACACAAGGACTTTTCATTCTGATTGCACTGATATGTTCAGTGAAATAAATACTAGAGATAAACTAAAGATTTTGAGAAATTTACAGGCTTTTGCAAGCAAGCACATGTAGACCAGGCAGCGTGACATTACCCCCTCCTCCACGGAGCAGCTACCAGATGCTCCACCCGAACTCAAGAAGAAACCAAAGACACAAAGAGACCAGGAGGGAGGTGGAGTGGCGGAGGACCAGGGGGAGGGACAGAAGGCCAGGTAAAATGGGGAAACAGAGACAAGAGGACCAGTTAAAATGGGGAAACAGAGACAAGAAGTGCAAACACAAAAACAAGGAGCCCAGGAGGAAGGTGGACCGGCGGAGGATCAGGGGGAGGGACGGAGGGCCAGGTCCTTAGAGGGAAATAGAGAGAAAGACAAAGACAAGGAACCCAATGGAGGTGGGCCGGCGGAGGATCAGGGCGAGGGAAGGAGGGCCAGGTCCATGGATGGAAACAGACAGAAGAGAAACAAAAATAACAAAAACAAACACAAGTCCAGGAAGGACATAACTTGAAGCCCACCAGGGCGGAGCAGAAGACCACCACATCTGTGTGGTCGAGACAGAAGCCCACGAGGGCGGAGCAGAAGACCACCACATCCATGTGGTGGAGACAGAAGCCCACCATGGTGGAGCAGAAGACCACCGCATCCGTGCGGTCGGGACAGAAGCCCACCAGGGAGGTGCAGAAGACCACCACATCCGTGCGGTCGAGACAGAAGCCCACCAAGGCAGAGCAGAAGACCACCACATCCGTGTGGTCGAGACAGAAGCCCCCCAGAGCGAAGCGGAAGACCACCACATCCGTGTGGTCGAGACAGAAGCCCCCCAGGGCGGCGCAGAAGACCACCACATCCGTGCGGTCGAGACAGAAGCCCAGCACAGTGGGATCGAATTAACAGGAGAGCAAGTCTGGTTAGGCAAGTCTGAAACAGAGAACATGAACAAGTTAAGGGTAGCCTCCGTGGCCACGACAGGATCAGTCGAGCACTCAGAGAGTTCGGCTGAGACGTGACGAGGCTCTGGAAGTTCCGCAGAGGTGAGAAAAGACTCTGGTAGTTCAGCCGAGATGAGGAGAGGCTCTGGTAGTTCAGCAGAGACGTGGAGAGGCTCTGTTAGTTCAGCAGAGGTGTCAAAAGGCTCTGTCAGTTCAGCAGAGATGTGGGGAGGCTCTGGTAGTTCCACAGAGATGTGGAGAGACTCTGGTAATCCCATGGTGTTTAGACTGGATTCCAGAAGATCAATGCTGACTTGACTCTGCTCATGAAGATCATTGGTGGCCTGACTCTGCTCATTAAGATCATTGGTGACTTGCATTTGTTCATGAAGATCATTGGTGACTTGCCTTTGCCCATGAAGATAGTCGGTGACTTGACCTTGCCCATGAAGAACACTGGTGACTTGACCTTGCCCATGAAGATCAATGGTGACTTGACTTTGTTCATGAAGAATACTGGCGACTGGACTTTGCCCATGAAGATCATTGGTGACTTGACTCTGCTCATGAGGATCATTGGTGACCTGACTCTGCTCATGAAGATCAATGGTGACTTGCATTTGTCCATGAATTTTACTGGTGACTTGGCTTGACTCTGGAAGGTCAACGGTGACTAGCCCTGACTCTGGAAGGTCAACGGTGACTAGTCCTGACTCTGGAGGGTCAACTGTGACTAGCCCTGACTCTGGAAGGTCAACGGTGACTAGCCCTGACTCTGGAAGGTCAACGGTGACTAGTCCTGACTCTGGAAGGTCAACGGTGACTAGCCCTGACTCTGGAAGGTCAACAGTGACTAGCCCTGACTCTGGAGGGTCCACGAGCACCTGACTCGACTCTGGAGGGTCCACGAGCACCTGACTCGATTCTGGAGGGTCCACAAGCACCTGACTCGACTCTGGAGGGTCCACGAGCACCTGACTCGACTCTGGAGGGTCAACGGGAACCTGACTCGACTCTGGAGGGTCAACGGGAACCTGACTCGACTCTGTAGGGTCAACGGGAACCTGACTCGACTCTGGAAGGTCCACGAGCACCTGAGTCGACTCTGGAGGGTCAACTGTGGCTGTCATTCTGTGCAGAGGCGCTGGACAAGCAGCCATCTTGTGCCATAACTCTGGACTAGCGGCCATCTTGGGCCGTGGCACTGGACCGGTGGCCATTTTGGGCAGTGGCGTTGGGCCGGCGGCCATCCTGGGCAGTGGCGCTGGGCTAGCGGCCATCTTGTGCTGTGGTGCTGGGCTGGCGGCCCACTTGCGTCGTGACGCTGGGCTGGCGACCACCTTGTGCTGTGGTGCTGGGCTGGCGTCCATCTTGCCTCGTGGCGCTGGGTTGGTGGCCATCTTGTGTAGTGGCGCTGGACTTGCGGCCATCCTGGGCAGCGGCGCTGGGCTGGCGGCCATCTTTTGCAGTGGCGCTGGCTCGGCAGACGTGCGCTTCCTCTCCCCTCTCTGTCCGCCATGGTAAGACGGCGGCCCCAATCCATCCCACACGAGCCCAGGGTCGAAGGGGGGCCATGGTGGAGAGTGATGCTGGACCTCCTCTCGACCACTAACTCCTCTGCGACCTCCCCTGGTCCCACGAAAAACAACCAGGTGGGTTCCCTCAAAACCACTCTTTCTATCCCGCTCGGTGGCTGGGGAGGAAACATCAAAAAACATACCGCTGGATCTTAGTAGATGGAGTCCTTCTGTGACGATAATGACCCAGTGAAACACAGGGAGAGAGAGATCCAATTGCAGGTATGTTTTTATTGGGGTAATCCAAAATCGTAATCCAAACAAGCCGGGGTCAAAACCAGAAAACAATCCAAATAGACAAACCAAGGAAGGAACAGGAAGGGAACAGGAACGGAAAGAGGAGCAGGAACTCGGAATGCAAGGAACTCGGGAGACGAGAAGACTGGGTACGGCAGGAAACGGAAGGTAACTGAAGGAAAGGACTCCATGCAGAAAACAGGAAAAGACTGGTTAATATAGGGAGGCTAATGACTAATAAGTGAAGGCACCTGGTACAATTAACAGAAGTGCAATTACTGTGATGAAGGGACATGGCTAGAGGGAATTGTAGTGCCTACGGTGAGGTGCCTAAGGGGAAGTGAGCCCACTAGTGGACACCCAGGGAAACAGAGACCAGGCAGTGTGACATAAACTCACACCAAAGGCATCAAAGGGTTCCCATCATCTGTACAGGAAGATTTTTCCAGAACCATTTCGTTTTAACCGTTTAACTGTTTATTTTTTTTACAGCGTGTGAATACCTTCCTGTAACAAGACACGGTATATTTAGAAGTTGCTAACACATTTGTTTTTATGCCCAACCATTGATGTTCTCCAAATTTATACAGGAAATAATCAACTATGCATTTAACATGACATGACGTGGGCAGGATTCATTTAATAGTGTCAAAATTACTTAAAAGTGAATTTTAAATGTTAAAATAGGCCTACTTCCCCCTTGTTCTAGTTTAATATGCAAAAATGACAGTAATTAATTTTGAATGTCAATTCCCACAAAAAGTGTAACACTGTGGTGCTTTCAAAACCTCTAGATGTGACTTTGGGGCAGTTGTATGACTAAAGACTGGCAGAATTTTTTATATATTGATTATTTATACATATATATATATTATTATTAATTCTAATCAGTGACATGAAAGTATTGCAATAGTAGTGATGCAATATTATGTTATGTTACTGCCAACATTATGCCAGTAGTAATTCAGAACTTCCTGAGGATGCAATCCAATCCTGACATGTGTTGTTGTTGTTTTTTTTTTTACATTTTAAGATACGTTTCTTGCATCTGAACACCACATGAGTCAACTTTGCAGATATTATCTCCAGATTGTTACTTCCTATCAAAGTTTAACTTGCACATAGAACAATGAGATAGATAATGGGTTTCCTGACAAATTCTCCCACAGGAGAAAGGGTGACACGATTTCCTATTCTACTGCATCACATAAAGTTTCCCAGCACAGTGTAAACCCTTTTAGAAAAGGGTTGGCACCATAGCATAGCAATGGTAATGTCATGGTATACTAATTCTGTATGATTACCACATTCAAACTAGTGTTTCCATACAGTAGTACTTCAAGCTATTTCACAGTGTATTGTAGATATTACAGTAAATGGTAGTGTCAAAAAAAGAGTTATATGGGACTTTTTTGAGAGTGAAATTACACAGCTTCATAAAGAAAGGTCATTAAATGTGTCATTTTATACCATTAAGTATTAGCCACTAGTGTGGCGCAGCAAACAACAAACTTAAAAAACTACCATGGAAAAAAAATACTTGTGACATTATTACTAATATAGCCTACATTTTGCATAGAAACTGGTTTTCCCCATTTACACAGTTTAATGTTTCAGATTTTTATGCACATTTTACATGCTCCAAATGGATTTGGTTGTATATTTCATTATTTTCCTAAAGAATCGCTGCCTGTGATTAGGAAGCTTTATAATAACCTCATGTTAATGTAATATACGTGAATAGTTAAGCTACATTTAAAAAGGTTTTAATTTAACTGCATATAATATGAAGTTTATATAAAACTGATATTAAGAACTTTTTTCATAGCTTTAATAATTGATCATTTTTGCTACACTGTTTGAAATTAATTTTTTAGTGGATATATGCTCAGCGTTTTAGTGTAAAATTTAAAATTAATTAATTTAATTTAAAAATTAATTTAAAAAATGCTGATTTCAGGCAGTATAAGACGACACCCCATCTGAATCCTGAATTGCAGAACATCCTTACTAAGATGTTGATCCTACAGTAAATGTGAGCAAAAACTTTCCATATTAGGAAAAAGACTAATGTAAACTCTATTCAGTCATTAAATTAATTAAAAATAGTAATAATAATAAAATATTTGTAACAAGCATCACTGAATTTATACCTCAAAAGGGCAACGTAGGGATACAAACATTAAAATCAAAAATAAAAGTCATGTTTTTTTGTTTTTTTTTAAATCATGAATGATAAGATGGAAAATGGCAATAAAGTAATTTTCTGATGTAGGATTAAATATTGTTGAATTTTATGAAACTTTCTGAAAGCTCAGACTATTTCAGTTATGGAAAGTAATTTCCAATATGTGTAACTGCTGCCCAATATGAGCAAATGTGAATCAAGTTAAGCCAAAAAATACTTTTATGTAGTTTATTACAGATTGGGATATTATTTATTGGCGTGAAGAAAAGATTAACATTTTTAAAAAATGAAGTAATGGATGCCTAATTGGAAATTTCATCACAAATAATGACCGTCCCTTGGTGGTTAGTGTTTAGTGAAAGTGTGAGAGAAGGGAAGCCGTCAGGGAAACGCTCTCTGGTGTGCATTGGAAGGGACTGTGCATCACAGGTCTTACATGCATCTAAAGGGAGGGAAGAAAGCGATGTTGTCACTGAAAAGCATTTTTAGCACCTCAGGGTTCCCTCTGTTTGTGTGTGTGTGTGTCACGGTTCATGAATTCACCGTCTCCTGCTGGGTTAGAGCTTAGATCGGGCCCAACAAATCAAGCCCGACCCTACCCGAGCCCGAGCACGTTGTGTCCGAGCCCGGCCCGACACGTTCACTTTAATTATGAGCCCGATTTAAACCCGACCATTTTAATATGTGGGCCGTTATAACCAGGGGCGGCGCCAGATTTTTTTTTTTTTTTTTTTTTTTTTTTTTTTTTTACCGCAGGTGCTGCTGTGCTAGATCATTTAGGCTACGGGGGAGCTGCGCAGTTATATATATATATATATATATATATATATATATATGCATGCCCCATTTAATGCACGAGACAAAGCCAACACATATGTTGTCACTCCTCACGACTAGTTTAAAATGTTTCCATACCTCCGATTTTCCTCCAAACTTGCTAGTACTGTCACAGTGTCTGGGTTGTGTCCCTGGGTTTCCACTAGATGTCCTCCTTTCTCACGGTGTCTGTCACCTTATCACTTCCTGTCTCCTTATTTGGTCACCTTCCTCCTTGTTTAGGTAATTGATTGTTCCCCACCTGTCTCCTGTTTCCCCATCATCCTTTTGTGTATTTATACCCGGTCTGTCTGAGTCTGTGTCACGGAGTCCTTGTGTATGTTTCATGCTTTCCGTAGTCTTGCCCTTGCCGTGTGTTATTGTCTGTTTTCATGTTGTTTGGATATTCTGGTTTTGACCCTGCCTGGACTGTTTATGCTTTTTGGATTGCCCCTAAATAAACCGCATACCTGCATTTGGATCTCTCCGTGTTTCTTTGTAACACCGATCGTGACAGAAGGACTCCGTCGCACTGAGATCCAGCGGTATGTCTTTTTCCCGTTCCCCAGCCAAGATGGCGGAGCGGAGAGCTAAGTATCTCCGGCTGATCGCCCTCCGCCAAGAGGGCAATGAGGTGGGTGCCCTGGCACAGGTGTTCTGGTCCCTGGCCGAGGGTATGGGATACAACGATGCGGCCTTGAAGGACTACTTCAACGGCGGGCTGGATGATCCAGTGTCTCAGGAGGAGATGGTACATTTAGAGACACTGGAATACTGGGAGTTTGTGTACTATGTGCAGCATCGGCTTCTGTGGAATGCCCCAGCCACTCCGGTCTCTTCCGGTGGGGCGGTCCCCAGCCCAGCACCACAGCTCAAGATGGCCGCCAATCCAGGGCCACAGCACAAGATGGCCGCCAGCCCAGCGCCACAGCACAAGATGGCCGCCAGCCCAGCGCCACAGCACAAGGTGGCCGCCAGCTTGGGGCCACAGCACAAGATGGCCGACTCAACGCCTGAGTCTCCAGATAAGGTGTCACCGGCTCGCCAACATAGAGGGCGGAGGAGGAGGAGACAGGCGTCTACCGTTCCTCAAGGCCCAGAGGACGTTCCCGAGGCGGTGCCCGATGCTGTTCCGGAGACCGAGGCGGTGCCCGATGCTGTTCCGGAGGCCGAGGCGGTGCCCGATGCTGTTCCGGAGGCCGAGGCGGTGCACGAAGCCGAGGCGGTGCCCGATGCTGTTCCGGAGGCCGAGGCGGTGCCCGATGCCGAGGCGGTGCCCGATGCTGTTCCGGAGGCCGAGGCGGTGCCCGATGCCGAGGCGGTGCCCGAAACTGTTCCGGAGGCCGAGGCGGTGCCCGATGCCGAGGCGGTGCCCGATGCCGAGGCGGTGCCCGATGCCGAGGCGGTGCCCGATGCTGTTCCGGAGGCCGAGGCGGTGCCCGATGCTGTTCCGGAGGCCGAGGCGGTGCCCGATGCCGAGGCGGTGCCCGATGCTGTTCCGGAGGCCGAGGCGGTGCCCGATGCCGAGGCGGTGCCCGATGCTGTTCCGGAGGCGGTGCCCGATGCCGAGGCGGTGCCCGATGCCGAGGCAGTGCCCGATGCTGTTCCGGAGGCCGAGGCGGTGCCCGATGCCGAGGCGGTGCCCGAAGCCGAGGCGGTGCCCGATGCCGAGGCGGTGCCCGATACTGTTCCGGAGGCCGAGGCGGTGCCCGATGCCGAGGCGGTGCCCGATGCTGTTCCGGACGCCGAGGCGGTGCCCGATGCTGTTCTGGAAGCCGAGGCGGTGCCCGATGCCGAGGCGGTGCCCGATGCTGTTCCGGAGGCCGAGGCGGTGCCCGATGCCGAGGCGGTACCCGATGCTGTTCCGGAGGCCGAGGCGGTGCCCGATGCCGAGGCGGTGCCCGATGCTGTTCCGGAGGCCGAGGCGGTGCCCGATGCCGAGGCGGTGCCCGATGCTGAGGCGGTGCCCGATGCTGTTCCGGAGACCGAGGCGGTGCCCGATGCTGTTCCGGAGGCCGAGGCGGTGCCCGATGCTGTTCTGGAGGCCGAGGCGGTGCCCGATGCCGAGGCGGTGCCCGATGCTGTTCCGGAGGCCGAGGCGGTGCCCGATGCCGAGGCGGTGCCCGATGCCGAGGCGGTGCCCGATGCTGTTCCGGAGGCCGAGGCGGTGCCCGATGCTGAGGCGGTGCCCGATGCCGAGGCAGTGCCCGATGCCGAGGCGGTGCCCGATACTGTTCCGGAGGCCGAGGCGGTGCCCGATGCCGAGGCGGTGCCCGATGCTGTTCCGGAGGCCGAGGCGGTGCCCGATGCTGTTCCGGAGGCCGAGGCGGTGCCCGAGGCCGAGGCGGTGCCCGATGCCGAGGCGGTGCCCGATGCCGAGGCTGTTCCGGAGGCCGAGGCGGTGCCCGATGCCGATGCTGTTCCGGAGGCCGAGGCGGTGCCCGATGCCGTTCCGGAGGCCGAGGCGGTGCCCGAGGCCGATGCTGTTCCGGAGGGCGATGCGGTTCCGGAGGGCGAGGCGGTGCCCGATGCTGTTCCGGAGGCCGAGGCGGTGCCCGATGCCGTTCCCGAGGCCGAGGCGGTGCCCGATGCCGTTCCCGATTCGGTGCCCAAGACCGGTCTAGAGTCAGGGCTAGTTCCTGTTGACCGTCCAGAGTCGAGTCAGGTCCCAGTGGACTCTCCAGAGTCAGGGCCAGTCACTGATGACCTTCCAGAGTCAGGGCGGGTCACCGTTGGACGTTCAGAGTCAAGTCAAGTCACTGGGTGGGCTGCTGCTCGGGCCTGTTGGACTCCGGCATCGACCACAGGGGGGTGGTGGTCATCCGCTCCGCCCTGGGGGACTCTGGCGTCGACCACGAGGACGTGGTGGTCCTCCGCTCCGCCCTGGGGGGCTTCCGCTCTGACCACGAGGACATGGTGGTCCTCTGCTCCGCCCTGGGGGGCTTCCGTTCTGACCACACGGACGTGGTGGTCTTCCATTCCGCCCTGGGGGGCGTCCGCTCTGACCACGAGGACGTGGTGGTCTTCTGCTCCGCCCTGGGGGGCTTCTGCTCTGACCACACGGACATGGTGGTCTTCTGCTCCGCCCTGGGGGGCGCTTGCCCTGACTACACGGTTGTGGTGGTCTTCTGCCCCGCCCTGGGGGGCTTCATGTTGTTTTTTGTTTGTTGTTTTTGTATTTACTCCTGTCCCTGTTCCTCTCTGTAGTCTGGCCCTCCATCCCTTCCCCTGAACCTCCTCCAGTCCTCCTCCCTCCTGGTCTTCCTGTTTTGTGGTTACTTTCTGGTGCCTGTTTCCAATGTCTTTCTTTTCTGGCCCTCCATCCCTCCCCCTGAGCCTCCACCTGTCCGCCTCCCTCCTGGTCTGTTTTGTGTCTGTCGTGGAGCGTCTGGGAGCCGCTCCATAGAGGGGGGGTTCTGTCACAGTGTCTGGGTTGTGTCCCTGGGTTTCCACTAGATGTCCTCCTTTCTCACGGTGTCTGTCACCTTATCACTTCCTGTCTCCTTATTTGGTCACCTTCCTCCTTGTTTAGGTAATTGATTGTTCCCCACCTGTCTCCTGTTTCCCCATCATCCTTTTGTGTATTTATACCCGGTCTGTCTGAGTCTGTGTCACGGAGTCCTTGTGTATGTTTCATGCTTTCCGTAGTCTTGCCCTTGCCGTGTGTTATTGTCTGTTTTCATGTTGTTTGGATATTCTGGTTTTGACCCTGCCTGGACTGTTTATGCTTTTTGGATTGCCCCTAAATAAACCGCATACCTGCATTTGGATCTCTCCGTGTTTCTTTGTAACACCGATCGTGACAAGTACAGCAAGTACTAGCAAGTTTGTACAGCAGTACTAGCAAGTTTGTACAATAGTACAGCACGCACAGCAGGTGTGATGCGTCACGCATGCGAGACTGCGAGTGGACGAGACGCTGCGCATGACACGTGACGTGCTTTATCAAGGGCCCGACCCGCCCCGGCCCGAGGACGGTGGCAGGAAATATCGGCCCGGCCCGGCCCGGCCCGCGGGTCGGGTCGGGTCGAGCTCGGGCTCGGGCAGAGAATCTAAGCTCTATGCTGGGTTCATGTTATGTCATGTTGATTGTTTCATGTGGGTGTTACCGCTGATCATCTGATCAGCGGCAGCTGCAGCTCATTCCAACAGCCTACTTAATGCCCTGTCTCTTGTTTGTCAGATCGTTGTTTGAGGTCCTCGTGGTTCATGTCTGTTCGTCCTCCAGCGTTCCTGCTCATGCTCTGTTTCCTGTTCGGTCGCTTCTGAATTATCACCATCATCCACGGATCTATCACCATCACCACCTCCACCAATGCACTCAAGATACCCACTCACCTGTCTGTGCTGCCGTCGAGGTCCCTGCGTCACTCTCCAACAACCACTCACCATAACCTTTCTTCAATAAACATCATTTACTTGCAGTTGCTTCCTGTCCTCCATATCACCGTGACAGAACGATCTGACCAACAATGGAGGCAGCGAGTAATCAACCATCCGCCCTTGAAGATTTTATCAGCGCCAGTGTTCGGAGGATGGACTCCCAGGAGAGGAAATCTTAATGAGACTAGTCGCGCGGTTCAAGCTTTGGTGACGCAGGTGTCCGAGCTCACCCAACAATTCCAGCTACTACGAGTTCCCACTGCGCCGCTCACACCGCCTGTTCCTCCAGCACCATCAGAAGCCCCCTCCCAGCCGGAACCACGTCTCCCAATTCCGGAGTCTTACTCGGGTGAGCCCAACTTTTGTAGAGCTTTCTTAACCCGCTGTGACATGCACTTTTCCCTCCAACCCAGAACCTTCGCCAACGAGAGAGCCAAGGTGGCCTTCGTATTAACCCTGCTTTATTAACCCGGCATTATGGGGAACAGCGGTGTGGGAGAACCAGGACCCATGCTGCGCCTCGTTTCAGTCACTCTCCGCCGAGATGAGACGGGTCTTTGATCGGGCCATCGCCGGAAGGGGGGCGGCCAGGAGGCTCGCTGAGCTACATCAGCATGAGAGATCCATCTCGGACTATTCGATCGAGTTCCCAACCCTGGCGGTGGAGTGTCATTGGAACGAGGAGGTGCAGTGGGACATGTTCCTGCATGGGCTGGCTGACCGCGTCCAGAAGGAGATCTACGCTCTGGATCTCCCTACTTCACTGAATGGGCTTATAGAACTGGCTTTGCGGGTCGACGCACGTCTGACGCGGATGGAGAGGCGGAGCTTACCCAGTTCCACATCCAGGACACAGACTGAAGTGCGGTTCAGCGGCGGGGACGCAGCCAGCCCCTCCTACGATCACGAGCCCATGCAGGTAGGGCGAGCTCGGCTTTCCCGGGAGGAGAAGGAGAGGCGGAGGTCCCTGGGCCTGTGCCTCTACTGCGGGGGAACTGGACATCATGCTTACACCTGTCCGGTAAAAGGCCAAGCCCGGTAGTACGTATGAGGCTACTATCGGGTGGGATCTCCGCCGAGAAGACCTCATCATCATCTACGCTCCTTTTGGTAAGACTAAGATGGTCAGCACAGACCCTAGACTGTCAAGCACTACTGGACTCAGGGGCAGAAGGTAATTTCATGGACAGTACACTGGCACACAGACTACACAATCCCCTCAGAGCCCTTCCGCACCACATCACGGTTCACGCCCTCAATGGACAGAAACTTCCAGTCATATCTCACGTCACTGAAGACATCACCCTCATCACATCAGGCAATCACTCTGAAACCATTTCCTTCCACATCCTTGACTCTCCTCTGGCACCCATAGTCCTCGGTCACCCCTGGCTCCTCCTCCACAACCCCAAAATAGACTGGTCCTCTAACTCCATTCTAACTTGGTTTAACAGATGTCATGAGTCTTGTTTAGTGTCTGCTTGTCCGTCTGTTTCTATGTCTGTGTTTCGGGAGGAGGCGGTGGATAGGAAGTGTTCAGTAAGTCTCATGCTGATTCTCTTCCTACGCATCGTCCCTACGACTGTGCCATAGAATTACTGTCAGGTAAGTCTCCGCCTAAAGGCAAATTATATTAACTTTCTGTTCCGGAAAGGGAGGCTATGGAGAAATATATTTCTGATTCTCTAGCTTCGAAGTTCATCCGCCCTTCCTCTTCTCCAGCGGGGGCGGGGTTCTTTTTTGTGGGGAAGAGGGACAGATCACTGCGACCTTGTATTGATTACTGGGGACTGAACAACATCACGGTAAAGAATACTTATTAGGGGTGTAACGATTCACTCGTTTTCTCGATGCATCGATTACAAACCCTGTCGATTCATATGCATCGATCTTGAAACATGATTTTTGAATCGTGAATCGCCGGTCTTGGACAGTAATCGATTCAAAATGCTAAGAATCGAATGAATCCCGATTTCTATAGCGATTCAATGCTTTCAAAATGTATACACATTAAATTACTACACGCACGAATTAATGGAGACCTTGAAGAGTGTTCGTGAATAGTGCCTCTTATCTGTCCTTCACGCGCTTCACTGTTTACCGCCTGGGAGACTGTCACAGGATTGCGCTCGCGCTCCGTTCGTCTCTGACGCAGCTGACGTGTGATCTATAGGACTCGTGGCCAGTAATGCTAACGTGAAGTAGTTTTACTTTTCTGTAGTTTGTCAATGGCTCTCTGCATCTTACCGACGGAGTTACCGGAGCCGTCGACAGCTGTATTTATTGCATGGACGGAGCAGAAATGTAAGTGTCTAAATCATACGCACAGTTCCACTGAATGATAAATGTGTTTTAACAATGCGGATGAACCGAATATACGAAGGAAACTTTTAAAATTAACCACAGCATTAACAACAACCTTGAAATAAGAGCACAAGATTTATCTGATAATATGCATGAAAGTAGCCTAGCGTTTGTTTCATTAGCAAACAGACATCTGGCGCGTTTTCTCTCAGAATCATTCGCTGATGGAGAGGAAAAGTTAAATAGAGATGAAGACATTTTCACACTGAAAGAGAAGCGATCTCGCTCTCATAGACGTGCCAGGCTATATCTGCAGCTAAACTGAATAAAAGCAGAATGAACTGATGAAACCCACAAACAATTTATGAATGATGCAGTGCTAATTGACATTTATTACAGTACAGAAACTATAAAATATATTTTCTACCTTATTCTGTGCAGAAAATTTTAATAATTGCTAATTAAATGTATATAAAACAATCATAAAATTGCCATTAGGAAAAAATATCGATTACAAATGATTGATTATTGTCCAGCAGTGTATTTGATTTATTACAGCTAATTAAAAGTAATTAAAAAAGAAGATAATTCCTTGTAAAAAAAAAAATAATAATAATTATAATTATTATTATTATTAATATTATATAGGCTACATACATATAATGATTGTATTTGACATTTCTGTCACTTCTGAAATTATGGCTACGCCCCTGGTGTGACAAAATGTTAGCTTATACAAAATACTCTTTAAGCTCTTTTTTAAAAACTTGGCTTACATACATTTTTACGTATGCCATGTCGCATCATTAAACTATCATTTAACAATGGACAAAAGTTTTCTTTTTTATAACCTATGGTTCTCTAACCATAAATGCTACTGTAATTTGCCCCCTGACTAAGCATTTAAAGAATTTAGTTGAAGCATTTAAATAATCCCATGAATGCACTTAAAGAATGCAGAATCGAATCGTTATAATCGAATCATTATAATCGAATTTAATTGTGAATCGAATCTAATTGAATCATTCTAAATTTGCAAAAATCGTTCTTGAATCGAATCGAAAACCTATGAGTCGTAGCCGAATCGAATCGCTGCCTTGCCAAAGATTCACAGCCCTAATACTTATCCTTTGCCGTTGATGTCTTCAGCCTTCGAGAGGTTGCAGGGAGCGTCGATTTTCACAAAACTGGACTTACGTAATGCTTATCATTTGGTCCATATCAGGGAGGGGGATGAATGGAAGACCGCTTTTAATACCCCCAGAGGGCACTTTGAATACTTGGTCATGCCCTTCGGGCTTTCCAACTCCCCAGGGGTCTTCCAGGCACTCGTCAACGACGTGTTGCGAGATATGATTGATCAGATCATATATGTCTACCTGGACGACATATTGATTTTTTTCTTCTTCTCTCCAGGAACATGTGCAGCATGTCCGACGAGTGCTTCAGAGGTTGCTAGAGAATTGGCTTTTTGTCAAGGCGGAGAAATGCGAATTTCATGCACAGTCGGTTCCATTTCTGGGGTATGTCGTGTCGACTGAGGGAATACGCATGGATCCCGAGAAGGTTAAGGCTGTGGTAGAGTGGCCAAGTCCAGATTCCCGTAAGGCCCTACAGAGGTTTCTGGGGTTCGCCAACTTCTACCCGCGTTTTATTCGCAACTTCAGCCAACTAGCCGCACCTCTGACCGCCTTGACCTCCGCCAAAACTATGTTCAGGTGGTCAGACACAGCCGAGGCTGTGTTTGCCAAACTGAAGAGCTGCTTTGTTTCAGCCCCTATCTTGATCACCCCTGACCCAGCACGTCAGTTTGTGGTGGAGGTCGATGCGTCAAAGGGGGGGGTAGGAGCGGTGTTATCTCAACGTTCTCCCTCAGATGACAAGGTCCACCCATGCTCATATTTTTCTTATCATTTATCTCCTGCCGAACAAAATTATGATATTGGTAACCGAGAATTGTTGGCAGTCAATATGGCATTGGAGGAGTGGCGCCACTGGTTAGAAGGATCGGGGGTTCCTTTTATTGTATGGACAGACCACAAGAATTTAGAATACATTAGCACTGCCAAAAGGTTGAACTCCAGACAGGCTCGGTGGGCACTTTTTTTCGGACGTTTTGATTTTACTATCTCGTACCGCCCGGGTTCCAAAAATATTAAACCCGATCCTTTGTCACGTATTTTTGACCGTTCCGAATGCCCGTCCACTCCCGAGTGTATTTTTCCTGAGACATTAGTGGTCTCCACACTCACATGGGAGATCGAATCGAAGGTCAAGACAGCCTTAGAAGGGGTAACGCCTCCGCCCGGGGTGCCCACCGAATCGCTTATTTGTGCCGGAGGGATTACGGTCCAACGTTATCCAGTGGTGACATTGCTCTAATGTGGCCATCCAGGAGTTACCTGTACTAAATTTTTGGTCAAGCAACGATTCTGGTGGCCACTTATGGCTCGCGACATTCACAGTTTTGTTTTGGCTTGCTCGGTTTGTGCCACTGGTAAGACTTCCAGTCGACCCCCTGATGGGTTACTTCAACAGCTGCCGGTCCCTTCAAGACCCTGGTTCCACATCGCTCTACATTTTATTACCGCCCTCCCAGGGCAACACGGTAGTTTTGACTGTGGTGGACCAGTTCTCGAAAGCTGCCCACTTTATTCCCTTGCCCAAATTACAGGAGACAGCGTTGACCGTTGTAGATCACGTCTTTCGGTTACATGGCCTCCCGATAGACGTGGTTTCCGACAGGGGACCCCAATTTGTGTCCAAATTTTGGTGAGAATTCTGTAAATTACTGGGAGCGACTGTAAGTCTGTCCTCAGGGTTTCATCCCCAGAGCAATGGTCAAACCGAGAGAGCCAACCAAGATTTGGAAAGGGTGTTGCGATGTTTGGTTTCCAAGAATCCTTCCTCCTGGAGCCAACAATTGTCTATGGTGGAGTACGCCCACAATATCTTACCAATATCAGCTACGGGCCTATCTCCATTTGAGTGTAGTGTAGGTTACCAGCCACCTATTTTTCCCAGTCTGAAATCCGAAGTCGCGGTCCCCTCCGTTCACGCCTTCGTCCAGATGTGTCACCGCACTTGGACTAGAGCCCGCGAGACTCTACTTCAAGTGGGGGCGCGCACTAAGGCTAAAGCCAATCGCCACCGGTCTAGGGCTCCCGTATACGTCGTGGGTCAAAAAGTGTGGCTTTCTACTAAGAATATTCCTCTTTATTGGCCCGTTTACTGTCACCAAGATCATTAGCCCGGTGGCAGTCCGCCTCAAACTCCCTCCTCGTACAGGAGAATTCATCCCGCCTTTCATGTGTCTAAAATAAAGCCCGTATTTCATTCTCCTATTAATCCTCCTACCCCGCCCCCCCCCCCCTGATCAGCGGCAGCTGCAGCTCATTCCAACAGCCTACTTAATGCCCTGTCTTTCGTCTCTTGTTTGTCAGATCGTTGTTTGAGGTCCTCATGGTTCATGTCTGTTCGTCCTCCAGCGTTCCTGCTCATGCTCTGTTTTCCGTTCGGTCGCTTCTGGATTATCACCATCATCCACAGATCTATCACCATCACCACCTCCACCAACGCACTCAAGATACCCACTCACCTGTCTGTGCTGCCTTCGAGGTCCCTGCGTCACTCTCCAACATCCACTTACCATAACCTTCCTTCAATAAACATCATTTACTTGCATTTGCCTCCTGTCCTCCATATCACCGTGACAGTGTGTGTGTGATTAGAGACAAATTTTTTATTTGAAAAATCAATACTTGGTAACGACAGAATCCCATTACCCCCCCCCCCCCCCCCCCAAAAAAAAACAAAGCATAGGCTGGGCATTTTTAAAATAAAATAAAAATATAACAAAAATGAAATTTTTTTTTTAAATATATATACATATATATATATATATATATATATATATATATATATATATATATATATATATATATATATATATATATATATATGCCGCCACAAACCCGGCACATCAAAAGACATCAAAGACACCTCTTTTGATGTTAAATGCTACTGTCAGGATTTACTAAAGTTAGTGGAAATTTGGCAATGAAAAGGCCCGGTTACAGTCATTTTCGTGACTGACCTAATCACATTTTCCTTACGAACACAACATTTCCGGGAAAAGAGAGTTTAAATAAATCACTCAACGGGATACTAAGGTTTGCGGTAGTCAATTTACTGGTATTTGCACCATTATTTACTGCCAAAATTTTGCTCGTGGAATAGCTATGATTTGTGCTGCCAGAAGGAGGCGCCACAGCAGACCAAGAGAGTGTGACAGAAGGAAGAGAGATTTTTCCACTCTTATTAAATTATGTGGAATGCCAGAAGAAGACATTATCTGAACATATTTTCCAAGCCTCATTATTTGTAATTCCCCTGGTTGTGTGCAACCTTACACTAAATTGTAGTGCTGCTCTTGGTAGATTGTGTTTGTCATTATGTGATGTGACATGTAGCCAAGTATGGTATCACATTTTTTTTGAATTTGTGCTGTGCATTTAACCCCTCCATGTGCACACACACACAGCTGTGAATATTGAACACACACCCGGAGCATAGGCAGCCATTTTTGCTGTTGCATCTGAAGAGCAACTGGGGGCTTGGTGTCTTGCTCAAGGGCACCCTTGTTGTTAGTATTAAAGGTTCCTGCTGGCACTAAGACTCGAAACCCGTGACCCTTGGGTTACAAGTCCGACTCTCTATGTTGAGTCGGAGTTCTTTAATTTGCACATTGTCAGTAGTTCACCCTCAGAACTTTCCACTCCCATCAGTGCTTTTTTAATACCCTAATGATTTTTGCCATAAAAGAAAAATCTGTAATTTTGACCCATACAATGGTTTTTTTGGCTATTGTTAAAATATACCCCAGCGACTTAAGACTGGTTTTGTGTTCCAGGGTCAAATATATACTGGAAAAGGGTTAAAGGGAACCATCAATGCCAGTGAAGAACCTTTATTTATAAGAATTTTATTTGCATTACCTTCAGTAACACAAAAACAACAGACACATAGCCACCAAAGTAATGCTTCAAAGAGCCCACTGCTGTCAGAAAAAAGCTATTTCTGAGTGAATATTGTTTCAAAGTAAATCCAGCATTAATTTATTTCTAGCCTACAAAGTAGTTTGTGAGTGTTTTATATGTGATTAAACAGACCAAGTATTTTAAAACCTGCATGACGGTGCCTATGATGTAATGGTGTTTTATAGTATGATTTCATGTCAAATTTATGCATTGCATCAGAGGTGACACAAGCATTACAAATGTTTTGACAAAAGTTATTTACTATTTATTGGCGACTATGTTCCCACATTCAGAATATCACATCAGCATAAAAACCTCACTGCACACACACGTACACACACACGCACACACAGTGAGAGTGGAAGGACAGGGGGTGGGGGCTAGTAGAGGGAGAAAAGGGCAAAAAGAAAATCCCAACAGTCATCAAAAGGAAATAAAAAAAAAAACTCTAGCAGCTTATTGCACTGGTCTTCAGCCCACCCATTAATTTTCCAAGTGTACCCAATAAAAGACAAGACAAGACAAGCTGGTTATAATTCACTCACAATTGTGAACTTGAGGATAACCATCGAGCAGGTGGAAGGACATCATGTTTGCTCTACACTGGATTTGTGCTTTGACATTGGCTCTGATCAGCTGCCTGAGCTCCCAGCCTGTGAAAAGGGATGCCAGGGAACTTTTTTACTTTATTTCAGGATTGAAAACAACTTTAGAAAAAACTGAATGTGTGAGTATTTACTTTAAAACACGAACCGATGTTACCCATCACAAGCCGTTTTAAAGCCATAAACTAACTGTTTGTGCATTTGATTATTGTTTACAGGCAACAGACATTAATGAAACTTTATACTCCCCTGTTAACATCAGAGAGGTAAGTGTACTTTTTTGAGCTTTGAGTACTTAACATCACTTTGCTTGCTAAAGATAAATTATAGATAACTCGTACAGGAAGGAGGTTACTACGAGAGCCAAACCTCAAGCCAGCAGAGACAGCTCTCACAATAATTCTCACACTCACACACACACACAGCGGCAGGGAGAAAAAGATGCGCTCTGCAAACAAGCTGCTTCAGAACAGGCCTAATACAACCCTGACTCTGTTTCTTTGAAGGATTGCTTGTCTTCAGCTCTGGAGTGCACTCTTGAAGAGCTGAAGGTCCTTAAAGCTGACTGCTTTATTGATGACAATGAAGACATAAACAATACCATTGATTTACTGGATAACACAAGCTGGAACGTAAGTAACATTTCTCTCAATGTACCAATTTTCTGTGCTTCATCCGATAGGCTGTATAGTAGCAGTAAAGAAGTTAATAATGAGAGTAATCAGTGTTACACTCTTGAAAATTAAGATTGGCATCAATGGTTTTTCTTCAGAAAAAATTGTGTTTATTTGTTTATTTTCTAATTTAATTATTATAATTTAATTATTTATTTTGGAGAACTGTTCACTGAAAGGAAACCAAAATGGTACCCTTTTTAAGATTTTGACACTTTTCCTTCTCTGACTCTTCTCTCACTAGATTGCACCTAGCTCAAGCCCAGACTGCATCTGCGAAATGTATAATAAAACAAATGTTACGCAGTTTCTAGACAACGTGAAACTTCTGGTGCAACAACTCAATTCAAAGTGACCAAAACGCAGGCCGACCTGTGATTATGAGAACCTGCTCTTGACTACTGCCAGATGCAAGCTATTTCTAGATCTTGCTCAGGAAACAAAACAATTTGGGGGTTAAATGAAACTTAAATGGTTGGTGTTGTTTATGTAATGGTCATATAATTTTAGTTTATGATATTAAATTAATCATGTTTTATGTCTTTATACATTGCATTGCTTGGAATGTATCTTTAATATATTTGTTCATGTAACTTCTATGAAGACCGACATGTTGCCAGTTCTCAAAGTGGATTTTTTTGGTATAAAGAAAAGCACTATAAATATCTATTTTTTTTTTACATAAGCTTTGCTGCATATTTATGTATTTATGAAACTATTTATTTATTTATATGAATGTCTGTCATTTTAAGAAATAAATGTGAACAGGTTTCTTAAAAATTTTTGAGATCTTTTCATTATTGCATTCGTCATGTTGGTTCATGATTACGTAAATATAATTTCTAGAGGTCACAGGTGATGAACTGCACTTCTGCTACAGTTTTTGCTGAAAATGCGGTTGCTGATGTTAATTCTGACCCCCTGACCTATATATGTAAACCGCGGGACAGCAGAATTTTAAAGTTTTTTGGGTGTTTTCTTCCATCACTAAGGTGGACATGATAGGTGTGAACTAATTGGGGAAAGTCCTTCATGACACGTTTCTATGACAAGCAATGGCAAACATGCCTGGAAAATAAGTCCACCCATTTTTAGACTCCTACATCTAATAGGTCACTCTTACCAACTTAAACCACACTGGTAAGCTTAACATTACAGTGAATTAGAGCTATTTGTTAAAGCACGTTCCTTCACTACACGTGAAAATTCAGTTCTTTTAATGCAGTGTGGTCATGCACTTTTTTTTTTCTTTCCTCAAGAGGTCAAATTTATACCATTACTCACTCTCATCTTTGACAGCAGTAGGTGTCTGTCCAGAGTAACATTAACTTTCCAACTATATTTGCATTTCCTGAAATAGCATCACCTGCCACGCAGCAAAAGAACTGTGTAAATGTTATCTGAATCACAATTCAGTATGCAAATCAATTTAAGAAGGGAGACAATTTAGTATACATTTAATAAGTACTACAATGATGTCATCACTGCAGGTTACATTTTACATCTAGACAATTCTGTCAGTGTCAATCGAAGATGTTTCAAGCTTTATGTCTTTAACGTTTAAATAAATAAATTGTCAATGTGAGAACTCTATAATTCTTACCAAGTTAAATATATATATATATATATATATTGTATTTATTTATTTTATTTTATTTTATTTTTTCTATGATAATTTACACAAAGTGAATGTATGAGTAAAATGAATAAATGAATGAATGGTCAATGGGAAATTCTTATATTTGTTTTCACTAAAGTAAACAATAAATAATTAGTATTCATAAATGGTTATATTTCTTATAAAGTTTAGACAACTAAATGAATGAATTAATAAATGAATAAATAAAGTGGGAGATTCTTATATTCTAATTAAAATTTACATTAGATTAGGGGTCATAAATAGTTATATTTCTATAACAATTATACAAATAAAATGTATTTATGAATGAATCAATGCTCAATAGGAGATTTGTATTTTTCTTAAAAGTATAAATAAATAGATTAATAATGGTTATATTTCTTATCAAGTTTAGACAAATACAATGAATGAATGCTCAATAGGAGATTCCAATATTTTAAGTTTACACAGATAGATACACACTTAAGATAGAACTCTTAAGGCTATCTCCAAAGTTTGAATCAAGTTAGATAGAGTCTCATACAATGCATACATCTATTTAATTGTCATAAGATATTACGGTCTACAATCTGTAAGTCTAGAAAGTCATAAATGAATTATAAAAAACAAGGCATTATTCATAGTACAAACAGTGTAGCACATGTTAGATATCAAAATTTATTTTTGATAAAGGTGTAATCACCTTTTCAATGTAACACAAAGCCATTTGATTTTCCACTGTGATCAGGAATTTAGGACAAAGAGTGTGTGACAACTTTATCACCAATTCCCCATTAATGTGGTTTGTATGGGAGGGTTTCAAGAAAAAAGCCACTCCTCAAGAAAGGCCACATACAGTCATAACTGAGCTTTGCCGAAACTCACAAAAGGTGAATGTTCTTGCATGTCCTGTAAGCCCAGACTTAAACCCCTTTGGAAATCTGTGGAATGACTTGAATACTGGAGTCCACAAACACTTACTATCAAATTGAACTGAACTTGACCAGTTCTGCAAAGAAGAGTGGGCAAATTTAGCAGAGTCTAGATGTGCAAAGTTGATATAGACAAATCCCAAAAGACTAAAGGCTGTAATTAAAGTAATCTGCCATCAGACGTGCAATCTTGGTTATATGAAGCGCCAGGAACACTTCTTGTATTTTGAATACTTTATTAAATAATTCATTTGTCAACGGTCTCCTCTACATCACTTCATATCATTGTGCTGCGTGTGCTCTTCTGTGTCCTCCGCGCCACAAGGATGCGCTGTTTCTATGTGTATTTAGCTTTGATTTGAAATAATACAGCTCATCCTTGTGGCGCGGAGGACACAGAAGAGCTCACGAAGCACGGTGATATGAACTGACACAAATGAGACTGCTGACAAAGGAATTATTGAATAAAGTTGTTATTTTTTTCTTCTTCGCTCACAAAAAGTGTTCTTGTCGCTTCATATAACCCAGATTGCACGTCTGAGGGTAGAAGGAGTTTTCTGACGATGACTTTTCATACCTGACACTGTTATTTACTTGGCAGTCTGTGGCACAGTCACAAGCCTCCAGGTTTTCATCCAAAATACCTTAATTGTGTTCTGAAGATGAACTGAGCTTTTACGGGTTTGGAACGACATGGGGTAAGTGAAAAATGACAACATTTTAATTTTGGGGTGGAGTAACCCTTTAAGTTGCTCCGAGTACAGCCGGATAGAGCAAAAACTGTGTCTGTCTTCATTTCAGGCTGCAAAACAACAAAATGTGATAATTTTAAAGGTATGTGAATCTTTTCTATACCCACTGTATAGTGTGTGGGCACTTCTATAAGGTGCCTGCGTAGGTCTCAGTCACCCCAACAAACAAACGTACAACACTAAGCACTAAAACCACAGGGTAAGTCGGTTCAATTATCTGCTTGTTTAAAAGTTGACACCAAATGATGATTGCTCAAGACTAACACCCACCTTCCTCAACAGGAAATGTGTAGGTATGAGGGGTACGTGGGATAATGGGGCAGCCCGCCAGTGCAGCAAACAGGACAGGAACTGAAAATAAATAATGTGGCCCACATGTGAGAGTATATGTGGTTGAGACCTTTAAACCATAAACTGATACTATCTGAGCCCCAATTAGCTGCAAACTCTGTGCATGATCTGTTGCAAAGAATAATAAAAAAATATATATTTCTCACAATTTATTCAACCTCATGTCATTCCAAATCCATATGCTGATATTTCTCTGTGGAGAACACATGAAAGAATTTAAAAAAAGAACACAGATCTTCTGTCCACCCATGGTGACCATGTATGTAAAGCTAAAAGCTTTATAAAAAATAATAATAATAAATCAAATAATATAAATAATTAATATATTTGTGCATCATAAATTCTAAAAGACTGGGCTCACACTTACAAATTTCCTTTATCTTTGTCGATCTTTTCATTCAGTAACAAAATAAATTTCCAGGGGCCCGTTTCACTAACGAGGTTCAACCAACTCTGAGTTTAAACTTGAACTCTGAGTTGACTTACCCTGAGATGGGAAACTCTGAGTTTTCGGTTACAGAACAGCGGAAATGAGTTGGTTTAATCAACTCTAAATTGATTGACTCTGAGTTAAGCGCGTGCACCACTACTATAAAAAGCCAGTATCAATGGAGCGCCGATATTACGATTCACCATGGCAACAGCTCCCGCCAAAAAGCTGTCTGCATAAATCAGACTCAGTACAAATGTAATTCTTATAAGTGTTATAATATCACAGGTGAAAACTGGCAGAAGGTTAGATTAATGAACTAATAGCTAATCATTTTATGGTATCTCATGGGCAAAAAAAAATATATAGATTTTATCTTATTTTACAAATGATCTGCCAATAAAGTAGAAAAATACGGTAGTGGCTATTTACACTAAGTGGAATTAACATACTTTCTTGGCGATAGATCCTATTTACAGTAGGCTAAGTGCAAGTAGCTCTAGATGCTATTTACAGAAAAAATGTACAGTGAAAATCGTGATATATTCTATTTACCAAGAAAAAGTAGCAGTTCTTTGAACAGGCTAAGTGTAAATAATAATTAGATGCTAGTTATACTGGCAGATACATTTGCACCACAGTATTGTTATACATTAACAGGATGCAATAATAACAGATTGTAAATGATTATATTTATTACAATTATAAATAGTTGCATCATTATTAAACACTCATTAGGCAATTTACTTCAACTTTTAGAACATTTTGTTCATTTTTATTGAAAATAAATTCTAATGTGACATGTGATGGGAAAAGTGAGAAGAACGAGGTTGGCAAAAGCCGGACTAAAAAACCAATCAATCGCATTACAAGCTAGTTTTCCGTGCCAAAAACATTATTGCCTACACCATTGAAGCCATCATTTACATGTGTCGTATTTAAGCTTATGTGTCGATGGAGCGGAGCTACAGTAGATTTGCACTTAGTAATGGACACTCAGAATAATCTATCCATTTGCATTGTTTTTATTACCACACTGGTATATAATTTTACTTAAAATACACTTAATTTAGATCCTCCCCAGGAAACAAGATTAAGTATCTTATATAATTTTCTTATATAGAAACTCATCTAAGAAGTGTTTAAAAAGGGGGAGGAGACCGAAAGAAACTCTGGGTTTATCGAAGAAAACCAGCTCCTGACCAGGTTAGGTTCACAAAGTAAGTTACCATGCTAACTGACTCTGAGTATAAGTTAGCTCTCTTTCAGAAACGGGCTCGACTTACTTTGCTTTCTCGGGTTTGACAAACCTTCCATTCTGAAACAGAAAACCTAGAGTTTCCCTCATTTGAGGGTTAACATACTCAGAGTTTTCACTTAACCTCCTTTCTGAAACGGGCCCTTGATCTGTTTTTCATTAGCTACTTTTACATGCAACCACTGATCTATAATAGAGAATTATATATATTATATTATATATAACATTATATTAAATATATGTATATTGACATTATGTGAATGCAACCAAATAATCTATTTGTAATCAGACTTATAGCGCAATCAGATTGAAAAGCCTTCATGTAAACACCTCAATCGATCCAAAATAAAAATAAAAACTCTTGACTCGTGCCATTTTCCTAATCAGATTCATCTATACTTTGCTCACATGCACAGTGCCGTGATAAGTCTGTTGTCATACGGTTCATTTTGAACGTAAATTTACATCTAAAAAAACTGGTCACTGGAAAAGATTTAATATTTACTACTCAAAAAGCTCTTGTGTCATATATGTCCTTTTTTCAGATATGTCATCATGGGGAAAAAAATAATTCTCTGATTGCTAATGTAACCTCGGTTCCCTGAAATAAGGGAAGGAGCGTTTTGTTGACATGCTTATGGGGAAACTCCAGTTTACTCGGATAATTAACCCTGATTTGTTCACGCTTGTTTAGCTACACAAACAAATTATGCTACAGCCCACCAAAAGAGATGGAGCAACTGCTATATAAGTCAGTTCTGAGTGCCAATTTTTCTGACTCTTTCGACTGATACCGACAGTCATCGACTCCCGTGCAGTCTTGCATCTAATAGCACCATGCTATAAGCAATATGCTATAAGCAAGTGCATAAGGGTGACGCTCTGTGAGCCCCACCACTCCGAAATGAGGGCTTCTATAAGCATCACCAATTATGAGACCCAAGCCACTAGGCTGGGGTCTATATAACAAGACCTTCTAAACTTAGAGAGGAAGCTGGCAGGAGTTGTAGGTGGGGGGACTGAATAAACAGCGCTTTCTTCCACCCTCAATACTCATGGCTGAAGTGCCTTTGAGCAAGACACTGAACCCCCAGTTGTTCCCCGGTTGCTGGATCTATAGCTGCCCACTGCTCCGGGTGTGTGTTCACTTCTCACTGCTGTGTGTGTGCACTTGGATGGGTTAAATTCAGAGCACCAATTCTGAGTATGGGTTACCATACTTGGCAAATGTCATTCAAATGGTCATGTCATGACCAATTGAAAGAGAACAATAATTACCTTCTCAGTAGCTCCAGTGAGAAAGTTTTGTTTCAAATTTTTGTTTAGTTGTCATCTAAACAACTTTTCAAAATTAATTGAGACTGAAGAAAACTATAAGGCCATAACCATGTGAAGAGTGAAATTTAAGGAAGAAATCGAATAGTCTGCAGTCGTTTAACATTTCTAACATTAAAATGTATATCAAATCAGCAATAAAATCTGTTCAAACTGGGATCACACATTTCTGCAGCTTTACTAACATAAAAATAAGTTAAAAAAACAAAAAATCCATAAATGTATTCAATATATAGTTATTTGTGTTCTTGCAGTCATCAGCCAACTGCACTTCATTTACCCATGACATAGTGCCATATCATACACAGCAGAGGTGATGATAAGATAAGATAATTTTTTTGAGTGCACATTAGCATAGATAAAGGCTTTTTGCCAACCATGCAACTGAGATGAATGGGAATGATAACCAGGCTCTCTGCAAGTATTTGACTTCCTTGGGCTCCTCCTTAAATTGTCTCTGAACCCCCATTTCAGGCGCATTTTATGCTTGACCTTTGACCCCATATCCCAAAACTGGAATTATTTTACGGTCAGTTTTACTAAGGTTAAATTATGTACTGTGTATAACTAAATTAACATATGACTGTGCTGGACACCTGAATGCATTGCTATGGAAATAAACAACACATAACATAAATGACAATCCAAGTTCAAGCGCTGACAGCGCATACATCCTGCATGTTAACAGAACAACTGCCATGCCTTTTTAGCAGTCGCTGCAGCATGACATAAATCCATGCATAAACATGCATGTTGGATCTGTGCATTTGTTTCAAAGACAGACACTACCTTCTTTATAACTTCAAATACAAAGAGCATTGATCCAAAACAAGCCAAATAAAGAAACGCTTCCACAGAACATTATAAGATCTACAAACCTTCTACACTGCAAAATGCGGTCTTCTCATTAGCATGCACAATATATCCCAATTCACAGAAAAGATGGTCCTCGCATGAGCACCAGTAACATAAGCACGTATTAAAAGCGATTGGATGCAGTTAAACCTTTGACAGGAAGCCCCTGAGGTTTCCTGTGTTTTAGTGTGAACAGGGCACTTGAATATCTAATGTTTACCTCCAAACGCCCAGCAACACACTGTGCAGTGGCTTGTTTCTCACTAGGGTTTAATAAAGTGACCCATAAAGCACTAACAAGCAGCACACTGCTGACATGAATTACTCTTTAATAATTCAGTGTAAATATGGATTCCTCAGAAGGATCTGGAAAGCAGTGTTATTTTAGTATCATTGATGTATTATTATAGTTTTGATTAATCTAATTTACATCAGATTTTATTTTTTTTATTTTTTTATATTATCACATTTAAATTACTTATATCATTTTTATATTTAGTTTTATTAATGCTGGAGTATTTTGGTTTAGTTACAGTATTTGACTTAAATGAAAAATCGGTAATGCTGCCATGGGAACTATCTAAAATAAAATAAGTTTACTTTTTTGTGTGTTTTATTTATTTCAGTTAATGTTTATTTTATTTAAGTGGTGCCTACACAGACTGAAACAGAACTTTGACTGATTTAAGCACAGTTAGTTCTACTGCTGTTAAGAATAACAGAATTCATCCTGTTTCCTTCTTATGTCATCATTATTAATGGACGGGCCAGGATTCATAACTCCAAACAGGTGTGTATGTGTCAGAGTTTCTGACGACAGAAAAACTGGTTTCATTTTGATCCGATGATGAAATTCTGAACACTGAAAGATATAAGAATACAATGAAATCTTTTATCAATCAAGAAAAAAAACACGGAAAAGTTAATTCCTTCATAATATGACTCCATAATATGGCATTTCAGAGAGTTCAGACAGTAAAGAAAATGAACGACTAAAGAAACTTTTATTTTCATTTGCCTTGTAAACTAAACAGAACACCCCGTTTTGTTTTAATTTTACACTATGGTCTGTCTTGAACTGGTTTGATGTATTTTATATCTTTACTTGGGAAAAGAAACTTCAAATCCAGTAGGTTTTCCCAATCCATAAACATATGTGCATCTGTTGTCTGTAAGTGCGTCACTTTTTTGCCATCGAAAAAAAACACAAATGAACAAAGCAAACATGCAAACCAAAAAGTAATTTAGCATGTAATTTCAACATATAAAAAAACTAAAAATGCCATCACATCAAACCTACATGGCATCTGTAAATTGGTTATCACAGGGAGAAACGGTGACTGATCGGTGGTTTCTCCTCCCACTAGAAATACAGTAGCTCTTACTTTCCAGGTAAGACTTCAGCACACTCTTTGCCTCCTGGGACGGCTTTGCCATCATCTTGACATTTGATAAAGAACGAGATGGTCAATATTAAATGTGCAATACAAATCTGAATTGAAAAACTAGCAGCAGCTGCAGCAGCAGCAGAAATTGAGATTTCTCCTAACATAAATTACTAGATTTTTACATTTTCTTCAGTAATTGTGTGTTTCCAGGGTGTTACAGGTTCCAAAACTGTTATAAAGATATTTTAATTGGCTAGCACGATGTCAGCTTTACCACAATCTACAATTAATAAAAAGCTGTTAAAATGTTGCTCATTTGCATATATAATTATATTAATGCATACTGTGATTGCCTATTTATTTTTCCATTTTCATAAATAATGTTGGTTTATTTGAAAACTATTATATAAGCACAGTAAAAAAAAAAAAAACATATCTAGCATATAAATAAGAATATTTTCACATCAGTTTTTGCCTTTATTAATCCCGACCTGTTTTTTCATGTACGTTGGATAAAAATCCACTGTAATAAGGATCACATCTGATCACATGCGTTTTATACATTTATTCCCAGGCATTTAAAAAAATAATAATACAATCATTGACGCATCTTAAAAATGCATTTTTTGCTAGAAAAATAGCAATAACAATTTTTTTTCTTTTTACCCAAATCATGCAGCCCTTCCTAAATATCCTAATCCTAAATATAATCCCAGCTAGCCAAGGCTGGACTGCTCTTAAAAGGAGAACTGAAACAAACACATTGAAATTAGGTTGAAGACACCCCAAGCTTATTAGTGCAACATGAGTATCCAACTTATTTTTAACATAAGAGTGGCACGCTTGAATGTGCGAAGTGTCATTCACTTTCAGTTATTTTACTGTACCTGTACAAAAATAGCTTGTTTTTCTTCTTCATACTGTAAACTGGTATTTGTTAATATATAAAAAAAAATTGTTCACCTAAAAATATCTTTTTTCTAAAATTTACTCATCCTCAGGCCATCCAAGTACGAGATAAGTTTGTTTCCTCACCAGAACAGCTTTAGAGATATTTAGCAGTCCACCACCTGTTCACCAATGGATCCTCTGCAGTGACTGGGTGCAGTCAGAATGAGAGTCCAAACAGCTGATAAAGACATCACATTTCACAAATTATCCACACACCTTGACACGACAATGCGTCAATTAAAGTCTTGTGAAGAGAAAAGCAGCATGTTTGTAAGAAACAAGTCCAGCTAAAGTGCGAGTCCTCTTTTAAAAATACTGCTTTCTTCAGGGAAGAATAATCTCATCTAAGTCAGGAGAAATCCATTTATTGTGATGGTTTAAAATTAAAGCACCTTATGGATTTGTTTCTAACAAACATGCACCTTTTCAGATGTTAACTGATGAATTGAAGTGATGTGGATTATTTGTGGATTATTGTGATGTTTTTGTCAGCCTTCTGGACTCTCATTAGTCCATTCACTGCAAAGGATCCTTTGATGAGCAAGTGATGTAATGCTACATTTCTCCAAATCTGTTCCGATAAAGAGAGAAACTCATCTACATCTTGTATAGCCTGAGGGTGAATAAACTTTCAGCAAATTTACATTTTTGCGTAAACTATTCTTTTAAAGATTTATTATTCACAGTCATAAACACTATAGTTTGTAGTGCAAAAAGTTTTAAAGCACTTTTACTGCGCTTTGTTGTTCTTTTAGTTATTTACCCACATAGGCTAATGATTCAGAAGTCTTGCACATTAAAAGAAAATAACTTACTTCCTCATTGGAAAATGAAATAGATAGACGACTGACGCTTACTCTTCAGTAGACTTACCATCTACAGCATTGACCACCTTGATGCCATCCACACGCTGGTTCACTGCCATCTCCATACCACGAGTATCACTGCAGCTCCTGTCACCTGAGCAAAGCATGCAGGTACAAAATGCATTAAAGGGGTCATATGATGCTGCTAAAAAGAACATTATTTGGTGTATTTGGTGTAATGCAATGTGTTTACGCGGTTTAAGGTTCAAAAAACATTATTTTCCATTTAATGAACATTATTGATTCTCCTCTATGCCCCACCTTCTGAAATTTTTACAAGGCTCATCTGTCTGAAAAAGCAAGGTGTATTCTGATTGGCCAGCTATCTAGTGCGTTGTGATTGGCCGAATGCCTCAAGCGTGTGATGGAAATGTTATGCCCCTCAACATATGCCGTCTCCCAGTCCAGTAGCATGAGACTCAGTATAGCTACTCGTGCACATCCCATCATTGGTTGTCTTTTAGCAGTTCAGTCAATATACTGTTAGGAATAACCGAATAACTTGGGATATTGGTTTATTGGAGGGAGTGTAAGGCACATTTATAAACCAAATAACTTAAATAATCTGTGTGCACTGGAGACGCGAACCGTTTCGAACGTTTCAGTTCGATTTGGTGAACTGGTTTGACTGGTTCACTAAGAAGATCCGGTTAAATAGAAAAATGTAGGTTCGCGATCCGGACATCACTAGACGAGACAAAACCAATAAAACCCATTACAAACGAGGCATTTGTTGCATCCAGTTGGGACATAATTACTAATTATAATGACTTGTCACATGATCCTTCAGAAACCATTCTAATATGCTTATTTACTGCTCAAGAAACATTTCTGATTAGTATCATAACAATATATTATTAACATAATATAATATTATCATTATGATGAAAAAGGTTTCTATTTGTTTTTTTTTGTTGTTGTTGAAACCATGATATTTGTCAGGATTTACTGATGACTATAAAGTTCAAAAGAACAATTATTTTAAATAGAAATCTTTTCCAACAACACTAGTCTTTACTGTCACTTTTGATCATGTTACTGCATCCCTGCTGAAAAAAAGTATTAATTTATTTCAAAAATTTAAATTTTACTGAGAATCTAAGAAAAAAGTCTTTAGATCAAAAGGTTTTTAGATCATGGGAAACTCAAATTCAGTGTGTCCAAACCTTTGGTGGCAGTGAAAAACCATCAGATCTTATCTGAACTGTCCATCAAACGCACCCAAACATCAATATTATTAACACCATCACACTTGCCTTATTTGGATACAACTGCATGTGAGTCATGAATTGACTTTGGCATAAATCTGACCGTGCCAAGAGCATTGACCTCCGTTCCAGTGGCTGCTGAACAAACACAGGACAGCATAGATCAGTTCAGCATGAACACCAGCCAATGGACTGACAAGAAGTACATAAAAAATTAGACCAATGCAAGTGATGCTTGGAAATTCTAAAGTCATGCATTTTCCTAGTATTCAACACTAAAGCTTAATTTACTGTATTTGATAATAAAAGATACAGTACAAACAATATTTTAAAATATTTGTATTAATCAAAATAACTGTTTTGTATTTAAATATATATTTTAAAATGCAATTTATTCCTGTGGTGTTATTCTTTTGGTAAGAGTTATAAGCAACAATAGAATTTACTTTAAACTTTAAAAATATATAGATACAGTAAGGTATGGTCAAATATTATTAAAATTAAAAATAACTATTTTCTATTTAATTATATTTTAAAAAGTAAATTATTCCTGAATTTCAAACAATCATCAGCATAAAAATGTATTAATTTTACAAGTCAAAACAATCCATTAGAGAACTGTAAAATGTTGAAAAATGTGAAGGCCTAACGTGTGCCTGTTTTCTTCACCACCAAAGCTTCATTTAATTGATCACAAATACAGTAAAAGAGTAATATTGTGAAATATTACAATTTAAATTTTTTCTTTTTAATAGGAAACTTAAATGTGCCAAAAGGAACCCTCTTTAAAACTGAAAAATGCTGGAAAATATTTTGCTAAGGCCTAACGTGTTTTGTTCATCCAACCACTCTGAAACAAACCCCTTGAACAAACACATGCTATACAGGAATGTCTACCGGTTCCCTTCCTTTTACCGTAAATGTTTTCAAAAATAAGTTCTTTCATCTAAGATAAGACCTCTCATTACCTTCATTGGCCATTTAGCCATTTATCATCCTGTGGATGTTACCTAAATCACTAAGAATACTCCAATTTCCAACATTTCCTGTGTTTTAGTTTATCTGGTTCAGATTCATAATTACACCAAGCTAAAGAAAAACAATGTAATTATATAGTGATTATAACGACTTCTTATTGCTGCATATTTATTTATTTTGTTCGCCATTGTAATTTAAACAATAACTGGACACTAAGAGTTTCACTGTGGAAATTCCAACCTTCTGTCATCATTATGTGCCTACTTTGAAATTACAATTGCAAGAAACAGGTGGTATTTGTTTTATATATCCCATAAGACATCAATTCTAAAAATGAACAATAAAAGAGTTGATTTCATAATTATAATAACAGTTAACAGTTCTCTTAATGCTCTGCAGGAAATACTATTTCCTGAAATCTTTGAGTGTGAACAAGACAAGATCATTTTTCACACACATTTGCTCATTTCTGTCCCAATGACCTCATGCCTGGAATGTTTGTGTGTGTGTGTGTGTGTGTGTGTGTGTGTGTGTGTGTGTGTGTGTGTGTGTGTGTGTGTGTGTGTGTGTGTGTGTGTGTGTGTGTGTGTTTTAAATAACTTTCTGAATTCTCTACACATTCTGTCATGCAGGATTCCCACACCTTTTAAACACATTACTGTGATAATGAATGATTTACATTTGATGTCATGTAAACATAAACTCTGGCATGATAAACATCCTGCTGCAACAGTGATAAAGTAGCCCAATTACGCAGGAAAACCGCAGACTTGGCAACACTGAAACATATAGTAACGTCTACAATGGACACAGAGTTACAAACAAATGTAAAAGTCAGAACGGCAATGATGTCACGAATATGCTAATTAGCATGTGACCTAATCTAGCGAAATTTAGCGATATATATATATATATATATATATATATATATATATTTAATTCAAAGGGGAAAACAGGTTTTCATTCCCCAATGACAGATATTTGTTCTTGTTTTAAGCAGTAGCTCACTTAATTAAAGATTTTCAGAAAACGAAACTAAATATCTTCATTTAACATCTGAAGTAAATGTATATTGATTTAAGGATGTTTAGATATTTGTACAAGACAAAAATACTGATACCGAACAGTTGATGGGCACCACTGACTTCCATAAGGTGCCCATCAACTGTTCGGACACCAACATTTTTCAAAGTACATTCTTCTGTGTTCAACAAAAGAAAGAAACACATACAGGTTTGAAACAAGGGTAACACTTTACAATAACAGTATGAATCATCATGTACTAATACCAGACACCTTGACTATGAACTAATGATGAGTTAAGACATATCATATGAAATACCTTAATTACATGTTAGTTCCTGCATGATAGTTAATGAATTAATTAACACTCTGAGATAAACTAAACCACACATGTTCTAGAAGCAAGATGTTTGAAAATGGCACAATTTATAAATTTGCCATCAGCTCCTTCACAAACATCAGTGAAAGACAGTGGATTTATTGCAATATTTACCTTTAACCTAACTCATCCAACGCACAATGATGCATTCATAATTAAAAACAATTTTATCATTCGGTTTTGAGTGATTCCACTGCTGCTGTCCTACAATAACATTAAGCATACGCAATTTTCCAAATTAAAATCAGTTACCATAGAGATGCTGATTATCACTTTTGTTATGTTATGGATTGGTTTACTTTCTTTTTATCAGACATTTGTCTGGCTCTTCTTTTGGGCCACTATCGCCACTTCAAATTATCAACTTTCCTCCTACAGTTCAGTTCCTTCTCCATCCAAATGCAGCCACAGGACCTCTGCTCTTCAACTTATTTACAAACCACCGAAAAGGACCAAATACCTGACTTAGATGAGTTGAATATGTATAGAACATGTGGAATTGATAACTTTTTAAAGATGTGCCCCACCAAGACAAGTCATGAATACATGTTACTTTATAAGTAATTAATGATGAGTTAGTAATAATGTGCCCACCCAAGTAAAGTCATGACATAATGACACATCAACAAGTCATGAATTCATGTTAGTCTATGAGCTGTTAATGATTTATTAATGTGTAGTAATGTGAAGTCATTATCTAAATAATCTCAATTAACATCTACCAAGGTGATTCTTATTTTGCAACAGTCTATCCAAGATGATTACTTCAAGATACACATTACCCAGCACTTAAAGCACAGAAATTAAAAAGGTAAAATACACTTTTTTTTAACAAAGCTTTTAAATATCAGTGCACCTTAAATCAAGGGGACAGGTTAACTTGTATTTTACTTAAATATTACATAAAACACAATTAAATGTTCAGTGTGTTGCCCTCTAAACAGGAAATTGATGGTGAATATCTTTGTAGGCGCCCAAGTGGCGCACATGTTTTACAACTATGGGGATGAAGTGAGGTCTTGATCTTCTTTTCACCAGCTGCAAGATTGGATGTCTGCATTTATCCCTCACACCTAGCATGCCAAACGCACGTCCTGATTTTGCTGAGTTAGATGTATGCCTAGGTCAACATATTTTGTGAGACATGGAACATGTCTCACTTGGTAAAATCAGGTTCTGCCATGCCAAACACCCATTTTTTTTGCCTCCATGTTGTTGATGCTCTCCCTCGTCAAATACTGTAAAAAGTTAAATATTTAATTAAAAAGAGAAATACTACAATATTATGTAATTATATTCATTTAACATGTTTACACATACAAAAGGGTGACAAATTAAAAGAAAATCTGCAGGAGCTTTATAAATGGCAGACCAAGAAGTATGAAGATGAAGAAAGTACCTCTATCCACATCCATCCTCATAAACACTGCAGGCTTTTCATTTGAACAATCCTATACATTGTGAGTAAATCACTCGCTAGTCTTCACTCTGGGCGACTAAATGATATATAATATTAGCCAATGGGCTAATAAACTCTCAGATTTTACTCGCCAGTGTGTAAGTTGAAGGCCAAATATAGGTTTATCACAGATATATTTTCACTTGCTGAACACTCAGACTGAGCGCTTCAGAGTTTCAGGATCAATGCTATTTTCAGTTCATCTCAATGGATGCACAGCGCACCTGTATTTGATGTACCGTAAACTTTAGTGTAAAGGTGCACGACTCATCACTTGAGTCAAGAACCGTTTCTATCAAACGTGTACGATTCGAGAAACGAGGAGCTGATGATACTGCGCATGTGTGATGCAGCGTGAGCAAACCGACACACAGAGCGTCTGAACCGAACTGATTCTTTTGGTGATTGATTCTGAACTGATTCTGTGCTAATGTTATGAGCCCAGGTAAACCGAAGGCTTGCAGTCATCGTCAACGACGCCATTACGTCGAGCGCAAAAGAACCGGTAAACCGTTTTCTTCAACCGGTTTATTGAATCGAACTGTCAGAAAGAACTACTGGTGATCCGAAAACCTATGCAACCAGTTCTTGACTCGTGAACGAGTCATTATCTGGCTCAGCTCGGTGTTCATCTTCAGTTCTCTCTTCACAGCAGTTCAGTCAGATTACTGTTTGAGTACATGAATTACTCCGGGATATTGGTTTGTTTTAACTCCGAGGGAGTGTCAGCCACATTAAAAAAATTAACAGCTTAAGTCATTTGTGGATTAATGCGTATTGGAGACGCGCACCGTTTAAAACGATTCAGTTCGATTTGGTGAATTGGTTCAAAAAGATCCGGTTACATCAAATGATTCGTTCGCGAACCGGATATCACAAACTGCTTTGTTTTGAACTCTCTTACAACAGACATGGAAGATAAGACAATGCTGAATAAAGTCGTAGTTTTTGCTAGTTTTGGACCAAAATGTATTTTCGATGCTTCAAAAAATTCTAATTGACCCTCTGATGTCACATGGACTATTTTGAAGATGTTTTTCTTACCTTTCTGGACATGGACAGTATACCGTACACACAGCTTCAATGGAGGGACTGAGAGCTCTCGGACTAAATCTAAAATATCTTAAACTCTGTTCCAAAAATAAACGGAGGTCATATGGATTTGGAACAACATGAGGGTGAGTTATTAATGACATAATTTTGGAAATAGGGCGAACTAACCCTTTAAGTAATTTGTGGATTAATGCGTATTGGAGACGCGAACCGTTTAAAATGATTCAGTTCGATTTGGTGAATTGGTTCAAAAAGATCCGGTTACATCGAATGATTCGTTTATTGTAAAGTGTTACAGAAACAAGTGGAGGGTGAGTAAATGACAGACTTTTCCTTCTGGAGGTCAACTTCTCCTTTAAAGACCTTCATTTGTGGAAGGGCACCTTATACAAAATAATGTCTGTTTAAGAAGTGTTTGATATTGCCATTGTTGTAGATTGCAGAGAGGAATCTCATGAAAACTAAATGTTACAACAACATGTCTATGTCACATTTCTATGGAAGGCATTTTCTGCCAAATTTAAATAAATAAATGAAATGATTAAAATTAAAATTAAAACCAGATTAACTATTTCATTAAAGAAAACTGTACGCAAAATATGTGACAAAATTGAGAATGAAATTAAATTATTTCATTTTCACGGTGACATACCTGTCAAATTGAAAAATATAATGCAATTGATGATTTCACATTTCATTTTCAATACAGTCTCGAGGCAAGACTGCCAATATTAAAATGAAAAGCCAAACGTGAAAAAGAAACTACACATACAGTTTTTACAAAGCTTATTATTTAACCCTCACGCAATAATAGTGACACAATTCAAATTTAAATGTAAATTTTACTTGTCATTTTAATTCCTCTTTTATTTCTCTGTTTTCATTTTCGTTTTCATTTTCAAAGACAACCTGCATGCAAATTATATGTTAATGAGTGGGTGTGGCTTATTCTAGTAACGGCGCTAGAGACAGTCGTCGAAGTCTCGTGTGCATGAGTTGAATGGTGGTTGAAACAATGTGTGAAACGACATTAAAATGTGAATATGTTGTAATCGAGACATGGCGAATCTGTTAGTGAGCTTTTGCGGGAAGCTGCTGCAGCATTAGAACGTGGAAGAAACAACCAGCCTGACCAGCATGCGTCAGCATGTCCAAGTGTATCCAAGATAGATTCAACTCGTAGCAAAATGAAGTCATTATCATCCGAAATGTTTGCTAGCTGGTTTAATTCTGCTGCTATACTGGCCATAATCGCCATTATAGCTCCTCCACGTAACAACGTAATTGAGCCACACCCACTCATTAACATATAATTTGCATGCAGGTTGTCTTTGAAAATGAAAACGAAAATGAAAACAGTGAAATAAAAGAGGAATTAAAATGACAAGTAAAATTTACATTTAAATTTGAATTGTGTCACTATTATTGCGTGAGCGTTAATATAGAGCTTTGTAAAAACTGTATGTGTAGTTTCTTTTTCACGTTTGCTTTTCATTTTAATATTGGCAGTCTTGCCTCGAGACTGTATTGAAAATGAAATGTGAAATCATCAATTGCATTTTATTTTTCAATTTGACAGGTATGTCACAGTGAAAATGAAATCATTTAATTTCATTCTCAATTTTGTCACATATTTTGCGTACAGTTTTCTTTAATGAAATCGTTAATCTGGTTTTAATTTTGGTTTTCATTTATTTATTTAAATTTGGCAGAAAATGCCTTCCATACATTTCACCTCAAACTCATAAAATAAGGAACAATGAAAAGAAATCAACTTTTTTCATTGTGACATGGTTTTTCAAGACAATAGTTTTTCTCAGTTGCTTTGGCACATTTTTCGAAACAGTCTTAACATTCTGTGAGTATAAATGTCACAACTGTTTGCTGGGACTTCAAAACTTCATTGCATGTCTGCAAAATGTAGTTACTCACCCAAAACAATTCATCCATGCTCCTAGTTATCGTGTCAGTAATCGTGGCCAAGGCCACCAAAATATTAAGTATTTTTGTCATCGTGTGAGCCACACTGGTCGAAATGTTTAGTTGTTTTTTTTCACCATGACAGTCAACCATGGAAATTAAGGTTTTATTAAAAAACAAAATTGTTGAGAAGAGTCAATAGTACATAGGAAAAAAAAAGTAACTGTACATTTGTATTTATACAGTACATTTATTTTTGTATGAATGTATTACATGTAAAGTGAAATCTTGCTTGTCCAATTACTGTACATTTAATTTTTCTTATGTTACGACAAATACACAAAAATACCAATTAACATCTATGAAAAAAATGTATTCTTGATGGACTTCCTGTCGATCTTGTTGGTCAGGCCAAAGATTTTCATCAACATCACATCTGATGTTTTCCATTGCCAATGCAATGATCAGTTGTGATGTCCTCACATGCAGCATTCATGGCATCCAACAGAGACATCTGACCATGTGGTCTATGATCATATACTTTCCAGCTCCGTGCTGAGAAAAAAAAACGATTCTATTGGATTTAGGAATGGAGATTATGGTCGAAGGAACTCAACTGTTGTATGTTTAGGAAGGCAAGGAGAAGTTGGGTATTATAGGGCAAAATATGTGGAATATGTGTGCTCTGAAATAGCATTGTTTCACGTCCTTCTAACTCCATGTTGTTTCATAGTCATTTGATGTCTTTTCAAAACTTTGTGGAAATGCTGACAGAATTTATATTTGTGAAGACATTATTGTCATTTATGATTGCACTTTGGATCTCTCTTAGCCTGAAGGAATTGTTGGCTATGACCATATTGCAAATTTCTTGTTCTTGCTGATGGTGAAATACTGCTGGTCTGCCACCAGCGCAAGGTTGTTGTGCATTTCTATAGACTTGCATTTACCTTTACAATATTGTTTATAAAAATGCTTTACATACTGTAAAACAAAAACAAATAAATACATATTTACCTGTTTTCCTTACGAAACATTTGCACAACTGATGACACTGTGGACCTGTTTAGATTAGACTGTACTCTACGACCAGCCTCTTCCATTGTAAAACCACAATTTATGACATGATCCATAAAGAAACTCTGTCTCTTCTATTTCCACCTCTTCCGCTATTATGTCTTCCTCTAACAAGTATTCTTACACGTTTTCCAATTGCTCTTCCACGAGCATGTTGCTGCAGTTCAGGGTTGTGGAAGTGCTCCATTCTCAAAAAATGTTAGTGACTGTGCTGTGGGCAATCTACATATATGTGCTCCCAAAATTGATTGGTTACAGTAAATGGTTGAATGGTTGATTCAAATTGTATTGCAATAAGAGGTCATTTGCAAATTTAGCAGACATTACAAACAAAGATATTTATGGAATATACATGTGTGTATACAGTTTTCATAATTGAATGGATCTTTTGAATGTGATGGCTTACACTAGTGTTGCTTTCGTCAACGAAAATTATGACTAAATATCGTCACCAAGGAACCTTTATCACGTGGCGAAAATGAGACGAGACGCAACGTAAATGCTGGTCATATGACGATGACTATAATTAAATGTACAATGCAATATTGTTGACAAATAAAAACGAGACTAAATGTGGTTTATAAAATAAAAACTATGCTAAAATGTCTCTTCATTTTCGTTGACCAAAATGAGACGAAACTAAATGTTATAACGTTATTTCATCTCATTTAGTAGCATTATTATTATTTTGCAGTATTTCCTGTTTCCATTATTTCAGGTCGCACTGCACAGACGCAGGTGAAGTTACTTCCTCAAGCCTCACTCGCAGCATTATATCGAAGAAAGTTAAGTCTGACACAGAGAAAGGGACCGATGTGTACTTCTAACATGTTTGGTTGGTAAATTTAATGTTGTTAATTCAAATCAGAGCATCTTCTGTGTCTGGAATGGATGTATTCTTGAGTCTATAAGGTTACAATAATATAATAAGATAACCTTGTTTGAAATGGGTTTGGCTAAAATAGATTTTTGGTTTCGTCTATACTACTAGGTACTTATACTATATTGACTGGTTTAAATAGAATTGCATTACTAAAAAGAGACTAAAATATAATTTGAATTGACTAAAACTAGACTGAATGTCATCAGTTTTCGTCGACTAAAACTAGGTGAGAATAGTCTTGGAAAATTCTGACTAAACTGAGACTATAAATGATCAGACTTTTAGTTAAATGAAACTTGACTAGACTAAAAATGTGACTAAAACTAATAAAAACAAAAATGACAACTTCACAAAAAGACCAGACAAAAACTCAAATTAAAACAGGCCACCAAAAACAACACTACTTACACAATGACAAATGATTGAGAAGCTTTGAAGAGTTTGAGAGTTTAAGTGAAAATCGACTCATCAGTTTTGATCAACAAGCCATATGCAATTAGTAGTTGTGCAAACTGCAGATTACTGTTTGCACACATGTGCCAAAGATTTTGTAATTTGCTCAAATCATTAAGAAATTCAAATCTGATGTGAACAAAAAGCTAATTGTTCAGAGATCTCAACGTATTTTTTCGGGGAAAAAAAAACATTCGAGAATTGAGCCAAAGCAATTGAGAAAATTGTTTTTTTTAAAAAGCCTTTACATAAGCATAATTATGTGTGCTTTGTTTATGATTTCTCAAAGATGATTCTTATCACTATATTTTTTAATAGCTAAAAAAAATGAATATAAATGAGCATAAATTAAAGGTAGAACAACAAATAATCCTACCATGTTTAATAAATACTCTACAGTTTAAATTATATACTTTCTTGCATTATAGTAATGAGAATTTCTGCATGAAAAAAAAATGCAGAAAGTACAATAGGCTAAGCAAAAATTTTTTAGATTTTGGAGTAAATGTGATGTTAAATAAGTTATTGACCAATTTTCTGAGGTTCACCCAAAGCTCTGACAATGCAGATTCTGTGCAGGGTAGATTATTAGTTGCCAAAGAACACCTTAAATGTCACATGACTTTTGAATACTAATACCACAGTGAAAAACTGTGGTCTGACATCCTGTAAGTCTGATTTACGAGAGATCATGACAAATTTTGCCACTGTTCTGCCACAGCCAGAGAATTCTGGGTAACTATCCATTAGCTTGGTAAACCCACGTTGGGTAAATCCTTAATGGGATTCTTTCTTTCGTCATTAAACCAACCAGAATGAAATTGTTAGTCACGTTTGCAAATATTTCCAAATCCGATATTATTAGTTGCTCTGACGTCAGAGGTTATTATGGCTAAACCATTTGAGCTTTGATTACAGCTGCATGTTCTTAACTGGGCTATTAAATATGTCTACATTTTAAAAGCTACTTTATCGATTACAGCTAATCCAGAATGGATTTCTGGGGTTGTTGAGTCCTTCTCTCTCACTGGCAGAGGAGGAGGACTTGCTGAAAAAAAATAAATGCACACACTAACGTAAAGTAAATGTGAGCAAGACTTGCAGCTTTGCGGTCGCGAGCAATGCATCCTTAGCATTTGCTAAGATATTTGAAACATTTTTACTGCATTAAAATGCCGTTTACATGATGACTTTTATAGGTGGTTCCTTACTGGCACAATTCCAATTAAGATTGAATGGTGCAGGATGAATGCACTCAAATGTTCTGCACTCCAAGGTTAATTATTAGGTTTAGGGTTTGTTCAAATCCTAAGTATGAAGTAAAATATAAAATAGAAGCGATAAAATTATTGCTGGCTTTATGCAACTGCAATAGAAAAAACTGAAAAGAGACAATAAATAACATTTCAGCACCACCCCAAAGTGTGAATGTGAATTTCTTTTTATTTAAATTTTTTGCATTAATAAACAAATGCTGCACCCCCACCTCAAACAGGAAAGAGCTTCACCGCGGTTTCAGTGAGTGACTATGGGTCTGTTTCGATGGGAAAGAGCAGAGTGAGGATGTTTTCTTTCATCTGGGGAAACTTTCATATTCAATTTCGAAGTCTGCGTATTTATTTTAAAAATGGAAGGAATGACTAACTGTTTGCATTGAATCTATGGAAAGTTTCAAACAAAGTCACAGAATATCTGCCTATTTTTTTAGCAAATAAGGTTTACAAAAGAGTGCTTTATAAATGCTCAACAATTCTGCATTTATTTGATAAAAAATACAGTGAAACCGTAATATTGTGAAATATTATAAACAATTTGTAATATATTTTAAATTGTAATAAATTCATGTGATGCAAAGCTTAATCTTCAGCATCATTACTCCAGTCTTGTATGTATATATATATATATATATATATATATACACACATATAGGTGTATACACACATAAAAAACACAAAAAAACACCGGGAAAAAAAAATGAAATACAAATTTCAATATTGTATTCAGAATACAACATAGATGACATATCAAATGTTTAAACTGAGAAAATGTATAATTTTAAGGGAAAAAATAAGTTGATTTTAAATTTCATGGCCTCAAAAAAGTTGGGACAAGGCCATGTTTACCACTGTGTGGCATCCCCTCTTCTTTTTATAAAAGAAGTCTGCAAACGTCTGGGGACTGAGGAGACAAGTTCCTCAAGTTTAGGAATAAGAATGTTGTCCCATTCTTGTCTAATACAGGCTTCTAGTTGCTCAACTGTCTTAGGTCTTCTTTGTCGCATCTTCCTCTTTATGATGCACCAAATGTTTCCTATGGGTGAAAGATCTGGACTGCAGGCTGGTCATTTCAGTACCCGGATCCTTCTTCTACGCAGCCATGGTGTTGTAATTGATGCAGTATGTGGTCTGGCATTGTCATGTTGGAAAATGCAAGGTCTTCTCTGAAAGAGACGACGTCTGGATGGGAGCATATGTTGTTCTAGAACTTGGATATACCTTTCAGCATTGATGGTGCCTTTCCAGATGTGTAAGCTGCCCATGCCACACACATTCATGCAACCCCATACCATCAGAGATGCAGGCTTCTGAACTGAGTGCTGATAACAACTTGGGTTGTCCTTGTCCTCTTTAGTCTGGATAACATGGCGTCCCAGTTTTCCAAAAAGAACTTCAAATTTTGATTCGTCTGACCACAGAACAGTTTTCCCCCTAACCACAGTCCATTTTAAATGAGCCTTGGCCCAGAGAAAATGCCTGCGCTTTTGAATCATGTTTAGATATGGCTTCTTTTTTGACCTATAGAGCTTTAGCCAGCAACGGCGAATGGCACGGTGGATTGTGTTCACAGGAAATGTTTTCTGGAAGTATTCCTGAACCCATGTTGTGATTTCCATTACAGTAGCATTACCTTTATGTGATGCAGTGCCGTCTAAGGGCCCGAAGATCACAGGCATCCAGTATGGTTTTCCAGCCTTGACCCTTATGACAGAGATTGTTCCAGATTCTCCAGATCTTTAGATGATATTATGCACTGTAGATGATGACAACTTCAAACTCTTTGCAATTTGTCTCTGAGAACCTCTGAGAGGCTCTTTTTATACCCAATCATGTTGCCAATTGACCTAATAAGTTGCAAATTGGTCCTCCAGCTGTTCCTTATATGTACATTTAACTTTTCCGGCCTCTTATTGGTACATGTCCCAACTTTTTTGAAATGCGTAGCTCTCATAAAATCCAAAATGAGCCAATATTTGGTATGACATTTCAAAATGTCTCACTTTCAACATTTGATATGTTATCTATATTCTATTGTGAATGAGATTTGTAAATTATTCCATTTCTTTTTTATCAGAATTTGTACAGTGTCCCAACTTTTTTGGAATTGGGTTTGTGTGTATAGCCTATATATTAGTGCTGTCAACGTTAATGCGTTAACGCATGCGATTAATTTTTGTCTGGTTTAACGTGTCAAAATATTTAACACAATTAACGCAGCATCCGTATTTTCTGCCATCCGTTGGCTAGCTTTACATTATATGATCACGCTCTTATTCATTTAAATGCTTTTAAACATTTCAAGCGCGGCAAGACAAAAGAGAATGCGCTGTCTGTGAATGCCCTTATGTGACACATACACACGGATACACACACACACACACACACAATGCATAGTCAGGGCGCCAGAATCCAGTTCTCTTAAGCGCTTGAACTAACAATAAACATCCCAAAGTGCCAGTTTTGTCGATTATCCTCATAGGAGCGATCTTAAATGATTTATATAAAGTCTAAAATGAACAAAAAGAGTTGTGAGAGAATGAGGCGAGATCCATAGACAGTATATAAACGGTGAGATCCGCGTGTCTGTCTGCTCTTAAAGGGACAGCAGTCAATAAAGCTTCCTGTCAGTAAAGTTAAAGAACAAAGGGAACAGAGAAAATGACTCGCTGCTCTTGACTAAATAACTTTTGTAGCTTTAATAAGGATTAACTATTTAATTTATAGTTTATGCAGTGCAGACTGCATATAACTTTGATAACTTTATTAAATTTCTGTATATTTCCTAACTGTTAAGACAGGAAGGGCAGGAGTAAACATGACATTTATTATGGGTTTATGTTAGCATTGTTTTAAGTTTACTTAAATTAAAAACTGTTATATTTTTGAAGCCTAATAATAAATGTAAATCAATAAAAAATCAGTAGCTGTATTAATATCAGTAATACTGGCCTTCATTCATAAAAAGATGCCATTTAAACAAGTATTTAAAATATACTGTCTTTATGTTGTTTCTACATTAATTTGATTAACTGTGAAATTATTACATTAAAAAATATATTAAAAACGTACAAAAACATTTCTTTTTTTATTGCGATTAATCACAGAAAAAATGTGTGATTAATCTAGTTAAAGTTTTTAATCGATTGACAGCACTAATATATATATATATATATATATATATATATATATATATATATATAAAATGACGTCTTTCAATCAGTCAAGAATCTTAATGAATAACACACTGTACATTGATTAATTTGGCAGATGCTTTTATCTGACTTACACTGTGATCCAATTTAATCAGTTCATCAGAATAATATGAAATTCTGTTTTTTGGTAGTAAGAGGCCTAAAATCATCATTATAATATTAACAGAAACATCTAAAGGAATCCCATCATTCTCAAGACTTGCAATGAACTCTTTAAGGGCCAGTTCAGCTGCTTTTGCCCTGGCTTCTTTCTACTTTTTTTTTTTTTTTAACCCACTACAGTTGTGTCATCCACAACCTTAATGAAGAGGTTGGAGTTGTGTGACGGTATGCTGTCATGTGTCAGCAAAGTGAAAAGGAGGGGGCTCAGCACACATCCTTGGGGGGCCCTAGTGTTCAGTGTGATGGTGCCGGATGTGTTACTGCTGACCTGTACTGCCTTGAGGTCTTCCTGTCAGAAAGTCCAACAGCCAGTTGCACAGAGAAGTGTTGAGCCCCAGCTGGACCAGTCTGTGAATGAGGTGTTGAAAGATGATTGTGTTGAATGCTGAACTGAAGTCTATGAACAGCATTCTGACGTATGAGTCCTTTTTGTCTTTTATAATAAATATATGAAAATATCCATAAAAACTAAATGGTTTAAAGTTGCTCTCAGATTTATTTTAGAATAGAGTTGATCTCATTATTTTACACTGGCCAGATAGTATTTCAATTGTTTTAAACCAATCAAATAAAATTAAATGTATGCAGTTTTGCTGATGAACATCTTTTAGCAATTTTTAGAGAAAAACAGATAGGCCCATATTTATTGCAGTGTAAATACAATTGTCTGATTCAGTAAGCCAAAAAGTATTTTAAAAAGGAAACATGCAAATCTTACCGTTCTCCTAGTTATATCCCTCAGATATAGTGATATTTTTAATTATGTTGTGTAGATGCCTTCACACGACATCAAACACTTCCGTGCAGCTGCAATTGTACAGTAAGCTATGATTATTGGTCCTATACTGGACAATGGACTGTTCGACCTCTAGATCCAGCAGTGTCCACCATAATATCAAAGTAAGTATGCATCATTGATCATTGTTCTCGCTAAAATATTTCTCATAACATGTGATCTGTAATTTAGTTTAAAGATGAATTATTGTGCACCTATAGCACTCATCACTGTCATTAAAACATAGCATACCACAGGAAAATGATGTAGCCTATTATTAATTAAATTGTGTAATTGTTTTTTGTAAAATTATGTCATTTCAGTGTTTATCTCCATTAATGCGAGTGGAGTATTTAATGTAAATGTGTATATCGACATGAAAACAGAATTTAAAATCAGTGTTTACTTCATTACTTTTCTCACTCCAGGAAAAAGAGTTTCTTACGCATGGTCTAGAATGACATACAGTGTGTACATATTTACGCCAAGTTAATTTTTTGTAAATCACTATGTGTGTGGGAAAATTTCCTAAGTATGTTTATATGCCCATTTTGTGCATACGCAACGTTTATAAATGAGACCCCTGGTCACCAGGAGGAGGTGGAGTCTTCTGTGCAGAGGTGCTGTTTTGTTCCTCAAAGTGAGTGAAGAAAGTGTTCAGCTTATTCAGCAGGGAGATGGTGCTGTCACAGATCCGTGATGGGGGCTTGTAGTTTGTAATGGTCTGTATCCCCTGCCACAGGCTTCGAGTGTCTCTGGCTGTCCTCAAGCCCAACTCATCACCAGCTCTGAAGGCAGCGTTCCGAGTATTCAGGAGCCTGTAGACCTCCCCTGTCGTCCACAGCTTCTGGTTCACTTTCAACTGGGCTTGTAAGCAAATGCAACAATTTTTGTCCTAAAAAAGTAATGGTCAGTCTGTCAAATGGTGGACTGAAACAAAGCATTAAACCTTAACGCTTAACTGATTTTGGCAGAGGTGCTCAGTGGTTGTCCTGGAAGATATTTGTTGTTGCTGACCTCATTAAAGTTGGAACCTCTGGAACATGAACCCCTCATCATCATCTTCATCTAACAGACAAAAATAAAACACAATAATTTTAGATAGTGATTATTAGAAAGAAAAACAAACATATACATTCTTCTCTTCGCTCTCAACGGAGGTGGTCGCATTTTCTCTCCCTCTCCTGCACCTTGCCTTCCCTGCTTGTTCTCTCGTCTCATCTATTGTCTAATACTTTGAGAGACTCCCTCTCTACTGCTCTCCAACCTGAAAAATCATGGATTTGATCTACTGGTCTCTCAACGCAATTGACACCATCTTCTCGATGTGAAGCTGCGCTGCTTTGCAAAAGCAAATGGATCGATTCGGAGACCAAAATGGACTAAGAGAGTATTCGTGTAAATTGGAATACGGCTACTCGCCCCAAGACCAAACAATTGCAATCTTATCTGCTTTCGGCTCCCTTCAACCAGCACTGGCCTCAGCCAAGGCCGCTGTTGGAATAACAACTCCCCCGGAAGAGCACTGCAGTGAAACGCTCTTGCGTTCCTCCCCCCACTCCACAGACACCTGCTGATTGTTGACTCTGTCTGGGACCTGATCAAGGCTGTCTCCGTGGCAACTTGCTGTGTCGCTATGACAATCTGAGGCACCTAGATTTGTTGCCAGCATGGCTGCTCTCCAGGCCTACAAATACACAAACTCTTACATACATACACACAGACATGCGCACATATATACAGATATGCATTCACCACCCCACCCCTCATCCCTAGCCTTCGCCGCTTACTACCGCTAGTCCGACAAGCGGGTCTGTGACCAGCACCGAATGGCTGGAGGACCGGATGGCTGCTTGCCTGTGCTGGGTTATCTCCACTCCCCATTCCCCTCCCTTGTTGCAAGTCGTGTTTTTTCATGTTGTATTGATTATGTGCTCTTGTTGCTGAGATGTTTTTCCTGTGCTCACACTGTACTCCCAAAGGAGCATAGTCTAGGGGTTATTTTTTCCCCCTCCCTTCCCTAATGTTATGCTTTATTTCTTCCTCCACTGTACTGCATTTCGTTGCCTTGTACCCACATGTGCAATGACAATAAAGTTGAATCTAATCCACTCTAATATACAGCCAGTGTTTACAGAAAAATCTACTCGGTTACTTAATGTAACCTCGGTTCCCTGAGATACGGGATTGAGTACGAGTCTTGCTAGATGCATATGGGAAAAAAGCCTCTTTTCTCCTTTTTTCATTCACGCAGTGAAACTCCATGGCCAGTTGTTCATGCAGTGTATTATAAAATACACCAATGGCTAGGCAGCAGAGCTGCATGAGTCTATGGCGACGAAGCCCGCCAAGCCTGCCAAAGCTTGCCAGAATGGGCAGGGAGCTCTGGCTATAAAAGCAGGCGTTCACAACAGGATTCTCAGCTTACTTCGACTGAAGTGATGACTGAGTCATGCAGCTAAATAGCACGGCTAGCAACGCAGTTCCCTTAGCTCAGGGAACCGAGGTTACGTTAAGTAACCAAGTAAGTTCCCTTTCGATACTGCACTCGTACTGTGTCTTGCTAAATGCATATGGAAACAGTAAAATCATGCCATGCTAATGTAGTGGAACGACTAAGATATCAAACTTCCTTAAGCAAACCATTGCATTAGAGAATTTAACAATAACCCAAGGCTAAGACGGGTTAAGCTCCTTGAGGTCACACCCAGCCTGGTTAATTGTTCCAAACTACTCCTGTCACTTTGACACCCACGGACCGAAAGGTGACAGGTGAACCGATGCCAAAGAGCTTGAAAATAATAGTTCCAGGGACTTCCAGGTTATAAAACGTTGCAAATGTGGATGGCAAGGCACAGCCAGCCGCCTCACAAATATTCACAATGAACACACCATTGGACCATGCCTAAGACGAGGTGATGTCCCTAGTCGAGTGGGCCTGTAGAGAGTCTTTGCTTCGTGTTCAGTAGCCCTTTGGTGTGGTTACCGAAGCAGATAAGAGTTGTTCCAACAGCCTATGGGGCTATATGTCCACTCCTTGGTTCAATTTGCCTGACATATGTGCTACCCTCAGCGAGATCTGAAGAGATGCTTCGAAGAGAGGCCTCCCTGGAGATTTCACCACAGATGTTGTTGTCCGATCCAATTAGCACATGGCATCCTTCTAGGACTGGCAGGAAGAACTGACAGGCTCGACATACTGCTAGTATCTCCCGGCAGTTTATGTGGAAGCCCTTTTTCCGCCTTCAACCAGTGGCCGAAAGTTGGTGTACTTTCGCACAAAGTCGAAATTGCTCCCAGGAATGATATTCGCTGGCTGGGAAACAATGTGCACTTGGCAAAATTGACCCTGAGTACTCAGGCACAGGCACTCCAGCTGGCTAAGGAGGAGGGTCCTGTGTGATATTAATCCTGCCTTTGACTGGGCCAAAAGGAGCCAGTTGTTCAGGTAGTGAGAATGCGGTTTCCTATCTGTCTCAGGGGCTGAGAGCCGTGTCCATGTACTTTGGAAAAGTGCAGGGATCCAGAAGTATGCATCCAGCTCAAGTCTCATGAGCGAATATGCGCAAGGATCTGTTTTAGCTTAGACATCCTGGACGAACTTTTCATGAGGGCATGATTCAGCTGTCTGAAATCAAGGATGGACCGGAGGCCCCCATCTTTTTTTTTTTTTTTTTTAGGGGACGAGGCATTAGCGTCTGTGGAAGCATGACTATCTGAGCCAAACCACCCAGAAGGATTGAGCAGCTAGACAATGAGGGGCAGTGATCCTCACACTGGCAGATCAAAGAGCTGCATGGAGAGTGATGCTAGCAGGGGCATCACTCCATCCTGATCGATCATACCCGCAAGTTTTGCCATTTCTACCTCCAAGTAACTGGGAGGAGAGAAACACAAGTGCGGGGGAGGCAGGGCTCAGTGACGCAAACACAAATGCGATGCTCCCCGCATTTTGCTTTGATCTGTCTGGGAGGATTAAGCTGCTCGTATAACGAGGTACACTGATCCTCCTGTGTATCACACACTGGCAGATTAAGCACGCATAATGTGTATCGAGAATTGCTGATCGTTCAACCCGTGAACTCACTGCTGCTTCATCCAACTGTATGGGAGAAGACACATGAAAAGAACAGGGGCAGACTGCTTACTTGATAAAAGCAACCCGTCTGTGAGTGCAGCCATAGTGACACACACACAAATTTGAAGCTGCCGCTGGCAGCTCTGGAGAGTAGAGCCGCTCGAGGTAGAGGAGCATTGATCCTACGTGTGAGACACGGATCAAACCGCAGCAGGGAGAGCAAGTACGTGGGCTCTGTGCCGGCGTGAGCTCGCTCAGACCCAGTTGCTTAATTCCCAGGCTTTGCTGTTTCTCTCTCCAAGGCTTGCTGAGAGAGGAGAAACATGACAGCAGGGCTGTTAAGTGAAAGGCAGACCGAGAGTGGAGAAGAGCGAGACTCGTGTTCAAGTGAATATTCTGTTTCAGTAAGCACATAGCTCATCCGAGTGTAACATAGAGAGAGAAAGCAGGCACAATGCCAGCATAAGATCAGTCAGACCAATTGCTTATTCCTTGACTCTGCTGTTTCTCTTTCTGAGGCTCACTGAGAGAGTAGAAACAGGAGGGGCTGCTTATGCGGATCACCGTAGAGACATAGTCGTCACTGAAAGTGAAGAAATCTGAGAATCCTGTGATGAATGCCCATTTATATAGCCAGAGTGCCCTGCCCATTATGGTGAGCTTTGGCAGGCTCTCTTGCCCCGCCAGGGCTTCATCGCTGCTGCGTAGCCAATGATTCATTTTTTAATTCACTGCACAAACCACTGGCCATGCAGTTTTACTGTGTGAATGAAAAGAAGAGAAAAAAGGCTTTTTCCCATAAGCGTCTAGCAAGACGCAGAACAAATGTATTATAGCTCCACCCTCGGCACACCTCCAGGAACTCGGCATTTTCCGGAGAGAATCGGAAAGCTGTATTTTTCTTTCATAAATATGATCAAACTAAAGACTTTTTGGAGATATGAAGAATGCAGTACTACTCTATAGGTACTCAAGATTAACATGAGATTAGGTGAAACTGTCGTTTTTATGTACCCTTTAAAACTAAACTCGCATAAACACATTAATGCCATGTGACAAATAAGTATTAGGACGAAATAAAATGGATTTAAGTAAAATAGCACTGATTAAGACACTAGTCACGCTGCTAGCATGCTAATCTAGCTGAACTAAACAATGAATAAAAACTTTGATTAATTACTTTGAAAATATTGATCCTCAATTATTATAACTGATCACTGAAACACTACACTTAAAAAAAATCTTCAAACAAACACTCTAATTTACACACACACACACACACACACACTTCCCCTGAACGATAGATAGATAGATAGATAGATAGATAGATAGATAGATAGATAGATAGATAGATAGATAGATAGACAGACAGACAGACAGACAGACAGACAGACAGATAGATAGATAGATAGATAGATAGATAGATAGATAGATAGATAGATAGATAGATAGATAGATAGATAGATAGATAGATAGATAGATAGATAGATAGATAGATGTTTTCATGTGCTTAAAATAGAAGACTACTATAAACCACAAAAATCTTGATATCAACCTAAGAGGAGACAAACTTTGCAAACTTAGCCACATGCTTAGATTTTGTACTTCTTCATAGATGATGACAGAGACAGAACTGTGACTGTCAGAAATGGCCAAGCAACAGATGCAAGGGAATAACTTTGGAGTTCATTTTCAGTGTTTTTTTTTTAATGCAGGAGGGTGAACGAACCTCAGGGTAAGGTATCCAACTCCAGCCAAATGTTTTAAACAAACCGTCTTTTCAGCCAACAACCAGACATGGGTGTCATGTAGACTTATAAAATATGTTTAATTGGGCTGAATTTGTATTTAACATGATTACAGTTTGATATAAAAAAAAAAACAACATTAGAAATTGATAATAAGGCTATATAACATTTCCTTTCCACAGTTATTCGAACACCGAATAGATTATATATAGAAAGTGACATCACTAACTTTGATCTATTAGGAGTTTAAGCACTCTCAAAAAAACTATTGTTGTAGTCACTTAAGCTGTATACACTGTGATATTAAAATCTTACTTAGGCCTACGTACATTGTACATGCGTCTGCACTTAGTTGTCTATGATGAGAGAATTCACAGAATTCAGTCAGAGAACGCACGCGCACTCAAAACTGATTGCTGAGTTTCTCACTGATTGTGAGAAAACTGAGTTTCAGCGATGACTCATCTGAACGCATCTGCAGATGCATATGGAAACAGTAACACACGATCGGTCATTGCATTCCTAAGATCAACAGAAGTGTGTGTGATTGGTTAAAACACTGTAAAAACGCCTAAAATGAAATGCGGTGCAACATGAGCAGATCTTAATTTGATGCCACAATCAACACTGTCTGTTCATTTTCACTTTGTTATCAACAGATGTAATAGATTTTAAATTGTTTGTGCAGGAGCATTTTTGTCCAATTTAGTGGCATTTTTGCCCCAAGTCTCCATGGCCAAGGTTAAGCCTTCCCCAACCACACACACTCCGCCTATGCCTGTATTATTTAATGTTTATCAACTTAGTGGAAACATCTGTGGTGTTTTTGACGGTAGAGTCCTACAGTAAGCAAAAGAGCAAGACATCCTACCTCAAAGCCCACACACTAATATTGATACCTGGAAATACCTCTATAAGAACATGACATCACTGATATCATTCCCCTAACCTCTGTTTCCATGGAGACAAAATCCTGACTCTGGTCTAAGTGTTTTTTTTTTTTTTTTTATCCTTAATAATTTAGCTGATTTGCACATGCATTAATGGCCAAAGGGTGTTTTGTAAGACCAGGCCGAGTCAAGATGCTCAGGGATTGGTGTGAAATGACACATGCAAATTGCAGTGTAGGTGTTGGATTGACAAACAGCTCTGCAATTCTGTTAGCTGTTATGCAGATATTATCTATATTCTAAATTTATATACATTATGTAGGTGTACTTATTCCACTTAGTCAGCAGTCATCAACGACCTATATGATGGGATGTGTCAGACATTTCAGCTTTAGTGGCCAACAGCACAACTGGTGGAAGTCAAACCAACAAGATGCTTTCTTGAAATCTAAACCAGTTATGATAAACAGCTTTATGCTTCAAAGTTGACATTTTTGAAAATGTCGACTTATTCTGGAAAACAGGAAAACATGTCATAAGAATTAGTCAAGATGTTGGAAAAGGGCCCAGACTGATGATTAACTCTTTTGATTTATCACTGATATATCTGAAAATCTGCTCTAATATCAATACAGTATGAATAATCAGAATAACCAGCAAGGAAATACTGAAAGCTAACCTCTGATATATTTCATGATAATCTGTTCTTGACCTAGATTTGGTTATGGGTTGAGTGTATGTCATAGATTACACTAGACAGCTGTATAATGTAACCCAGATATTGGACACTTGTTTAAAATGCATACTAGCACAGTATTAATAAAATTAAGGATTTATTTCAATTAATAAACTTATATATGACATATATGACACACTGTGTGTTTTACTGGTATGGTTCAAAAGCACCATCATTGTCCAAGTCACTTCCAGTAGAGCAAATATTGTCCCTTTTAAAGAAAAGTCTTCACTTGGTGACCAAATTTGCAATGCCTTTGGCAGTTTCGAGAATCAACCAAGATCAAGATGTCTACTTGAATCAGGTAATCTTAAAAACTGCTTATTTCAAATTTGCAACCTAATCTGACATTAACTTATCCATAAATGTTGTTCCTTATGCTCAAAAAGCCTTTAAAAGCTTATGTATTTAATGCTGGACCAGCCAAATGCACATTCCTAAGTGCACATTTTCAGACACTGTTTCTGTGACATCCGGAGCTTCTAACAACTGCTGCAGTGAGGCAATGTCTTTACCAATTTGCGACTGGCTGTCGCAAGTCATGACTTATTCCTCCATATTGCTTGTCACTTTCTCCCGTTTTAGTAATATGAATGCAGTGTCTTTCTTTATCTAAAGTCTTTGATTAAGTCAGTTTGGTTCTTATGACAAACAGCCAAGTCAATGTGTGAACTGCTTTGTGCTCTCTTGTGGTGCAAACGAAACAGGTAAAACAGAAGGTGCACCAACAATTCCAATATATGAGCATTTTAGGGAAAGCTGTTCAAATAGAAATAATGGATTTTAACATAAATAAAACAAAATAATCCATGTTATGCAATGAACACAATAAATAAGTCATGCAGTTCAAGGAACAGCAAAGATATCAATCAATTATTGTAAAAAAAAAAAAAAAAAGGCACAATGGAAAGCCAATGCAGAGCTGCAGAAATGTAGAATGAACTGATATCTGTTAGCAAAGATCTGAAATATTTGATGATCAGATGATGACCTACATAACCTGACCACAAAAAACACAGCATTAGATTCTGACGAGTCGGTTATTCAGTTCAGGTTGCTGATCTTTTGCAGATATGATAAAAGAACACCAGAAATATTTCTCAGTTTTAACCACAATCTTATGGTTTTATGCTGTCACATTCAGTGGGGAATCTGATGACTGCAATTGGAATTTACATGCATTAAGAATGTTTTTAATAGGTTGGAGGTAAAAAATTTAAACAGTTTAATATATTTATTGAACTTTTCAAAATGTTTGCTCTTATATTTCATCAGTTTTATGTTTTTTGTCTGGAGAAAGGTTTCAGTTTCATTTTGACATCCTCTCAGTGACATGCCCTTGGCCTGGGCCCAAAATGACACATCATACTCCTCTGCTTTATTAAAAATATATTTCTTCCTGGACCAGCATTAGATCCTTCCTAACAATATGAGGATGCTATGATCACGTCCCATGATGAGTTTTAAATGCATCCCCACTGTGGTCAATTTGTACTGCATCGATCAATACTTTATTCATGCCTCAAACATACTGAAAAAGTAATTTTTAAAACCTCAGATAGGGCTCCGTTCACAGAGATGAGAACAGAAGTTGTTTATGATTATGTCTTTTTCTGTGTTTATCAGGACGCATGCAAAAAACAAACACTCATCAGGTAGAAAAGGGTCAATGAGATGTTTTGAAGCATTGAAAAGAATACTGCTCCTAAGTTTAGTTTAACCTGTTAAATGTCATGGGCCCTGTCATTACAGGTTTAAACAGAAATATATCTTAGTCTAAACCTAAAGTAATCTTGACAAACTATATATCATTGGAAAGCTTAAAGACTGTAGTTTTGATATTTGGTGACTTGACTTTGAAATATTATACAGAGCAACTGTAAGCTATTAATATGCAAGAAAGTATTCATCAGAGTCAGAGAGTGCGTTTTGACCTTTACTTTGAAATAGTGATTCATAGATGAAATCATGAATAATCTGTACTGTATTGTATCTGTACTGTTTTCAATTCTAAAATAATCTGCCAAGTATCTGCTTTAAAACGAGACCAACCTTAAGTCTGTGAACCAAAGCATCAAAATGTATAACAGTTTAAGTTGGAAATGTCATTTTCACGTCTATGCTCACAAAGTGGAACCGACAGTTAACAGGTTAAATTTAAGCAATGTTTACTAAGTACGAAGTTGTGTGGTGAAGTCCTCAATGGTTAATACTAGGTTGCTTATTCATGTAAAACTGTTACATTTATCAATCCCATTATTTTAAACATTTGTAATAATAGAATTAAAATACTAATTTGTTTCTAATTACTAATTATCAATCAACTTTACTAAAATTTTGCATTCAAATATCGTCAGAAATGTATCTCCTATATTCATATAATAATTTTTGGTAAATAAAGGATAATAAATTAGGGAAAAGCTAAATCTTAAAAAATAAAAATAAAAAAAAGAATCAAGTTTTACAAAATACTGTGAAAGTTTCATGTTTTATTGGACATTTCTATAAAATTGGGCGTTTATTGAGTCTGGCGTGTTGACAGTTTAGATCGCGGACTTTCATAATGTGTCTTTGTGGTTGCTGTGGGACTTTTATTTTGCCCCGCTCGCTGCTTCCGCTCATATGGCAGAAGATGGCGAGCGGATCGGGGCCCGTCTCTGCTCTCTGGACCGAAGTCAACCGCTGCGGACAGAACGGAGACTTTACTAGAGCCCTAAAAGCGGTCAACAAAAGTAAAATAAAAAGATATTACTCATATCTTTGTCCAGATTTCTCTGACTGTAGATAAAACACTGTTAATATCCATGTCTCCCGTAGCATGTGTCTAACCTGCAGTGCAATAGATTCGCTAATGTCTGCTTTCTACACAAATTTCCGATTTTATAACGGCAAATGGGATTTACTTTAATAATACAACCCACGAGAAGCTCTTATAGAGTAGTATTCGAGACTTTCTGGAAGTTTGAGTGGTCTTTGTTTAGTGATTACGTGTCATGAGGAGCTGGGTTAAATGTAAACTTGATTTCAAATGCCTTAATTTTATACCTAAGTTTAAAGATCTATAATAACTAGTTTATATAAGTTTACCTTATCTTATAATATTATCGTATTCTGTATGCATCTTTTTTCTTTTTTTTTGCAATGAGAATTATGGTACGTTTAAAAATAATTATTTGAGACTTCACAATGATATATCTCATTGATTTTATATTTACTAATTATTTTTCTTTATCTCTGATTGCAGTTCTCCATGAAAATAAGGATGACGTGACAGCACTGTGTTGTAAAATCGTCTGTCTGATCCAGAATGGAGGTTTTAAAGAAGCCCTTAATGTCATAAACACTCACTCTAAATCCCTGACCAGGTGAGAGTCACACAGGCTGCAGATCTATTCATATACCAGTGTTTTAAACCAAATGTATGTAATATGTATGTATGTAATATACATTTTAAACCAAATGTATGCTTTACATTCATTGCATTAAAATGCATTGCTACCTTTTGTGCCTCTGGATGTCAGAATCGCAATGCAAATCTGTTTTATAGAATACTGTCTTCAAAGATGGCATTTGAAGCTAAACACTGACATTTAAATGTACAGACTATGGATAAAACCTGCTATGATTAACCTATTTTGAAAGCACAAATTTGATTTAAACAATCAGTCTACATTCTCATATACAGTTCATAGGGGACATATTGTATTAGCCCTACAGCATGAAATAACTATTTAAACATTTATTTATTTCTCTCACAATCAGTGGTGTCAAAAGTATTGACATTCATTACTCAAGTAGAAGTATAGATACTAGGGTTTAAAAAGACTTTTGTAGAAGTTGAAGTATCAACTCAAGCTTTTTACTCAAGTAAAAGTATAAAAGTACTGGTTTAAAAAACTACTTAAAGTATAAAAGTAAAAGTAATGTAAGGGGAAAAAATGGCATTAAGAACAAAAGCTTAGGCCGCGCCACAGGGGCATATTGTGCACTACCCCACCTCCTCAAAAAAACATTTTCTAAAGGCCATTTGGCCATTGCACTAGGCTACCTGTTTCAGCCGCATATATGCCCATTGAAAATGAATGCACTTTAGTATAATGCAAATACATTAAAGAGCTAGAGATATGATGACTAGTTGCCTATAAGTATTGTTATGGTGCAAAAAGTCAAACTTTAGAGGCATGTCATCAATAATCTTTAATGGAATGTAAATGTACATCCAAGCTTAGCTGCAGGAATCTGTGAGGGCAATGGACAAGAACATTGGTGCAGGCTTAGTAACAATTACCCTTGTATGGTTGTCTATATACAATAAACATTGTAGTGCTGTCAGAATGAATGATTAATCCAAGTGAATAATCAAAAAGTAAAAATGAAAAATAACTCATAATCCTGATACCTTTTTGATTGACAGCTTCCTGTATTTGCTACATACGTCTGCTATGTCCAGTGGGGTGGGGTTGGGGGGGGTGACGAGTAACAAAGTTGGTAAAGCCTAGTTATCACTACATTATCAATTGTGTTGTCAATTGCAAACGCTAATTTATTCAAACGTCTCGCTACCAAACTACCTACAGTAGCTTAATTTGTGGAGGATGAAGAGAAAGCACCCATTTGGTAAATGAGCCAGTAGTGAGAAATAATAACTTTTAAGTAGGGTCCAGTGCCATTTTGATACTTTTAAAACGGTACCGGTGCCTGAACCGATACTTAAAAAAAAGAGCCACAAAAAAAACTATGGATAACATTAAAGAACATGACAAATATTTAAAGGGTCATGAAACCCCAGACTACTTATTCTAAGATTTTAGCAGAGGTGTTTGTGTTGCACATCATAGAAGACAATGTTAGCATCCGCTAATTTTAACTGTTGGAGAAAATTGGTTAATTTTAAGCTTTTTTGCTTCATTTTCCGGATTTAGAATCTACATTGTGTTGACGTCACGTTTTTTGACGTGGCAATGGACTATAGTACATTGATGACGCGTCGGTGTCTATTCAATTATTCATGAGATTGCGTGTTTATCCTATGAGAAGACGCTTCGCTTAATTATTCACAACAGCATGTGTTCATTTGCTATGAAAGACTCATCAGACATCGCACACAAATGACATCGCACACATTAACAGAGAAGCATTCATGGATTGCAGAAGAGTGTTTGTTTTTTCTTTGTAATGAGTTCGGCACAAATGCGATTCATTCACTTGGTGAGTGTAACCGTTTTTATAGCTCTGTGACACAACCTGTCAGAAGGCTTATATAAACGCCACAGAATAATATATATGTCTCATTTGTGAGTCGCTTTGAATAAAAGCGTCTTCTAAATGACTGAATGTGTAATATGTTTTCGATGCAGAGTGCAAATGGCTGTGCATTTATTTGTGCTTTAGCTCGATGGGAGCGAAATGAAACTTTCTGAATGCAAAGCTTTGTGTGCTGTCTGTCTCCCCTCTTTCTTCCCCCTCCCCCGGTCGGCTGCACACCACGCCCACTTTTTTAGCATTTTTTTAAACCGTGGTGAGAACTAACCTGTGCTGAAATGGGGGGTTTCATGACCCTTTAAAATAAATTCATAGCTTTCATCTGGGATGCTCTCATTTCCCAATTTGTTTCTTTCCTTACTCTAAGGCTAATAAATGTATTTCACAATCTGGGTCATTATTTAATACAAAACCACACATAATGTTTCTACTGTATCTCTGTCACTCACTCTGATATTAAGTTAAAATGAGTGATGTCTGTTCTGTGAATTACTGTATGGTCATTCTTTATAAAATAGCAACAGTGTCGTTTTTAAAATACAGTACTGTGCAAAAGTCTTAGGCACATTAGTATTTTCACCCCAAAAAAGGGTTTTTAAGACAGTTATTTATATCTTTTGCTGTAGTGTGTCAGTAGGAAATATCAGTTTGCCATTAATTTTTTTATAATAATCTAGTGCGGTTTTGAATGCACCAGCAGTCTGTCAACGGCAAAATGAATGTTTGGAAATGTTAACTGATATTATATACTGACACACTACAGCAAAATATATAAATAACTGGCCGAACGCCATTCTTTTAAAATGAAAATATTAACGTGCCTAAGACTTTTGCACAGTAGCTAGTGTATGTATAAAGTACGTATTATTAAATTAAGTATATTTAAATAAGTATACTTATTTATGTGTTCGTTCATATGTGTTAAGGGCTAGATTTTCGCTGGAGGAAACACCTGTGTTGTGACAAGCGAAAACTTTACAGTAGATGAGAAACCGACTGCTCCCTCGTGACCTTTTGTAAACTGTATTTATGACAAAGAACTGCACAGATGTGGATATTCTAACAATCTGTCGATAAACACACACCTTGTGTCCTCTGTTTGTGTTTGAGTGCACATGCGCTGCTCCGCTCGCAGTATGCGTATTGAAGAGCGCGCTGAAAGACAGAGAGGAGACCGGTCTGACGCCGGTTTCATATGAAACTTAAGGGGCTGACTCTGAGGCAATCGCAAATTTGTGTACAGTTTATGGAGCTTAATGTTACTGCCCCGCTAAAAAAGCCTAGCGACGCCCGTACTCTTTGTGTACATTTCGGAGAACCAGGACAAATTTCAATCGATCGCTCAGGCATTTAAAAGGCACCGAAATCTGCTTCCTCTTATTCGGTTCGGTGCTTACCGGTTCCATTCCCAACCCTACTTTTAAGAAATATATTTTTTGATAAACGAACCCAAAACTGGCTATGTCCTGGCTGGAGTGTGATGTGATTTGTGTCATGTGCAGGTGCAATCGCGTACAAACCAATAGGGTGTCGGAATGGTATGTGTTTATACTTCTCATCCAACCAAACAGCAATGCTCTCCTTTTTGGGATTCCTAGCAAAAGTCTACAAAAATTACAATACATTCAGAACAGTGCTGCCAGGATCCTAATGAGGATAAAAAAATATGACCATATCACACCCATCCTTCACTCACTCCACTGGCTCCCTGTCTCATACAGGATTAACTATAAAATCATCTTACTTACCCGACAATGCATCCACGGAAACGCACCCCCCTACTTAAAGGAACTACTCGCAACACAAAACTCTTCACGCAATCTCCACTCTGGAAACAAAGCCCTTCTTCAACCACCCAGAACTAAGCTCCGCACTATGGGGGATCGAGCCTTCTGCTCAGCCGCGCCGCGTCTTTGGAATTCCCTTCCAGAAAACCTAAGGGCTCCTCAAGCCATAGACTCTTTTAAGAAAGAACTAAAAACCTTTCTTTTTAAACAAGCATTTTTTACTTTTTGCTAACTTTTTAAGTGTTCTTTCCGGTTTTTAATTTTGTTTATGTGTAGCACTTTGGGATTGTTTTTAACTATGAAAAGTGCTTTACAAATAAAATATATTATTATGCTACAGCCAAAATGAAATGGCAGTAACAAAGCTATTTTTAAAATGTAAGGAGTAGAAAGTACAGATACTTGCGTGAAAATGTAAGGAGTAGAAGTAAAAAGTCGGCTGAAAAATAATTACTCAAAGTATAGTATACCCCAAATTTCTACTTAAGTAATGTAACGAAGTATTTGTACTTCGTTACTTGACACCTCTGCTCACAATTCTGACTTTTTTCTCACAAATGCAAGTTTAAATCTCCTACTTCTGACTTTATAACTCAGTTTAACTCAATAATTGCAAGTTTGTAAATTCTGAGGGGAGAAAAGCCAGAAGTGTGGGAAATCAACTCATGATTCTGAGCCGAGGGGAAGAGAGAATGGCGAGTTGATTTTTCTTATCAGAATTGTGAAATATATTCTCGGAATTTCAAGAAAAGAGTCAGAATTTAGAAATGCTAACTTATTCCATGGCTGCCATTAGGGCTGTAGCTATCACATATTTTAGTAATCGAGTATTCTACCAAAAATTCCATCGATTAATCGAGTAATCGGATAAAATGTGTTTTTGCTTAATTAAAGTGCAATATTAATTATGCAAGAGAAAATAAGACTCCTTGGTCTCTTAAAATGAACAACTAAGTTTAATTTTTTTTTTTTAATTTGTAAATTTTTAATGCATAGAATGCAATGCATACATCAAAAATAAACATTTAATTATTACCCATTGTTTCTCTGTCTATACTTGTACTGTGAACAATGACAATAAAGTTGACAGATGAATTATGTGCATTTAAGTCCCATTCAGTTGGGGTTTTAAATAAAGCATTTTCTGAGATGCACATTAAACATTTAACACATAAAACATTAATTTAATTTATCTTTTAATTATTGAAAATTAAGCAAACTTAACTTTTTGGTAAACAAAGGGGATTTACTATTAAAAATAAAACATGGAAGAAATGTTGTGTGATTAAACCTTAAAAATAATAATAATGTTTGATTTTTTTTTTGTAGTAGGCTATGTACATTCTGCTGAACAATAGTCTTTAACCGGACTTTTATTTTGACGGGTTGATGTACCTTTACAGTTCTGTGTATGTGATGTGACGCTAGTTTTACTCAAATCAAACGGTCAAATGCTCATGAAGTGAGTGTCAGAGCAGTTCTGGAGATGTTGTTCATGTGTTCACGTCCTTATTTAGTGAGACAGCAGACGCTGAAATCACCGGAGCGTCTCGCGCGCTTCCGTGTGTTTAATGAATGAAGAAGCACTTCTGCACCATCCATTCACACAGACACGCAGAACATACAGGATTCATATTTAAATAGACTGTTCCGGCTTAATATTTACAGATATTAGTCCATATCGTGATTTCATCAATCAAATCAAAACACTGACTCCATGCAGTATGCGATTCCAGACTCAGCGCTTGTGTCTCCTTCCGCTTTGTGGGTGACGTAAACGCGTTGTGTCACATTAAAAAAATAATTGCGAAAGCAGCTGACGGCTTCGAGGGAGAGGAATTTGCCTCGATCATTTTTTGTAATTGAGTTACTTTGAGGAATCGTTTCAGCCCTAGCTGAATTATTAATGGACTGAAGCAACTTGGGTTGACTTTATCCTTTTTATCCATTTATACTGATTCTCCATGAATTATTTTGTGTAATAATCCTGTTAAAATAAACATGAGTATCAAATATGACCATCAGGCTTTTGAGGAACATTTTTCTCCCTCTCTCAGTTGTCATTGTATTGTATTGCATTGTTTGTTGTGATCATCAAACTTAGCATTTAAATAACATCTTACGAAGACATTTTATAGGAGTTTCTGATAACTGATATTTGTCATTTTATGTAAGTATTTGCTCTACTGTTATAAAAATCTCATTGACTGAAAGCATCAGCATTTCATCTTACGTTTTGCCCAGATGAATATCAGCATCTGTACCGAACTTCATATTTTTGCACCATTTGGGCCTCTGAATAAAATCCTTGAGTATGAACTAGGCTACATATTCTCAATATGTCATACTATATGATTGAATAGCAGTTTTTTCTTCATCTGTTCTCAGTGTAATCAAAGCTTGTGTGTTGTATTTTGTGTCTCTGTAGTGACATGATCGGGTTCGAGAAGGCCTACTGTGAATACCGTCTGAACAGAGTGGAGCACGCTTTGAAAACTCTCCAGGGAATCCCAGAGCAAACAGACAAACTCAAGGAGCTCTACGGCCAAGTGGTGAGAACTGAGGGCTTTGTGTCAGCGTTTGCTGGGGTCATGAATTCACTGTTTGAGTCCAAATGCAGGAGCTGATGCAGTTGTGTGTAGTTGTACAGACTGGAGCGTTATGACGAGTGTCTGGCTGTCTATAAAGACCTGATCAGAAACTCTCAGGATGATTATGAAGAGGAGAGAAAGACGAATCTGTCAGCTGTACTAGCGGCGCAGAGCACTTGGGAGAACACATCACCGGTGAGAAACAGACACACTCATCTGTGGAAATGTGTTGATTTAAAGTGGTAGCATCTTATAATTTTTCCATGTTTTGCTTGTATTCAGGAGGATCTGGGTTTACCGGAGAGCTCATATGAGCTGTGCTACAATGCTGCCTGCTGCCTGATTGGACAAGGGCAGCTCAGCCACGCCATGCAGAAACTGCAGAAGGCTGAAGGTCAGAGGTCATGCCTTTATTTTAGGGCTAGAGCAGAGATTGCAAACTATGGGTCTGTATCATTGGAGAAAACTAATCTGTGCATCTGTAATCATAAAAAGACTTGATATGCAAACACTAAATATGTACAAGTTTGGCCTCAGTAAGAGTTTTAGCTGTAAAGCTCTAGGAGGAGTTTGGTGTTAAAATTTGTCCCAAGTTGGCTTTCTCAAGCCAACTTGATAAGAAATGTTTCTAGAGCAGGGTTTATTAAACCTGCACCTATAGTACTTAACAAAGCACCCAACCCTAATTGAGCAGCACTAATTGAGTTCTGTACCCTACCCTACCATCTGACATAAAGACTGTGAGACAAACCGCACCAGCATTAAAAACATCAGGTAGACTTAACTCCTGTGCATCGTGGCTGTTATCTAACACAGTCTTTAGTCTCCACATCTCTACAACATCTTGAGGTCTTAATATGGAGCTGAACTGCTGGGAAATCATGTTGTGCAATCCAAACCAGGCAGAAAAGCTTCAGGCAGTGCATTACATCATTTGGTTTGGCTCATTAAATCTGTTGGCAGTAAAATGCTTCCTTTTTTGTTTCTGTCAACAAGTTATCCAGTTAGCATCTCGAGTCTCATGCAAGTGAATGAAATGCTGTGGGTCTGTCCCACTAGTCATAAGTCACTGATGCTGGGCCAGCCTAGACAAAATTAGCTCCATCAGCCTCCCACACAGTTTCACTTTGAGTCTCTGCAGCTTTTAAGAATAACCCGAGGTGGCTGAGAACGACATGAATGAGTCAATCAGGTTTTGTTTCATCCATTTGTTCTCTTTGTTTTCCCAGAGTTGTGCAGGAAGTCTTTGGCAGAGGACTCTGTGAGTAATGCATCCATATTTGTGATATGATATGCTTGCAACACTTTCATCATTGCTTACTTAATCTTAATGGGGATTTCAACAAAGACCTCAAATTGTGTGCTAATTTTTGTCTAATTTGTTGCAATTTAATTGTGAATTATTTAGGATGTGACGGAGGAGGACATTGAAGCTGAACTGGCCATCATTCACTCTCAGGTGGCTTATGTGATGCAGCTACAGGGCAGAACGGAAGACGCCCTTCAACTCTACAATCAAGTCATTAAACTCAAGTGCGTGTTACAGACTGTACATTTAAAAGGAAATAAAACTCAACAGGAGTCTTAATGAAAATTTACTTAACCTCAGGCCAGCCAAGATGCAGATGAGTTTGTTCTTGGAAACAGATTTGGAGAAATGTAGCATTACATCACTTGCTCACCCATGGATCCTCTGCAGTGAATGGGTGCCGTCAGAATGAGAGTCTCAATCTGAAACAGGAGTGAAATATGCACAGATTAAGTAATGTTTGCAAGCCAAAACTGTTCTAAACACAAGTGTGTTGATTTTGATGTGAGGACGAAAGGGGTATGGACCTTTTCGACTGGAGCAAGCTTTTTTATAGCTGTTGTTTTGACTTTTAGACTGAAATAATGGTTTGAAGTTAACTGCTTCTTTATGATGGATTTGTATTTTTTTGTAATCAAGCAGCTTTTCACTTCATAAGACATTAATTGATGGACTGGAGTGGTGTGGATTATTTCTGGGTTGTTTTATCTGTTGTTTGGACTCTCATTCTGACGGCACCCATTCACTGCAGAGGATCCATTGGTGAGCAAGTGATGTAATGCTACATTTCTCAAAATCTGTTCCCAAGAAGAAACAAACTCATCTGCATCTTGGATGTCCTGAGGGCGAGTTAAATTTTAGCAAAATGAAATTTTTTGAGTGAACTGTTCCTTTAATAATATAGCAAATACATGCATGCTCGGGTGATAAGATGGAATTAAATTATTAGGGGAATTAAAAGGTTGCAGAAAATATTGATATTTAAAAAAATCTATTTAGTCTGGCTTTTATGTAGTATCTTTTAATTCAGTTTTTTTTTTAAATCACTATAATTAAATATTATTCTAATTTACTTATATTGCTATGATTTGCATTGGATTTGTTGGAAAATTTCTATAGAAATAAAATTGATTGTCAGGTACGTTACGGTTGCCACATTAGACTTTTGTGTTGGTCTTTGCATTCAGGCCGTCTGATGTGGGTCTGCTGGCTGTGACTGCCAACAACATCATCACCATTAACAAGGTAAATAATAAAAAAACAATAGGATCTTACTCATATTCTGCGTTCACATGCTTGAAGAGCCAATCATGTCAGCTGAATGATGAATTTTACCTTTAGCTTGTTTGTAACTGCCGTTTTTATCCATGCTCTTTGATCTTCCAGGACCAAAACGTGTTTGACTCCAAGAAGAAGGTGAAACTGACCAGCGCTGAAGGGGTTGAGCACAAACTGGCCAAAAAACAGTTGCAGGCTATTGAGATCAACAAAGCCCTGTTGGCTATGTACACTAACCAGGTAATCACCCAGTTTGTATTGTACAATGTTGTTGAGTTCTTCCTGGCGGACGTGACCTGTTCTGACCTCTCGTTGTCATCCCACAGGCCGATCAGTGTAAAAAGCTGTTGGCAAGCCTGCAGGCCCAGAGTCCAGGTCACCCCAGACCGGTTCTGATCCAGGTGGCCCAGCTGTGCCGAGAAAAACAGCACAACAAAGCCATAGAGCTCTTGCAGGTACTTTCCCCACCTGACTCTTTCAGTTTCTGCTAATCTGTGGTGTTCTGTAATGGTTTCCGTCTCTGCTGCAGCGCTTTTCAGATCAGCACCCCGAAAGCGCTTCTGGAATCAAACTCACCATGGCACAACTCAACCTGACGCAAGGTACGAATACAACCCAAACAGATGCTCTTACAGAGAGTAGATTGAGCTTCCAAGGGTATTTGAAGTGCAGTGTATGTGTGCATCTCCAACAGGTCACGTAACCAAAGCCTGTGACATCCTGAAGTCAATAGAAGAGTTTCAATATAAACCAGGAATGGTGAGATTTCATTTGCCTTTGATTATTTTTGAAGGAATTACGCAGGGCTGTTAGTGGGTAAAGATAATTGTGATTAACCTAAATCCATTTGTATTTAAAGGAATAGTTCACCCAAAATGAAAATGCTGTAATCATTTATTCACCCTCATGTTGGGCTGAAACGATTCCTCGAGTAACTCGATTACAAAAAATGATCGAGGCAAATTCCTCTGCCCCGAAGCCGTCAGCTGCTTTCGCAATTCTTTTTTTAATGTGACACAACGCGTTTACGTCACCCACAAAGCGGAAGGAGTACCACAACTAGGGCCCTGTGATTTCCGCGATGCAGAAAACGCGGAGGTAATCGCGGAATCCAGTCATAAAAACGGAATTTACAGTTTAATGCGGAATGGCACGGAATTTGCCAAATTTTGAATGAAATAATCAAAAATAGGTCATTGCACTTACATCAAATTATGATATGGACTAATATCTGTAAATATTAAGCCGGAACAGTCTATTTAAATATGAATCCTGTATGTTCTGCGTGTCTGTGTGAATGGATGGTGCAGAAGTGCTTCTTCATTCATTAAACACACGGAAGCGCGCGAGACGCTCCGGTGATTTCAGCGTCTGCTGTCTCACTAAATAAGGACGTGAACACATGAACAACATCTCCAGAACTGCTCTGACACTCACTTCACGAGCATTGACCGTTTGATTTGAGTAAAACTAGCGTCACATCACATACACAGAACTGTAAAGGTACATCAACCCGTCAAAATAAAAGTCCGGTTAAAGACTATTGTTCAGCAGAATGTACATAGCCTACTACAAAAAAAAAATCAAACATTATTATTATTTTTAAGGTTTAATCACACAACATTTCTTCCATGTTTTATTTTTAATAGTAAATCCCCTTTGTTTACCAAAAAGTTAAGTTTACTTAATTTTCAATAATTAAAAGATAAATTTAATTAATGTTTTATGTGTTTAATGTTTAATGTGCATCTCAGAAAATGCTTTATTTAAAACCCCAACTGAATGGGACTTAAATGCACTCAATTCATGTCAACTTTATTGTCATTGTTCACAGTACAAGTACAGACTTGTGGGGGAAGTCGTGGCCTAATGGTTAGAGAGTCGGACTCCCAATCGAAAGGTTGTGAGTTCGAGTCCCGGGCCGGCAGGAATTGTGGGTGGGGGGAGTGCATGTACAGTTCTCTCTCCACCCTCAATACCACGACTTAGGTGCCCTTGAGCAAGGCATCGAACCCCCAACTGCTCCCCGGGCGCCGCAGCATAAATGGCTGCCCAGTGCTCCGGGTGTGTGCTCACAGTGTGTGTGTGTGTGTGTTCACTGCTCTGTGTGTGTGTGCATTTCGGATGGGTTAAATGCAGAGCACAAATTCTGAGTATGGGTCACCATACTTGGCTGAATGTCACTTCACTCACTTCACTGACAGAGAAACAATGGGTAATAATTAAATGTTTATTTTTGATGTATGCATTGCATTCTATGCATTTAAAAGGAAACTTAGTTGTTAATTTTAAGAGACCCAGGAGTCTTATTTTCTCTTGCATAATATTGCACTTTAGTTAATCAAAAGCACATTTTATCCGATTACTCGATTAATCGATGGAATTTTTGGTAGAATACTCAATTACTAAAATATTTGATAGCTACAGCCCTACCCTCATGTCATGAGTTGCTTTCTTATGTTGAGCATAAGAGAAGATATTTTGAAAATAAAAACAGTTGGTGGTTGCCTTTGACTTCCATAGTAGGAAAAAATACTATGGAAAGTCAATGGGAACCACCAAAATGTCTTATTTTATGTTGAACATAAGAAAGCAACTCATGAGGGTGAATAAATGATGACAGAATTTTTTTTTTTTGGGTGAACTATTCCTTTAACGTGGTTGAATTGGTTAAGGATTATACATTATATTTACTGTACATTTTATTCATAATTGCATATGTATAAATAAGTACAGCAAAGAAAATATAACTATACAAAGTGGTAAACTAAAATCGTATATATAACTATATCTAACTTAGCAAATTATAAATTTAGAAAATATAATTACACAACGTTTTAAATGATATTTTATCTATAGAAATCCTACGTATTGGATATGACTATTTGTTAAATGCATACGATTTTATGCATAAAAATATAGTTTTAGTAAATATAATTTGTAATTTATAGCTAGGGGTGTGACGAGACGCTTATCCCACGAGACAAGACTGGGTTCACGAGAACGAGACAAGACCAGATTTTTAGACTTTTTTTTTTTTTTTTTTTGAAGAAATCCTCAATGATGAAATGTATAGGGAAAATGGTCTTTTATCCAACTGAAATGCAGCAATAAACAACATGTAAACTAGAGATGCAAGATTCTGGATAGACTGAGAATCATGTTTTTTATATATATAGGCATAAAAATTGTAGATCACGATTCTAAAGAAAAAAAAAGATTAGAAAACTAAACAAAATAATTTACTAGTGGCTCTGACAAAATGTTCATTGCTTTTAAAAAATATATATATTAATTTGAACAAAATTAAAATTAAATGTAGTCAATGTCTCAATTCATAAAGACCTGTTTCTCAATTAGAATCTTTTGAATGAAGATTCAATGTCAAATTCTTTTTTTAAACGAGCCGTTGTCGCCACCTCGTGGGAGAGGAGGATATTACGTTACAATACATACACGTGTTAAAGGTCCCGTTTTTCGTGCTTTTTTGAAGCTTTGATTGTGTTTACAATGTGCAATATAACATGTTAATGTTTCACGTGTAAAAAACCCCAGTATTTTTCACACAATTCACCTATCTGTATACCGCTGTTTTCACTGTCATAAAAACGGGCTGATGACTTCCTTGTTCTATGAAGTCCCTCCTTCAGAAATACGTGACGAGTTCTGATTGGGCCAGCGGTTCCTGTGTTGTGATTCGACACCAGCTTAGAGCAGGCTGACCTCCTGGAAACGCGATTGGACAAGTTTTGAGAAGCAAGTGGGGAGGAGCATGTGCTGGAGATGTACTTATAATCACAGGAGTGTATTTACTGACGAGATGCGCATGAAAATCGCATTCGTTTTTTTTGCACAGCCCCAACATCTAGTTAACAAAGCTAAACAGTGTTGCCCTTTGTGTAATAAGCTACAGAAACTGTTAAATGCTCCAACTTAAATAATAAAATACACTTACCGGTTGTGGTCCATAAACACCTTCTCCAGACAAAGAGGGAACTGCTCCATCTTTCAAGAATAATCTTTGTGCAAATCCGGCATTAAACTGATTGAGATTGAGGAAGCAGTCCTCAGCAAGCTGTCCTCAGCAAAATGTGCTGCACATAGTTTTACATGTGGATAATAATTTTCGGGAACCGAGTTAAACATAAATTGTAACCTTTAATCTCCAAGTACAGCGTCCCTGGGAAGCCCAAACAAAGATGATTGGACTCCGAGATGAAAATAACAGCGTTTTGACGACATGGCGACAAACACAAACACAGCTCTTCCTCCTTCTCCGTCTGAGCGCAACAAAACCACGCCCCCTTTTTGTGAATTCATGTGGGCGGAGGTTAGTCAAAAAACTGTTTTAGTGACGTCATTACTGCAGGAACTAAAGGGATGTAGTCCAAACGGGTCGTTTTTTGTAGGCGAATTCTGTTAAATAAAATATCTCGCTTGGCATTGAACTTTGAGCTTTAGAATTTTACAGATATTTATACTCTAACAACAACATTACACACTAACTAAAGTTTAATACATGGGATCACGAAGAACGGGACCTTTAAGATACTTTCATTTTGATTGCTACTGTAGCAAGATTAAGTGTTTATACTAGGGGTGTAACGGTACGTGTATTCGTACCGGACCGTTTCGGTACAGGGCTTTCGGTACGGTGCACGTGTTTACCGAATGACCGAATGCAATTTTTTGTGCAAGGAACATCGGTACATTGTCGTGTTTCCAAACGAACATATTAAGTGGCGGAAGTCTCCGCGTCCAGCGCAAATCCCGCCTTCAGCTGATTCTAAGGCCGGTGACACACTGGATGCGCGGCATGAGCGTGGCGTTTCTGCTGCGTGTCAGTTGCGTGACGGCTGCCTCGCGTTTTCTGTGTCTTTACACACCAGAATCGTGCCTGACGCGGCGCTGGCGCGCTGCTGCTACTGTAGGTGACATAGAGGGAGACCGCCGACAGACCAGGATCTTGTCTTCACGATAACAATATCTATACTTCATGTTGAGCACAAATATAAAGCCTACTGATAAAGGACACCATCAACAGTATTGATGGCAAAATAGACTGTTTGACAGGTGCAATATGCCAGTGTGTCACCGGCCTAAGGTTTTCAAAAGGCATCACGCGAGTGTGAACATCACTACAACTAGGAAAAAAACGATTGTAATTCAAACGCAGCTCCGGTCAGCTTTTTTGTTACTTAATAGGAACCTTATTTAAATATTAAACTGTTTTTTGTTTTTTTATTATTATAGGTTTCCGCTTTGGTCACGATGTACACAAATGAAGAAGACATTGACAGCGCAATTGACGTCTTCACACAAGCGATCCAGTATTTCCAGTCAGAGCAGGTAAATGAGAGGGATGGCGGTTCGGCGACACTTTATTAGCTCAGAAATGCATCATTGTTGTTTAACCTGTACCTGCTCTCAGCCAGGGTCTGCGATCCACCTCTCTCTGGTGCGCGAAGCTGCCAACTACAAGCTGAAACACGGCCGGAAGAAAGAGGCCACCAGTGATCTGGAGCAGCTGTGGAAACGAAACACGAATGATGTCCACACGCTGGCCCAGCTCATCTCTGCATACTCGCTTGTGGATCAAGACAAGGCCAAAGCGTATCCTCAAACATGGCGGTTTTGTACTGTGATATCACTGAAAGCTCAGCAGGAAGGTCACGCTACTTGACTCCAGGTTGCTGACTGGACTGTTAATGTACTTTGCTTTGGAAAAGGACTCAAATGCTGTGTGTTTTCCTGAGCGCTCAGTTTTATTCAGTCTGAGTAAGCATCTGCCTTCCCCGGACACCATGTCCTTCAATGTGGACGTTGATGAACTGGAGAACTCGCACGGAGCCACGTATATCAGGAAGAAAGCTGCCAAAGTCGTGGGCGAAAGCCAGCCTAAAGAACAGGGGTAACTAATTAAGTTACAAAAATTATTGTTAAGGTAACAAAAATAAGTTATATAAAATAAAACGAATAAAATAAATATTTAATAATTGTTCATTTATACTTGTATTGAAAACTATCAAACACTAAATTATTTAAATGAATTAATGAACATCAGAAAACTTGATGCAAACACTTGTCATTTCAAGCCTGTATTTACAGGTTTTTTTAACCCTGTTTGTTCAGTTAACATGTTGTTCTTTTTATTTCAGTCCACAAGATGTTAAAAAGAAGAAGAAAAAGAAGAAAGGTATTTGTGCTATTGATCTCTTAGGATTTTATCAGCAATAACAAGAATACATAGTAGTTCATGTTTTTGTGTTTAGGTAAACTGCCCAAGAACTACGACCCCAAATCGACCCCTGACCCGGAGCGCTGGCTGCCGATGAGAGAGCGCTCGTACTACCGCGGCAAGAAGAAGGGCAAGAAGAAGGAGCAGATCGGCCGCGGCACACAGGGAGCAACATCTGGAGGGTCTCCCGAGCTGTACGTTCTCACGTACTACTTTTTCTGCAGCATATACTACATGCAAGCCAGTGTTGTTTTATTATAATTGAGTTTTGTTTTTATTGAGGTTTTAAATCAGTTTTTAGTTTTACATCTTGACCCTGCTGCATGCATACAGCACCAATGCAATACACTTCCTTTATTATAATTACTTTTTTAGATTTATTTATTTTGAATGAACCAGATGCAACATCAGAAATACTTTTGGTGTTTGTTTTTCAGAGACGCCAGTAAAAGCGCCAGCAGTCCGCCCACCTCCCCTCAACCCGGCTCAGGAACAGGCACGAGCAACGCGGTTCCCCCGCGGCAACAGAAACCTGCAGCGGCCGGAGCCGCTCGAAAGAAGGCACCGCAGAAGAAGAAGAAAGGAGGGAAGGGAGGATGGTAGATAGAGAGAGATTTCATCTCAACCTTGGTTTGCTCGTTTTTGAAACACTGAGAAACAGTTGTAATAATGAAGAGACACCTGCTCCAGTGGCCTGGAGGACGAATCGCAAAAGTTTCAATCATTAAATTCTGAAGGATGAGGAAAAAGAATGTGATTTTTGAACATCAGAGGTTAAGCGAAGCTGTCTTATGGAATCTATTGTCAATGCATTTTTTTATCATCCAATCCACTGTGTATATGCATCACTATCAATGTTAAAGAGTGGGGCATTTCTACTTTGCTTTTTTTTCCCCCTCCATTATATGTTCTGGACTTGTATGAATGCTCTGTTTATTTTTCGTCTCTGCTGCTTGGTACATGAATGCTCACAATAGAGACTGTTTATGCAAAGCTGAGATATTTATTTTTTAAATCCAGTGCTAAACCCTGATTCTAATTTTAAACAAACTCTCCTCAGAAACCAGTGTTATGTATTAATAAAGAGATCCCTGGAAAACCAATCAACTCTCGAGTGTCTCGCTCCTTCATATGGAAACTCCTAACGATCTGTTGCCATGATTGTGCAGCATGTATAACCGTTTAAGGCAAAACCATTGTTTGTTTTTTTTAGTTTTTTATGCTCTGGTCAGTTTTGGGATTGTGAATTATTTTGCTTTCATAACATGTCTTCTTTCAGACTAGTGGAAAGAAAACATCCAAAATACACATTTAAGTGTGTATATTATTTCTCTCTGTAGATTTCAAATAATATCTTGAAGAGCTTTTTTTTTTTCAATTCACTGAGCCAAAAATCTTTACTTGTAAATGTAGCATTTACATAAACCAAAATTTACAGGTTTATTTTTATCTATATTCTGAAGGTTTTTAAAGAGGGGTTTGTTCATATATCATTTGCTGGATTTATATAAGATTGTATTCCCTTCTCTCAGGTTTTGAAATGATGAAAAGAGAAATTCAAAATTCCCTCCATTAAAATCTTTAAAATGAGAATTTTGAACCTGGTATTATCCAATGTTCAGATGTCAGTTCTGATTTCTGGAAATGTGTGCATATTTTATTAGATGAAGCCCAATTTGCATTTTTAAAAAATATTTCAGAAAACTACTGTTAAAACAGATGTATTACTTGGAGAATCCAAGTAATCCAAGGATTAAAAAAAAAAGTTGGACATTTCAATATATATATATATATATATATATATGTGTGTGTGTGTGTGTGTGTAGACTGTTTTTCCCATACAGTAATACTTCAAATGTAGGTATTATTTTAGTAGGTTTACATTATATCAATGCAAAAAAACATACATGAACAGTTTCCACGTTGTTGTCTGTCTAGAACAGATGAATGTATTTGTAGGAAATCTACTCCTCCAGCAGGTGGCGCTGCCGCTGCGCGTTCATTGACTCGCCGTGTGTTCGAGCGCCCTCTGCTGGACCTGTGATGCTGATGCTGTGCATTACTTGAATCAAACATGTTCACTGCCGTTTTATTTTTTTATTTCCTTATTTTCCTTTATGGTTCTTTCTATTCACTCACTTAATGTTAGAGGGCTAAGAGACTCTACTAAACGTAAAGCTATATTTTTGTACCTTAAACAATTTAATTCAGATTTTTATTTTTTGCAAGAATGTCATTCAGTCAAAGATGACTTTAAATTTTGGAGATCACAATGGGGATTGGACCTGTGGATGTCCCATGGAACATCAAGTTCAGCTGGGGTCTGTATCTTACTTCATCGCTTTAAGGGGAAAATTCTGTTTTCTGACTGTGATCCAGATGGTCGGTATATTTGCCTCCTACTTGAAGTCTCAGACATAATGTTTATTATTACCAATCTTTATGGACCTAATCAACAAAAAGAAAATGAAGATTTCTTTTATAGAATGGAAGAACGTATACTTTCATTGTTAAATAATTACCCCAACTCTTATTTGGTTTTTGGAGGAGACTTAAATGTGGTTCCAGATAATAATATTGATAGATGGCCCCCAAAATCTAATAATTCTAATTCCTACCTAAAGATGTTCATGCAAAGATTTTCTTTGGTTGATAGCTGGAGAGAAACTCATCCATCTTTAAAAGTATTCACATGGAATAATAGATCTTTTTCGTGCCAATCTCGCATTGATCTATGGCTTGCTTCTAAAGAGCTAAATAAAATTTCAACTGATATTATTCCTTCACCTTTATCTGACCATAAAAGCATTTCTATTCGCATCCCCATTTCATCTAATGTTAATTCATATAGTACTCCCTCTTATTGGAAGCTCAATAACTCAATTCTTGCCTATAATGAAGTTAGAATTAAAATCGATGACATTATTACAAATTTTTGGAACAAAGCAAATGAAGAAGATAACTACTGCAGTAATTGGGAGTTAGCTAAATATGAAATTGGTAAATATTTTCGAAAATTCAGTAGTGACTTGGCTAAAAAGAGGAAGTCTAATGAGAGTAGTGTTATCTGTAAAATTGCTAGTCTTTTAGCCAAAAATGTGGAAGATATTACTGATTTTGATAAAGCTGAACTTGCTGAACAGCAACAACAATTAGATAAAATATACAAATATAAAGCTGAAGGAGCTTACGTCCGATCACGCAGAAAGTGGCTTGAGGAAGGTGAGCAAAGCTCTGCTTATTTTTTTCGTTTAGAAAAACAACAAGCTAAAACAAATACAATAAGGAAACTCATGATTGATGGAGTATTAAATGAAGATCAAAAAGTAATTGGAAAATTCTGTTCTAAATTTTACACGGATTTATATACATCTAAATTTTGCCACCAAGATGCAACTGATTTCTTCGAGTCTCTTCAGAACATACAGCAATTAAATATAGTAGATAAAGATTTTTGTGATGCTCCTATTACCACCAATGAGATTGTAGAAGCAATTAATTCATTAAAAAATGGAAAATCTCCTGGCACTGATGGGCTCACCTCAGAATTCTATAAATTATTTAGTAAAAAAATAACACCATTTCTATTACAGGTTTTTAGAGAAAGCATAGAGAAAACATTTCTTCCTCCCACCCTATGTCAAGGAATAATAACTCTAATTCCGAAGCCAAATAAAGATCCCTTTCTTATTGATAATTGGCGCCCAATTACTTTATTAAATAACGACTACAAAATAATAGCTTTGATTCTAGCCAAAAGACTAAAATGTGTCCTAAATTCTATTATTGATGAAACACAGTCAGGATTTCTACCAAACAGACATATTTCAAACAACATACGCTTAATATTAGATCTATTGGACTATTCATATTTACTCCCAAAAGACAAACATTTGCTAAACTACAAAGCATTTGACACATTAGAGAATGGATTTTTGTTTCAAGCACTAAATAGAATTGGTTTTGGTGACTCCTTCTGTAATATGGTCAAAATGCTGTATATGAACAGTAGCAGCTCCATTAAGTTGAGTAACAATACCTCTCCCAGATTCTTCTTGAACCGTGGAGTTAGACAGGGATGTCCAGTATCTCCTTATCTTTTTTTAATTGCAACACAATTTCTTAGTTCGCACATCAAAGCAAGCCATCTAAAAGGCATTAGTATTGGCAATACAGAGTTAATTATTAATCAATTAGCGGATGATACTGTTCTGTTCTTAGAAGACTCTATGCAAATACCTGCAGCCTTATGTATTCTTCATCTCTTCTCTAAAGCCTCTGGCCTATGTCTTAATATTAATAAATGTGAATTATTTCCGTTAAAAGACAGTATGATCTCTTCAATTGATGGTATTGCAATTAAAAACTGTGTTACATACTTGGGTATAAAAATAACCAAAGATAACACTAGATGTTCTGCTAATTTGGACCCAATTGTTATAAATACAATGAAACGGTTTAACTGCTGGCTGCAGAAAGACCTTTCTTTGAAAGGCAGAGGTTTGCTTGTTAAAGCGGAGGGTCTGTCTCGCCTTACTTATGCTGCTCAGTCACTGTTCATTGATAAGAACACTTGTAAACGTATCGATGGAATCTTAGTTAAATTTTTATGGAAGAATAAACCCCACTATTTGAAAAAGTCAGTGATACTAAATGCTCAACAAAAGGGCGGCTTAAACTTCATTGATTTTAGTACACTAAATAACATAATTAAAATAAATTGGCTTAATCGATTCCTTAAAAATCCTACCTCTATTTGGAATATTTTCCCTCAGCATGCTTTCTCGCAACTTGGTGGCGCAAAATTTGCTTTAATGTGTAATTATGATATTTATAAACTCCCTGTCAAGCTATCTAACTTTCACCAACAAGTCCTTCTGGCGTGGAATCTTATTTACAAGCATAACTTTTCTCCTCACCGTTGTTATATATGGAACAATAGGTATATTTTATTTAAGAATAAATCTTTGTTCTATAATAACTGGTTCAATAATGGAATATATCATGTTAGACAGCTCTTTAATAATGAAGGTCTGCTTTTTAGGTATGCAGAGTTTCTTTCAGAATATAATATACCGGTAACTCCCAAGGAATTTGCCACAGTTATGGATGCTATTCCCTCTGGGTTACTTATGCTTTTTAAAAACAATACTCTCTCTTTGGGTTCGTTGTCTTATCCTGAGCTTGTCAACACACCTATTGGCAAGATATGTTTCACTGAAAAAAAAGGAAGAAATTATAAAGTAAGAGTTCTATTCATTGAAAACGTTATTTCTGCCCCTCCTGCAATCTCATATTGGAACTAGGCTTTTTGATAATTTAAATTGGAAAAATATATGGTCCATACAGCATACATTTTTCCTTACAAACAAAGTAAAAGAAATATCTTTTAAATTAGTTCATAATATTTACCCAGTCAAAAGTTTTCTTCAGAAAAAATTCAGATCTGATTTTGAAACTAATTGCTCCTTTTTTCAGAATGACACTGAAACTCTTCTTCACTTGTTTTGGTCGTGCAGTTACACTCAGAAACTTTGGAAAGATGTTAGTTGGTTTATCTCAAGAAATATCTTGCAAAATTTTTCTATGAAGCCCCAAATTGTTATATTTTGATTTTTTATAACAGATTCTAATGCTTGCCTTATAATAAATCTAATTATTTTCCTGTGCAGATTTTATATTCATAAATGTAAATTCTCAAACTGTAAACCAATTCTTTTGGTATTTTTGCACGAGATAAAACATTATTTAAATACAATCTCGTCATCTCTTAACCCAAAAGCGATCAGAACTTGTCAAATTTGTACGACTTATGGACTCTTTGACTTGTTAAATGTTTAGATTTTCTTTCATGTGAGTAATGCCCTCTTTCTTTATCCTTCTGCTTTTTGGTAATGTTGTTTTTCTTTTTTAAACACGTTTTTTTGTATTATGTTGTTGAAATGTTCTCTGTCTCTATATTTTTATTTATTTATTTTTTGTTATTTGAAAATTATTGTTGTGTTCTAACTGTTTAAATAATTAAAAAAAAAAATTAAAAAGAAAAAAAAAAAAACATGTTCACTACCGAGGGACTCTCAGCGGTAGGCTAGCAGTGTTGCTAAGTCCGTTTATTATAAGCGACTTTAGGCTTGTTTTCTGTAAAGTCGCATACAAATATTGGTGGTCGCGTTTTTTTGGGCTTGTTTCTAAAGTGTAGTTGCTTATTTTGGGCTTGATCCCAGCTCCATAATAACTTATCAAGCAGATATGTTCTATATGTTATTTAAACGTAGGAGTTCTAGCCTGTTCTCTCTCTCCCTCCACTTTCCCCATACAGGAGACGGCGAGAGTTTTTTCCCACCCACATCCTGCTTCTTTTTGGCTCTGACCCAGATGGCAACGAGTACTAGCCAATCAGAGGCAGAGCAGGGCCATCTGTTTTTTTTTTCTGGTTAGGAAAACATCGTCAGTGAGTGACATAAACTTTAAATAAATGCGCGCGAGTTGCGACTGATGGTGACTGACTGGACTGTAAGAGAGTTTTTTTAAATGAAGAATTTGTGAATTCAGGATGATATTTATTTGTGTGTGCAAATTTTATTTATCAGATGTTTACCGTGTATCAGTAGTGTAGCCAGAAAAGAGACTCTGGATGTGCATGAAAATCTGGGTGTGCCACATTTATTGTCAGATTACTGTGCAAAATTATGGTATAGTATTTTTGTCGCACTGCTTCCGTCCAACCATACTCCTAGTGGTAATTTGCAGGTCGTGTCAAAATGTAGTTAATTGTTAAGTGTAAGAATTTTCTTCCAAATACGATAATTTTGAACTTCTGGTACGATACTTGGACATTTCCAATCTGGCAACATTGTCTGTTGATGTTGGGCCGGGGAGGGAGAAACATCCTCATCAGGTGTAACGTTGGGCCTTGTGTCCGGCTGTCCATCAAGCCAAGTTTTTTTGCTAAAAAAAAAATTAAGAAAGGAGCTCTGCGACATATTGCTAGCTGGCAATGTGCTATCAAAAATTATCTGTTTATGTCATAGACTGCTGGGGTCACAGTCAGCTGCTGTTTGCTGATTGGTTGGCAGTCCAAATGTCGGCAGATATATTTTAACAAAAATAATTTAAAATGTAAATTACATTTTAACATTTTTAGCATTATTGCACCATATATTGGATTCTTATTTCTGTGCCCCTGAGAGTATGATTTAGAATGTTCAGTGGCATCACAGAACTGCCAGATTCAAACATCTTTCGCGCGTTGGCTGGCGCTGAGCCAGAGACGGACGCGCTCAGCGTTTGTCATATATCACAATTAATATGCAGTGTTTTCAACCACATAATGTTTATTTTAGGTTTCATAAATTTAAATACACATAATCACTAGTAAAACAATATATTGGTAGTTTGTAAAATACACACACATGTCTATGGAAGCAGCAAAAACTATCTAATCAAATGTAATTTGCCGACGTGTTTTATTCATATATCAGACACACATAGCAGAACAATAAAGTTTACTCTATTCTTCGTCCAGTTCAACAGCCACTTACTTTCATGTATTTCGGGAGAAACTGGGGAATTCAAGTGCTGTAACCGTAACGTTACGTTAAATCCCGCTGACAGGACTCTGAACTGCAGCCACGCAGCGCTCATCTCGTTATAGATCAAGATAATTTATAAAGGTTTTTAAACGAAGAATCAGAATATCAGAAAGTTGACATGGTAAGCAAGTTTGTGTATATATTTTAATAAAAAATGAAAAATTAAATAAAACGAATACCGATACATCTGTTAGTGGCTGCGGTGTGTCACGTGACAATCATGACGCGTCGCCAAGGAAACAAGGGGTCAGTTAAAATATTTGTAATTTACGCGTGAAAGGGTTGATTTAAAAATATTTATTTTCTAAGTAAACAACAATAGCCCAAGTTTAGTAAACATTTTTTATTGAGACTATAAAAAATTATTCTGCATCTATTTTTAGGTGTGCAAGCTGCCACTGTGGGACACCCTGGCTACGCCACTGCCGTGTATATAATGTACTCGGTAACTTACATCAGTCTATATTTGATATCCCATCAGTTTTCTAATGTTAAATAATGTTAAAAGGTGGTTTAACTCCTTCTTGTGGTCATTGTCCTGAAGCTCAGGGGGGAGAAAAATAAATAAACTGTAACGTGTGTGCAGTTTTTTAAAACTGTGCACAGTTTACCAATCTGTCCACATGGATGTAAATAGGCAATCTGTACCCACAGTTTAAAATCCGTCCCCACGGATTGTAAAACCGTGCACACAGTTTATTTATTTTTCTCATCCCGGAACCTAGGGGGGCTCCGTAGAAAAAGTCGCTTGTTTTGGGCTTGTTTTCACATGCCTGGTTGCTTATTTGTCTCGCGAGATCTGGCAACACTGTAGGTTAATAGATGATTAGAGCTTCGACTCCCGCTGTCGGGACTCGGGAGTGATTATTACTAAAGACCAGAATCTCCCGCGGTCCGGTCTGCTGTGATTATTCCCATCTCACGAGACCGCCGCTTATGTTGTTGATCTCCAGGAAACTAAAAAGCTTGGGTTACACCTCCGTTTTCGTGGGGAAGGCGAAAAACTTAATTAAGTTCTTTTAGAATCTGCAGGAATAATTATATTTTCCACTCATCGGAAATATCGACCTCTGGAGTTTCTAATCCACTTGGTGATCCGCGCCGAGGCCCGTATGCGGCGCATCATGTCCGGGTGCATGTGAAAAGAGTGTCGCATTTGTTTACACTTTAACCTGATTTGATTTGGAGGCAGGAAATTAGCGTAAACATGCCCGGTGCGCGCGAGATCGGGCTGGTGGGCGTCGCGCTCGCGCTCACGGGAGGCGTCGCATGCGCTGTGTGTTACCTGAGGAGGAAAACACTTGAACCTGAGAAAACAGAGAAAGAAGGGCTGAATGGGGACGGGAGCAGAGGAAAGCACGTGCATAAAGTCACCAAGACCGACACTGCACTAGAAGCGCCAGTAATATCAAAGGTTTGTAGGCTTTATCCTCTCGGTGTTTTGGTTGCACGCGAGGCCTCAAAGCAGAACGTTCTGCAGAAGTGAGAAGAAAAAAACAATCCAGAGAAAACAAATGATTTTACATATCTTTAATAAATATTATTATAATATTTAATGCTTAACAGGTGCTAAATAGATCGTGCAGTTTGTCGCGTATCTTCATAGTAATATAGCAATTCGTCGTATTATATAATGCTAATCCTTAAAGCTGATGTAAATGATTAAAAATGTCATGCAACTTTAATATTTCCCTAAATTGTAATCAATAAACATGATCAGAATATGAAATGCTTAAAAAGATACTTTAAGTACGTGCAAATAACATTATAATTTATAATGCTAGATGCAAATAGGTAAAATATCATGCAACATATATTCATATTTTCATTAAAAAAGGAATCATTCACATAATGATTGAATAGGATACAATGCAAATGGCCACATATAATATTATGATATTAAATTTGATTAATATTGTTTTTAAATGTTAATATTTTTAACAGTATAATTTATCTTGCTTAACAGAAGCTTAAAGTAAATGCAGAATAACAGAAATGTCATGTAATAATAATAATAATAATAAATGTATATTAATATGCTACATATATTTCAAGATATAAATAATGCTACTTGAAAGTTAATATTACGAAATAATTATGATTTTTATTTTTTGTTTTCAAGTAATTTTAAAGTGTTACATGGGAGCTTATTTTAAAAATTCACTCAAGATAAATTTGCATGCAGCATTTCCATTTTTGAGCACTGTGCATTGATCAAATTAACTGCTTTTGGTTTATTGTATGGACCTCCTGTAGTAAAATCTGTCTCTTCCTGTGTGTCAGTGTGAGACATGAAGCAGCTGTACTCTCCCGTCATGTTCTGATTTCAGTAAAGTAATGTCATGTTTGTTCTCTGTGTTCTCAGCCCAGGACAGCAGGTACTCAGGTGCTGGTACTGGGTCTGGACGGGGCAGGAAAGACTAGTTTACTACACTGTTTTGCAACAGGCAGCCTGGAACAAGACGTGTGTCCCACTCAGGGCTTCAACGCCATCTCCATCAACAAGGAAGAGCTTCAGATCGAGTTCTTAGAGAGTAAATACAGCTCATTTACACACATTGTGATTACTGTAAATAAAAAAAGCAGCATGCTGCTTGCAACACCAAACTGATGCAGTAGGTTTGAATCCAAAGGAAATGCATGCATTGATTAAATAAATGCACGCAAGTAGCTTTGGAAAATATGTTAGTACCGCCAATTTTTTTTACATTTTATAATAATAAAAACATTTTAAATTGGGTTTTATTTTTGCATCTTGTATATTTAAACGTTTTTGTAGTTTTGCTGAGTTTGTAATTTTTATTTTTGTTAAGTCTGTAGTCTTTATTACGTTTTAGATTTAAGTTTAATTTAGAATAGCTATATCAGTACTAAATGGAAGCTTGTTTCCACCACGAAGGGAAAAATAGCAGAAAAAAATATATATATCTTACAATTCAGACTTCTTATTTCCTTAGAACTCTGAGAAGAAAACTGTAACTAGATATCAACCCGCTATTGCAAGTAAAAAAGTCAGTATTTTTTATTCTGTGGCAAAAAAAAAAAAAACAGATTTGCAAGATATAGATTTAAAATTCTGAGAAAAAAAGAATTGTGAGATGTAAACTGAGTTGCAGGAACGTCAGAATTCTGAAGTCATGTAGAACTGCAAAATATGAATGCACAATTGTGAGCAGAAGTGTCCAAATTGTAAGCTATATACCCTCGAAAAAGTCTTGAGTTGAGGTAAAAAGTCACAGTTACCTTTTTTTAATTCCTTTTTTGGGGAAAAAACAATTCCGAGGAAAAAGTCTATATTGCAAGATATAAGGACTAATTGTGAGAAGGTCATAAATCTGAGATTATTTCTCACAATTGTAAAGATAAAAAGGAAACAGGCTTCCATGATTCTTCAACTTAAATAGAAATGAGAAATGGTGAGAAGTTATTAATTTAAGAAAGTATATTTTACGTTTAAGGTCTTATTTCAGTTAACAAAAATAACCCTGTCTTGCAGTGAATAATGTGACGTTGTAATCGTGTCTTTTGTGCGTCCTCTGTCATGCAGTTGGAGGTACGGAGAAGCTGCGTGATTACTGGCGGATGTATTTGTGTAAAGCGCGTGTTTTGGTGTTCGTGGTGGACTCGTCTGACCCCGAGCGATTCCCTCTGGCTAAACGTCTCTTGGACCAGCTCCTTTCGGCCGACCCCTGCCTGCCTCTAGTGCTGCTCGCCAACAAGCAGGTGAGAGCGTCTGTTGCATGAGCTCTGTAATCCACTCTCAGCACGAGCCGTCTGATGGAGTGCGTGTCAGGACCATCTGGACACTCAGAATTGAGGTTAAGGTGCTGACGCACACGAATGTTCTTGCAAACACATCTGGTGTGACAGACGGGCCATAAAGTCAAAAAAATGATAATCAAAATGGCCCATGAAAAATTATATTTTCTGGCATTTTGTCGATAATTATAGTTAGACCTTTTGCTGAGGGTGTTTTTGTGATCTGATTTTGGCCTGTTGTTGACATTCTGTGCAGTGATGAGTTCACAGCAATTACAGAAATCAACGGGAGATATTTTAATACTTAAATGAAAAGGTTACCCAAAAATGAAAATTTGCTGAAAGTTTATTCACCCTCATGCCATCCGAGAAGCAGATGAGTTTGTTTCATCATCAGAACAGATTTGGAGAAATGTAGCATTACATCACATCACTCATCAATGGATGCTCTGCAGTGAATGGGTGCCGTCAGAATGAGAGTCCAAACAGCTGATAAAAACATCACAATTCCAGTCCATAAATTAATTTTTTGTGAAGTAAAAAAGTAAGTTTGTAAAAAATAAAAATCCATCAAAACATTTTAAACTTGAAAACATGGCTTCTGGCTAGTAGTCCTTTATTTCTAATAATGCTTCCTCCACAGTTAAATATGGGATCTAGAAGAAAACTTATACATTGGCCTTTTCACCCCCATATATTGAATTTTGGGGTCACTCTAATAGGCTACATGATGCAAAAATGTGAGTATCAAGTCCTGTGTATCAATACATGTGGCACAGCCCTGTTCCTGTTCTTTTTGGACTAATTGATTAGTGCATGTTTTTCTGTTATTAGAAACACGGTCCTGTGTCAGGATCTTACACATGCTTTGCTCTCTCTCATGCAGGATGTCCCCGGGGCCCGTGGGATCACTGAGCTTTACGAGGCACTGGATTTGGGTAATGTTGGTGACGGGCACCGGCTCAGTGTGATCGGTACTCAGGTGAAGAAGGGAAAGTCTGGGGCCAGCGCCGGTGTGCAAGATGCTCGTGACCTCATCATAGAGATGATGTCAGATGATTGACCACCGACTACATAACTTAAAATAGTTTCCTTTGGTCCCAGTTATGTAGGGCTTTACAGTCACCAAAGAGTCTTCAAACCAAATGACAACAAATCAGCCTGTTCTTGTAGTAGAAGAGAGACTAGCTGAAATAATCTTAATGACACTAAAACATTATGATTGCTATAACTGAGAAAGAAAACCGAGCATTTTGAAAAAGATGCCAAAGATGTTTTTCAGTGTATTGCTGCTGCTGTTGTAATTGTGGATTATGGGATGTTTGATTATGAGTTAACTGATACAGTCTTTGCTTTGGTTTATGATGTAACTTGCTGATTTGTCAGTAAGAATAGTCTGTAATCCAGATGACTGTTATTTTTATAACTTTTGACCTTTGTGTCTTTAAATGGCTTTTTGTTGCCAGAAATCGAGTGAAGATTTGAGCAAATTGGTAATTATCTTTTGATAACCATTAAATATGAATTGAAATGACTGAATTGTGTTTGTCATTTTTGTAACAAAAACCCCCTGATGTTATTTTTACCATCAGTGACATCATGTTTAGAATCTTTAGAATTGCTGGAATCCTATTTTCAGTTGTGTTTATGATGTCATGGACTGTTATTTCAGGGGGGTATTCCAGAAAGCAGGGTTAACTTACCGTGAACTAAAACCTGAACTCTCGGTTGATTAACCCCAAACCTTGCTTACTCGAGGTATGTGGTTCCAAAAACTCGTCCGGGAGTAAGTTAATTCAACTCAGAGTATGTTCCTGGTTAAGACTCAAGACATTCTCAACAGAGCGACGAATCGACTAGTCACTATAGAAACGGACGCTAAGAAAAAGCTCGCCATGCTGTTTCTTTCATCTTCTTTTGTTAATTAGTTGTTTACATGCTTGGAGCATATCGCCACCTAATTGATGGCTGTGCAATCATTTTTAATTGTTTCCATTTAATCTTTAATACTTGAGAATGTGAATTATATTGTTTGTTTTATGCTAATTATACATTAAGTCATATCAGATATGTATTTTGATTTAGAATTTAGACATTATAGAAAAATGCCACTCCATGCAGTGAGATATAACATATAATAAATAAAATATATAAATATAAGTTAAACATTACCTTGTCATAGTGTTTTATAATTTATACATACCTCTTAATACATAATTTACAGATAACTCTTATATATGCCAATAAAAGAAATAATCATATTAGAATAATATATTACCTTATTTATTACTTATATTAGCGCTTCCTCATCAACATACATATATATATATATATATATAATAGGCTATATTACATATTCTAATATTATATAATGTTGTGCGGTATCTGTCACGCCCACTGAAGGCTCGCTGAAGTGAACTAATCCTGGAACATAACCTGCTCTGGAGCAGGTTATGTTCAGAGAGTGAGTTGCTATGACAACTAACATACCCTGAAAGTTACCTCCGTTTTTGGAACCGAAAGTTGAGGTTATCCATTTACTTACTCTTAAACATACCCGGGTATGTCACATAACCTGCTTTCTGGAATACCCCCCAGCTCTTCTTAGAAGACCGAGCAGGACCATGTGACTGCCATAGTAATAGCTTCCTTAGCAACAGGCGGTCTCTGTTGTGACATTTAGTTTTCCAGGATTCCTTTAGGTCTGTATCTGGACAGAATGGACTCGGGTAAAGTCTGCTTTTAGAACAAAGCCTAAATGGTCTCGTTATTTTTATTGAATAATATGATTTATTTTTTTGTTTTCTATTCCTGAAAGAGCCTGAATTAATTAGCTAATCCTAACTCCAACTCTAAACCTAACCCCTCCCCTAATCCTAACCCCTCCCCCATACCTTCTGCTAATCTGGCAGGGGTGCAGAATTCGGAACAACACATTAATGGACATTATTGGGCAATGTTCAAAGTTATACGAAAATAATCTTTTCTCTTTTTATCACCACTAGGCTAACAAAGCGAACAATGTTAAATAATTGATTTTCAAACCTATATTATATGACATTATATAGTATAAGTTTGCAGGAGTTTTAAAACTCCAAAGCAGCTACTCACCAATTGCAAATTACAAGAGGATTATGCTTCTGTTGTTATCTTATGCAATGTATCTTAAAGTCCACAGTCTCATATTTGCTATTAAATAGAGCTCTATGTTCACTGTTGATGATGAATTATGATGATCATTAAGCACCTGAGTGCAGCCTTATTGACTCCTCCCCCGATTAAGTTTCATTGTTTATACATTAAAATATACACACGTAAATCTTATTAATATTTTGTTAAGTTTAAAATTGTTATTTTGTTTCTTTTGTTTCCTTTTCAAAAGTGACACTGAAGAGCTCACTTAAAAAAAAACAGAAATCCTTGAAGGGGCAGGGCATGTTGATGCTATGCAAATTAGCCCTGGTAAACCCCGCCTTAATGCTGCAACTGATAAAAACAGAAACTGTTCTTTTAAATTGTAATAACATTTCACATTACATTTTTTAACAAAAAAATCAAATAAATGCAACTTTGGTAAACATAAGGAACTTATTAAAAAAAAAAAGGTCAGCATTCAGAATTAAGCATGTGTCGACTCCTAGTTTGCCCTACACCTTTTAATGAAAATGAGAAAGCAATCCACGATTCTTAAATTAAAATTAAATTAAATTTAAATGTATGCATTGCTGTTAATTTCCGGATGCTTTGGGAAATGCAAGTATACGTGTCATATGCCTGAGTCCTTTGAATTAGCAGCTTAAGTCTGATGCCAAGGAGATTTTATGAGATAATGGATAAAATGAATTTAATAATAATTCATTACATTTATATAGCGCTTTTCTAGGCACTCAAAGCGCTTTACATAGACAGGGGGTATCTCCTCATCCACCACCAGTGTGCAGCATCCACCTGGATGATGCGACGGCAGCCATAGTGCGCCAGAACGCCCACCACACACCAGCTTACTGGTGGAGAGGAGACAGAGTGATGAAGCCAATCAGCAGATATGGGGATTGTTAGGAGGCCATGATGGTCAGAGGCCAATGAGTGAATTTAGCCAGGATGCCGAGGTCACACCTCTACTCTTTTCAAAAGACTTCCTGGGATTTTTACTGACCACAGAGAGTCAGGACCTCGGTTTAACGTCTCATCCGAAGGACGGTGCTTGTTGACAGTATAGTGTCCCCATCACTACACTGGGGCGCTAGGACCCACACGGACCACAGGGTGAGCACCCCCTACTGGCCTCACTAGCACCTCTTCCAGCAGCAACCTAGTTTTCTCAGGAGGTCTCCCATCCAGGTACTGACCAGGCTCAGCCCTGCTTAGCTTCAGTGGGAAACCGGTCTTGGGCTCCAGGGTGATATGGCTGCTGGCAAGGTAATTTGGATCTCTGAGTCCAGCTGGCAAGAGTGTTTCCAGCCCTGCTCTTCACCAGAGAGCAATAAAATCACTCTTATAAAAGTCCATGCTGAGAAATATGGGTGTGATTATCATATACACACTCCAAATCCTAGTTTCACTTGTTCCTAACGAGCACCCTGTAACACTCGTCCTATTGTCTTATTTGAAAAGGTGGTTTTTCTCTGTGATGTCAAACATTCCCTCTGCAATCTTCCTGCAGGAAAGAGGAAGAGGAGGAGAGGAGAACGATGAAGATCTCCCACCCTTCCTCTCGTGCAGTGCAGTATGAGAACTTTGTCCGTCTAGCGACTTCCAAAACCCGAGGAAGAAGTGCCCAGGAAGTGAAGGAAGAGGTCAAAAGAGAACCTGGATACATTCATGAGATCTTTCCAGAACTAAAATTAGCTCCTGCTGAGGAGGAAGCCAAAATTCAACATCTGTTTTTGCAGTAGCACTGTGTACTCTTGATTCTACTGAAATCATTCTAATATGCTGATTTGCTGCTCAAGAAACATTTTTATTATTATAAATGTTTGAAAACAATTGTGCCTCTTCATAATTTTTGTGGAAATTGTCATTTCAAAAGAATTTTTTGATGAATAGAAAGTTGAAAAGTACAGCATTTATTTGATAAACAATTAATGCATTCCCTCTCCCTTTTGATCAATTTGAATGCATCCTTGCTGAATAAAAGTATTCATGTTTTTCTGTAGTTACCCACACTCATTTTTGTGTAAGTTTGACTGGCACGTGATTCCTAGTGTAAGAACGTGGTCGTCTCACCTCGAATCCTCCAGCTGCATGGCCAACCCCAAAACCAAACACAACAACTTCACCAGCAAACACACAGGTCCGAACGTACAGGAGCAACATCGCTTTTAAACCTCTAGGCCCGAAAGTTTATTGACTTCGGTCTGTCCTTCTGCTCAGAGTTGAGGTATCCTTGGCCAAGTGTGCTCCTATATGTCCAGAACTTCTTGGCCATACTCCATTTTATATAGCGTATATTTCTTGGCTTGGGTACCACACATATGTAATCTATATCTCATTGGATTAACTAAAACACCACCCCTTGCAATGCAACTATGTACCATAATGTGTGAATCTAATAATAAACTTTGAAGAAGTGAGCAGACTAAATGGCTTCTTCTTTCCATGAGCTTATGCAAGGACTGAGAATGCTAAAGTTCTGTGGCTTAATTCATGGTGACGATGAGTTTTACATATCCAACAGCATTCACATTGGCTTTGTGTGTTTGTGTGCAGAATGTGCAGACATTCATCTCATATGCAGCTCAAACAGCAAAGATGACACCCAGACTCGAGCTGCTCTCACTGCCCAAACTAAAGAAGAACAGACACTTCTACAACCCTGGATGACCAGAGAGTCCAATCCGAACTGTAAGAGACAGATGGGCTTTTCACACTGAGTTTACATATTCCAATCCCCACTTTTAACTCAGGGTAAAGGATCATTTCACATTTACAGTATAATTTAGCGGCGGATTGAGCAACGTTTTTTAACCCGAGGTTACGAAAGCAGGATTAGTGCCACATTTCCCGTGTTAACCCTTAATTGAAGTGCCAAACTGTGCAGTGTGAAACGACGTGGCTTCAGAATGTTACGGCTAGATGCTTAGCAACCGACAAGTGCTTCTTATTAATGTGCTTTGGCACATCAGGGAAAGACGCGCGTTGCATAAACTGTATTGTTTCTGCTTTTAAAGGGGAAAATGTCCAATGGTGATGGAATATGCATCATGTGGAGTAAAGAAGAGATGGTTTTATTCTTACCTTTATAGTCCAAAAAGTCGTTCCAAGAAAAACTTAGGAGTCTGCAGTTTATAATATGAGAATGAGAAATAGGCTACACACTCTGTTGAAAAAAACACCATATGCTGGTTAGGTATGTTTTGATGCTGGGATGCTGGTTTATGCTGGTCTGTGCTGGTCCTTTGCTGGTTTATGCTGGTCATATGTTCGCAAAGGACCAGCAAAAACCAGCAAAGGACCAGCTCAAACCAGCAAAGGACCAAACCAGCAAAGGCCCAGCAAAAACCAGCTCAAACCAGCAAAGGACCAGCTCAAACCAGCAAAGGACCAGCAAAAACCAGCTCAAACCAGCAAAGGACCAGCAAAAACCAGCAAATGACCAGCTCAAACCAGCAAAGGACCAGCAAAAACCAGCTCAAACCAGCATACCAGCGTCAAAATACCTAAAATAACATACCTAACCTTTTTTTTCAGCAGGGCAGGTCACATGCTGTGTTAGCCAATCAATAACTGACTACATAAATATGCAGATAAGAATGTTAACCCCAAGATTACTTTTTTTAACAGGTTTTAGAATGACATTTTAAACGCATGTGGTCAAATGCGTTTAAATATAGCTCTCTGCCTACTGACCTAATTGTTAAACATTAAATGTAACAGTAAACAGTAAATTTAGTTTGAAGGCGGAAAAAAAAAAGTAAAAAGCACAATGTTCTCTTACCATTCCTGATTCTAACACAAACCCACAGTGTTCGGCATAGTTTTGCAGGTATTTTAGCAGAAACGAGAGCTGCTGTTTTCTGTCGTCTCTTTTAGCATTCATAAGTATAGTGTGCAAACCCATTTCACAATATTAGATCGAAAAATCTGAAAAGGCCCATATATACACCCACACATTGCCCTTCCCTGGAAAGTGGACAAAGATTAAAAGATTGAAACACCAGGTGTAAATGTGTACTTGTGATCCAGTCGACCAAAACGCATTTGAATAACAGGTGTAAACAGGGCCTCAGAGAGCCTTGGAGTACAATTGATTACAAAAATACACTGTCGGTCACCCTTTCAGTTTTTTTAGTTGGTATACTACGACATGAAATCTGTTTGGACTCCCAAGTGTGGATTGATTCCGCCGTCTTTGGCTTCTCTTACAGGTGTCTAGGGGAGCAAGAAATGCCACGGCGAGTGCTTGGATCTAAGATTTATCCACTCCTAAAGCCCTCTCTAAAGATAACATCCCGCCCAGAGAACCAACATGGCAGCCCTGTGAAAACAAGACAGACCACAAAGCAGTCATAGTGTGCAGTTATTGTATTTTGGCACTTTCTCACCACCTTCCTTTTCCTATTAGGAGCTTGTTGCTCAGTTGAACTCTCATTGCTTTCACTCTGGTTTTCTAAACACGGTCTCAGATTTTGACTGGGGACTACTTTTGACTGAAATTTAAGGAACACATTATTCTTAGCCTGCTGCCAAACCCGCCTGGCTCCTCAAAAAGGACTCAAACAGTGTTTTACGCCTATAGTGTTTCCAGATTCTCTTGGTCTAGACACTGCCTTTACTGAGAAAACGCTGCAAGGGAATCTGTGATTATCAGCATCTGGTATGAACATCTGTGCAAGTTTTCTTGCCTGGACTTTCATTCTACACATTCAATTAGATTTCACTTAAGGTATTTCAATAGTTGAATGGCATATTGTATTTGCAGTAAAAAAAAAACAATAACCAATTTTAAAAAAAGTAACCAGGGATTCTTTGATTCTTTAATTGCAAATGAGTTGTCAGTAACTCAACTGTCACATTTTCGCATGTGTTTGGACCCTGTCCACTTGCTCATGTCACTACAGAAGCCAGTTTGACCTCAGATCAGATCATCTTTTTCCTGCTGTGCTCTCAAAGTCTTTCCTGTTCCCATGATCCTCCTCTAACTCTCTCTCTGACCCATGGGTGACAGATTCTACTTGTGTCTGTCGAGTTGTTGTGGTAACACACAGAGCCATTAAGATTCAGTAAACAGATCTAGTTCCTCTCACTGTATAAACTCAAACTCTGAGTCAGAACCACATCAGACGGATTTAGATGTGAAAGATTCATGTGTAATTAACATCAGAAATCAAACGGAGGAGCTATTCCAACATACAGTCATGCTTAAATTAATAAAACGAAATATTGTGGTTCTGCTGCGTAGATTCCAACCTATTTTGCAACCCAAGTTTGTATTATTATAATTTTTCTTTTTAATGTGTTGCAGAGATTCATTACCAACAAGGTAGCCCAAATAGATCCTCAAACCAAGACCAAAAACAACAAGACTTTGGATTATTGTGATGTTTTTATCAGCTTTTTGGACTCATTCTGACGGCACCCATTCACTGCAAAGGATCCACAAGTGATGTAATGCAAAATTTCTTCAAATCTGTTCCTATTGACAAACAAACTCATCCACTGTTCATCCTGGATGACCTGAGGGAGGATATGGATGGAAAACTATGTATTACCATGAAATGAAAATAGATAACGTAGATGAAGAGAGTCAAGAGAAATAATACCCCAATAGTTAATCATTCACTGCTGTGATTTTGAGACACTAATATACCTCTCTCTCTCTCTGTCTTCAGATATATATATATATATATATATATATATATATATATTTTTTTTTTTTTTTTTTTTACCAACATTTCTTACAGTGCTTGTCAGTTTCATATATTATTTTTTTTTATCAGGTTCTAACTGTATTATTTTAATATCTTCCAGGATATGCCAGGAAGATTGCTGTAGTGTGTTTGTGTTCAGCTCAGCATCTGCGTTGCAGTCAAATGAATGTTTGTTTTTCCATTGAGGGTGTGGGATGTTTTTTCTTGCCCCATTGCTCAAACACACACACACACACACACACACACGCACACGCACACACGCACGCACACACAGACACACACACACACTTGTTTACCACTACAGTCAGCTGTGCTCTGCCAACCATTTAAAAGTTTTCTCGTCTGTCCATCCTTTGCTAACTGGATTTGTTTAAAGATTTTAATATTTTATGAAATGCTGCCTTCAGCGTTTGAGTCCGTCAGATGCTTCTCGCTCCTTTCACGTGGACTCTATTGTTTAGTCGACTCTTTCACCATCTTGTCATCAAGATTTCATTTTAAAACCTTTTTGTTTTTTTCTTTTCTCCTTGATATGTTTTAGTTGGTGTCCAGGTTTTCAGATGCGTTCAGAACCAGCTGTTTTTCTCAGAAGTTGCCCTTTCATAGATTACTAACTTAAGTTAACTCAGACATGGTTCTCCAATAATTTTGATGAAGAAATAAATATAGAAACAAACCGTCAAACAGTAATATTACATTAAATAAATGTAACATTTAGATACTGAGATCTTTGACTTTGGATAATTGTAATATTTATTATGCGAGCAGAAACATTACCGAGATACTTCTAATAGAGACAACTGTGAGATCGCTGTGGTCTATTTCTGTAGGAGAAAAACCGAGAAGCAGAGGACATCTCAATTTGTTCTCAATTTAATCTCAGTGTCTAGCACAAACAATCGAGATGATAAAGATTTATAGTATAAGGTTTATAAATAAAGATACAGATCAAGTGTAACTCTGATGTTTCTCAGCTCTATGATGATCCTCCTAATGATATAGCTCTATACTGATCATTTAACACATGAAATCAAACCCTGACATACAGATGTAATTCTTTATATACAGATGCTTACATTTAGTTTCTTTACGAACATTATATAGTTATGGCAATAAAATAAACATACATACACTGTGCTTTGAGCAAAAGATTACACCTTAGATCAAATAAAAATAAAATATGACTCATATCGGTCTTCAAACTTCAGAAAGCATCCTCAAATAAGAAAAGAGAGAGCGAGATAGTCTAGTGCAGTGGTTCCCAAACTTTTCCATTCCACGACCCACCTAGACAAGTGTAATCTATTTCATGACCCACCACAATATTTGAGGAAAAAAAAGGTTGATATTACTTTAAGCCTAATCTTACTTAAAAGTTTGATGACAGAAATGAAGTATTTAAGAAAAAAAAACTTTTTATTTTAGAGTAGGCCTACACCTGAAAAAAATCACTATTAATATTTAAGTTTTAATTTTTGTTTACAGACTTTAGAATATGTAGTGTCCATAAAAACGTTAAACAGGCTCACTCCAGTGAACTGTAATCTGCGCTGCTGTGTTTTGTTGCAGAAAATGCATTCACGATCCTTCCGTGTGTGTCGGTGAGAACGGAGCACAATCCAACACTTTTTTTAGAAAAAGCATAAGAAGCAAAGCAGAACTATCTAAAACTGTTTGGAGATTAAAATAATTGTGAAATAGGTAAAAAATAATAATAAACATGTGTCTCGTTTTAAATAAACAAAAAAAAAAAAAACTGGATGACATTAAGTTCAGGCAGAAATTTATTTTAGCAATGGTTAAATTAATGTTCAGCAATATCTTCAAAAGATTTCTGAACTTTGGCAAATTTTTCTCTAAAAAGAGATGATACGTCAAGGAGTATTGCATTATTTTTTTGTGCATTTTGTTATGTGGAAATGTTTAAATCTTGTAGTGTTACAATTAACCCTGCGTTTGTGCACTGCTCACCCTGTACATGTGAAATGCTTTTTACAAACCGTTTCCCGAACGAAAAAAGTGCACAGAGCTCAAACGGACGATAGAAATGAATGAACATGGCCTACCTGAAACCGTTTTCGTAACATTTGTTTTCTGGTGTATGCAATCTCATGCGGAATATAGTGTATTGAAGTGAGCAAGTTTTTCTCTTTTAATAATGCGGACCGATTGAACCTTTTAATGACATTGCTCTGAGACCTTCACTGTTATTACAACTCGTGCGCGCCCGCGCTTCAAAACACGCAAAGCACGCGGACTTAATTGCAATTCGAAAATCACACTAAGGATATTGCAGTCCTTATTAATGTTGGTGGGCTATATCATTGTGACGAGTGGGTTCCCGGTTCCCGCCTCCTCCTTCCCGTGATTGAGAAGTTTTTAATGTGTTAGACTGGTGCCGAAGCCTGGGAGGAAGGAGGGACGCGCTGCCGAAGATCCCTCGGCACTGAGGTGAATCCGCAGTGCCATCGAGTAGGGCGAAGGAGGATGCTCGAGGCGGTGGGCTGGAGTGAGTTGCCGGGGAGACGGACGCTCCTCTTTTGTATCCTTCCGATCTCCTCCGTGGTTCTCGAGACTGGTGAGTCGAGCAGGTGTCGCTCAATTCCAATCACTCCACCGGCCTCGCACCGTTCCCACTCGTCACTTTCGTGCAGCCCTAGACTGAACTGTGTGTGTGTGTGTCATTGAAACGCAAATTTAGCTGCAGCCAAGTGACTTTGTGCGACCCACCTTGTTCCATTCTGTGACCCACAAGTGGGTCGCGACCCACAGTTTGAAAACCCCTGGTCTAGTGAACAAACACGGGAGCAGAGAGAGAAGAAGAACATGAAGATCTTCCATCAGTCCTTCACTGATCCCAGTTCAGCAGGGAGACCTTCTGCTTTCCTCCACTGAGCATTTCGCATCCTGAACCATTTCTACAGGACAGAGAGAGAGAGAGAGATTAGACTGACTGTTAATCAGGAGATATCACATAATGCAGAGATTTTATTACTTTTGAAGAAAATTGTACTGTTGCTTGCAATAAGTTTTCAATTTGTGTGTTTGCATGTACCAGTTGTCAGATTCAAGTGTTTACATGCTTATTGTTTTCCTATTGATCTGATTGTTTCAGGTCCTCAGGTCTAAATTGTGTTCAGATCAAGCTCAGTCAGATCAATTGAGGTGTTAACATGAAGGCTTTTCAATCTTATTAAGCCATCGATCTATAAATGGAGCATTTGAATGTGTTATCCAAATCTTTTTCAACACAGGTGAAGAACTGACTAAATATTTCACTCTTACGCACTAACCTTAGACTATCCCAAATTAGCTGAGTTTCAGAGAAACAGACAGTTGCATTACAGCTCTGAGGTACAATGATCTTTAACACTAGCATTGCAACACACTTGCAAACTGGCAGTGTTTTACATAACAAACTACGAGAGTATAAAATGCTCTGTATAAAATCTCTTTATTTGTTAGGGTGATTATACATCCACTTTTTCCCTATTTTTAAACTCCATCAAATGTCTTGGTTTTGGCTTCGTTTTCCTTTTGTTTTTATACCTGTTAAAGGTAACGACTGAAAAGTAGTTTGACCAATTGCATGCAGGCATTGTACATAACTGACCAATCATGGCATAATGTATGAGGTAGAGAAACCATCAATAGGAAAACAAAGCCAAAACACAGACATTTTAGGCGATTTAGAGGCATCGTCACCCTACTTTTGGAAGTATTTTGTTTGTTCGTATGAAAAATATGCCACTATGTCAAGAACAGCAAACACTGTGTGAACTGTATTTCTGTGTTTGTGCGAACAGCAGCGCCGCTCATCTTCAGCTCACAGGTTTTAGTGCAGCATGGGTAGTGTTTGACTCAGAGTCAAATGCTACACATGCTACACTAAAACCTGTGCGGTTTATACTAACCCACAGTACACACAGAGTCTGTTTACTAGCCAACACAGCGAGCAGGCATGATCGGTTTACAGAGAGAGAGAGAGAGAGTTGTACACCTGTTCCTCATACCGCACCCTCTGTGTTCAAGTTTTCTTAGCATTAAAATAATGCAAAGTGGTGATTCATTTTTTCCCTGGGAGAAATTTTGCACATTTCTCACATTCTCAGTAGTCTTCACACAGGATCATATATTAGGGTTATTGTGGGTCTTAAAAATTATTAATTCGCCCTTCCACAAATTGAGGCCTTGAAAATGTCTTATTTCGGAGCAGAAATCAGAATCCTGTTGCATGCAGTGCTTTAAAAAATATTATCTTCCTCTGTATTTTTGTCTTGTTTTCCAAATCGTACCTCAACATCTCCTTAAATCAAGATGCATTTAATTAAGAGGCAAAATTAATATAAGAAGTCTAAGAAAGTGTTTTCTTAAACAATTAGTAAAATAAAGTTAGGTTATGATCAAAACAAGAACCAATCTTTACTGTCACTTTCATTTAATTTAATGCATCCTTTTGAATAAAATAATTACTTTCTTTCCAAAACCCCCCACTCCTGTAATATTGTATATTAACTATGACTTGGGGAGGAGTGAATACACTTAAGTACACTATATACATTCACACACCCCTATAAAAGGGTGAATTGCTAAGCCTGTTCTATTGTGCAGCGTAGTTCATCACAAAGGCGTTCACATTTTGTATAAATGCACTTGGTTTTTCACAATCATAGTGACAGAAACAGACCAGCCTCAAGATGGAATGTGTTTCCAGTAACATTCTTCCAAACTTAACACTGTCATCACTAGAAGTGTTGCTCACAAGGTCTGAAGTATCTATTAGATACTGTAAGTAGACGCATTACAGCATTACTAATCTGCCGCAGAAATATAAATCTGCCTTAACTTCTCCATTACATCATGAGTCCTGTGTGGGTTTTTCCTTTGAATGAGTGTGTTTAGAAATCAGACACAATGTGTTTGAACACGTCGACTGTAGCCTATGCGTAAGAGGGAAGGCGCGTCCGGAGGTGCTCCGGGTCGGCTATTGTGCTAAACACTTTGTTTATGGTCAGTGTCAGCTCTCCGTTCACATGCCTTTGGCTTTTAATGCTGTCAGTGTTTTAATTTGAGCTGGTGACAGCAAAACAGGAATGAAGACGATGCACGAGAGGAGCTTGCATCATGGGTAATGGGGCTTGGTTAAAGATCTCATATGTTGCATGTTCACATCCTGGAAGGGTTGATCCATGAAATTTCATCGTGCAATTAAGAGTTTTAACCTCCAGAGCGACTCAGTTTAAGTAAAGTCACTTTGAGCAATGAAAAACACCTCTCTTTAACATTTATTGTCTCATTAACTTTCCCTGATCAAATAAAGTCAGGCAGGCTGTTATGCAGTAAAAGCTCATGAACCATGTCGATTGAAATAAAATGCACCCTGGACACACATCATGGCAAGTTTTTAACTTTTGTAATCACACTGAGATGTGAATGCCATAGTAAAGTAGTATATATACAGCATCCCAGCTAACAAGAATATGTACGCTAATGTTCACATTAATCATTTCTCAATAGTCTCAGAAAATTAAATGTTGTTAATAAACTGATTGTTTTCTCGGTTATGTTAAAGTTAGAGAAAACATCAAGGGAAGGTTCAATTTGATAATTTTGCAAACATTATGGAAACGTTATTCCGAATGTTCTGTAAACCATGTGAAACTAGTAAAACGTTTGTTCCTAATTCGAGATAACCTTGTCCGAACGTTAGCCAAAGTTCTGAGAACGTTCACTCTCAGCTGCGATGTTGCATCTGAAACCACTAGAGTTGTGACGTTCGCGAACGAACCGATTCTTTTGAACGGCTCATAAACATGAACGATGGGAGCCGAGTCGCGGCTGGAGGGGAGCCGTTCTTTCTGTCGTTCTTTTTTCCTATGCGTTTCACACAGATGCACACAAATGAGCTCCCCCGCGAGACAGAACAGTTATAGGGGGAGGGGCGCACCCAGCGCAGGCCAACCCTTTATAGCGTGATGATATTAGTTATTAGTTGTGCATGTTCATTGCAGCCCACTTTGTTATTGTTCATTGACTTGAAGGGGCTGATGTCCTATTTGCAAAGTTTACAGTAGTAATAGTATGTAGTATGTAGACATTTCCATTTTATTTATTCTAATTTTATCTACTTTAAATATTTTTTGTTTTCTATCAAAATGTTCTTGTGTGATAACAATGTTCTTGTGTGAAAGTGTTTGTAGTAAAAGATGTTTTGCACAGAAATTCATTGCAGCCGGCTTTGTTTTTGATGTTTATTTGAGTAGGTATTGTATGAATAACATAAGTCAACGTAGCTTTACACACACACACACACACATTTTGTACTAAAGGTAAATCCAAAATAGTGATGTCACTGTCTAAGCAGAGGGATTTGTGCAACCCTATGGAATATAGTCCACACATGACAAATGAGGTAATAATCAATATTTCAGAATAATTCAAACTCAGACATTGGTGTGTGATATCTGAGTTTTAATTATTTGGCTACAAATCTCACCTCATCATTCCTCCCAGTGATTATTTCCAGGATAAACTGAGATGCCCCCAAGCTGGCTTCTTAAAACTGACTAAATATTTAAAAAGAGCCAAAAGAGCCGTTCTTTTGAACGGCTCTTTGAAAGGAACGGATCGCGAAGATCCGGATCCCCTCAAAGAGCCATAAATCCCATCACTAGAAACCACGGCAGTAATGGTCCTTTTTGAAAGGAGCGTTTTACATTATTTGATTACATTTACAATACATTTACATTATTCTTATTATTCAAAAATATTTGTAATTATAATCAGCCTTTATTATTGTATATTATGTATTAAAACTGTTATGCCTAAATTAATATATATATTTTTTTATTTTATTTTATATATTTGTTTGTAGATAGATAGATAGATAGATAGATAGATAGATAGATAGATAGATAGATAGATAGATAGAGCTCACCGCTGTATCCTCTTCGCTCAGCCCACACTCCGCAGCGATCAGCATCAGTGTGGTGAAGTCGGGGTGTTTGCTGACCTTCGTGAAGTTCTCCTCCAGAACTTTAATCTGATCCTCCGCTAAACGCATCCCGAACATCGCCATCGCGTTTCCCCTCGCGCTCATGTTTCAGCTCCAGACAGACAAACGGAAACTAATATCCCAGCTCGACTGATGTAAGTCTCAGCGAGTCGTGCAAATAAACTCTAAAGTCCGCAAAAGAAGCGCCAGCCTCCACGAGGAAATGCTTTGGAAAAGAGAAAACACACAGTCAGTGTGATAGATGCAGACTGGAGTCCGCTGACGCGTGTGCAACGCCTCTCTTCAGGGGCAGCTCGAGTGTGTACTGAACCTGATGATGACCAAACTCCATCTGCTCTGCCTCTGATCATTCACAGCATTACGTAATGCGCTCCGGGTGACGTCACAGCGGGGCTGAAGCCCGACAGAGCTTTTTAAAGTACCTCAGGCAATTAAATCATACAGTGTTTACCTCATAAAGCTGTCAAGAACATGTCCTGACCATTTCACCTCAAAATAAATAAATAAATGAAATAATAAATAAATGTTTTATTTATTAGGAATATTAATAAATAACAATAACAGCACCTGTATTATTATTGTAATTATTATTATTATATTTAATGTATTTAACATTAATATTTATTTAATGTATTAAAATATTTAAAGTAGAATAGTATAGTAGTGTACTTTGAAGTATACGTAATTGTTTAATACAATCAGATTTACAAACATTTAGTATTACAGATTTAATGTGTTTAATATATTTATATTGAATAAATGTATGAATAAATTCTATATAGTAGTTTGTTTGTTTTTTAGCTTGCTCATGTGTTATGTGAAACTCATGCGGGCTGTGCAGCGGTTGTCAGCAATTTGATTAGATCCAGTCTGTACAAAAACGTTCTGTAATAAGGTTCAACTTCTTTAATTGATTATCTTTCTGTCTCTCACACATCTCAGGTACTAAATTCAACCCCCTGGGGGTTTTGGCAGATGTGTTGGGTATTTCTCCATCAATGATGGGTATGCAGTAGTTTACAGTACTTCTGTTGTGCTTGTGAAAGCCATGACTGTGAAGAATGCTGAGCGGTGAGTTCTGTGGAAACAGAAACACCAGTCTGTCATTTACCAAAAACACAATTCAGCTGTAGAGGAGCCTGCTGGTGTTTCTCAGAGAACTCAGTGGAAGGGAGGTTTCTGTGGAGGAGGAGAGGAAACGGGGAACACAGATATCCAGACTCCCACAAAGAGACCACTGGACCCTCTGGACTGATTATATATCACTGTATACATGCTACACAGCCCCTATAGAGTAAACACACACACACACACACATCCTCGCTCTGTGGAGCTGCATTCTCTCAGCAGTCGTAACTTATGTAAAAAGTTGGAGTTGTTTAAAAGAAATAATTTTCACACGATATGCTTGACAGTGCTGCTTTCATGATGATATATCTAACATCTATGATATGATTTGATATCCTCATGTCAGAGTCACCTGCTCAGGTGAAAGAGAAACACAGTTGACAGTGTAACACAAGATTCTTGACACTTCCAGGAAACTACAATAACTTTTTTTTTAAACTGTAGTGTTATTTTAGCATTATTTGTATAATTTCTTAATATTAACATTTTCATGATATTTTAATGTTGCTTATTCATAATCTGAAAAGACATATAGGAAGTTCACAATGGTGAATTGTTATGTAATTGAAAGCTGTCATTTCTGGTTGCTAGGGTGTTCAGGATTGTTGCTAGGTGGTCTGTATGATGTTTTAGATCTTGCTTAGTACTTGTTTACTCACTCAACTCCAAAAAGCCCAGGTGTGTGAAATAACAATAGTCATGCTTGCCCCCAATGATCAGCAAGCAAATGCAAAGCTTCGAGAAACTGGGTCATGAAACCGATGCTCGTCCTTCACTTTTGTGCCGGAACAAAACAGAATCAATACAGGTGACTCAAAATACTGTCTTTTATTTCTATGGCTCTGAGTTTTGTATTGATTCCTGCCCTTTTAGCATCATTTCTCCACCTCATTTGAACCCAAAGTGTTTTTCTGTTGCCTGAGGAGAAGGTGTTGGGTTTGAATGACTCACAGTTTTGTTTTCTGGAGCTCTTTGAGAAGGTTTGGGTAACAGTGTCCATACTTGCTCCTGTGAACACAGGTGCTCAGTCTCTCACCTAGAGGGCTGTTTTCTGCTCACGCTCTGAAAAGCCCTGTATTTAATGAGAGATTTTCAAAAGTCAGAATGCTGTTAAACTCATGATCCTGTGTTATTAGGTATTATTGTATTTACTGTATAAGGGTGGAGAGGTGACATGTTTGGATAGGGAGGAGATCAGGTGTGGACATCCAGGATGAATCTTAAGCAATGTTAGTTAGAGAGAAGATGACTTTAATCAGATGTGTTTAGTCAGCAGGGTGGAGAACAAGAGCACATATTCAGCACATGATTTCATACCTGATTATATAAACAACAAACATTCAGACACAATATAGTGAATATAAAGGTGTTTGAATTGAATCTAATGCCTTGAGGATAACATGTGCCTCAAATAGATCAGTTTATTTATCTGCCAATATCTGACCAATTTTAATAATTGTATGGATTTTGAGTAAATAAAGCGTAAAATTAGCTTTCATTTAATTTCAACATTTTTATGGATCATGAATAATGCATGTATAATATAGAAATATCTATAAATAAAATATAATTAATAAACCGATGTATATTAAATATCTATAAATACAATAAATATATGATTCAGCCAATATTTTGTCAATTTTACTGTTTGCATCAGCCAATTATAATGCACGCATTTGACTTTTAAGTAAAGAATATAATTTCTAAATATGTATAAATTATAATTAATATAAAAATAATAATTTATGAATATCTACAAATTAAATGCATACAAAATAAATATGATCTTCTGTATAATATAAATAGCAATATTTATTAGTGTAAATTAATAATCAAATGTGTAATAATTTAATTTCTAACTGATTATTAACACAGGATTGAAATCACACAGACTTTACATTTTTAAGTTCTTTTTCATATTAGCATTTTTATCAAACACTGAGAAGACGAGAAGCAATGAGCTTTTGTTGCTTTACCCTTGACTTCATTTTATTACTTTCTTAATGGACAGACAGGATTCATGTTTGTTGTGCCCTTTAAACTTTAGTTCCAGTTTTAAGAAATGTGCCAGAGAATAGATGGATTTAGTGTGTTTGTTTGTGTGTGTTATTGTGCATGCAGGCTGAAGGCATCAGGATATCTTATCAATAATTACATCTGAACAGAGACTGACATTACAGCTCCTGCGAAAGTCAGTGACTTTTCTATGCTTTTCTATGCTTCTACACTTTTCATTGTAAGGAAGGAAATGCCAGAGAATTTAATCTTTCTTTAAATTAAGTGCATAGAGTTGCTTGTTTTATTAGTTGTTTGTTGATTATTAAATATAAAACTTGCTGAAATGTTTTCAGTGTGAGCATCAACTATTTTTGAACACTTTCATCTCGTTTCAACAAAACCGTGATAATATTGATAATCGTGATCATTTTAGTCACTATAATCGTGATATTAAATTTTCATACCGTCCCATCCCTAATATATATATATATATATATATATATATATATATATATATATATATATATATATATACTACAGCTGTCGAGATTAACGAATCGTGGATTTGTTGATTATATAATTATTTTTTCGATCTTTTCCCATCACATGAAAGGCTGCAGTGATGAGCAGCATTGAGTAGACAGAGTCTGTTTATCGCGTGAATGCAGTGATCTCGTCATTATTGCAACACGTTTTCTCTCACAAAATGCTTTCACCACAACTAACAGCAAACACATGAATACAGTAAGAGCTTTGTTGTGCAGCATAACAGCGTCATTCATTGTAACGGCAGTTTAGGCAAGAGTGCAGATATACTCGCGATGTGCGAGAGCTCTGAAAAAAAAGGGATCGTTCTTTGATCGCTCTCTGTAGTTAAATCACAATTTAAATAACAGATTTGTTTCATGCTACTAAGAGAAACAACGTGAAGTTGATCGTTTAGTCACTGGCTTGATTCACTGATGCATAAACAGTATTAAACGATTTAGAAAGAAAGTCTGTGTGAACTTGAATGATTAACTACACATCAGAAATCACTGATCACAGATCAGGCATTAATAAACACTGTTACTCACTGTTTGTGCCGGTGCTGTCGAATCCATATCATAAAAGTCTGTTTGTAAAGCCTTTGCTGACATTGAGACTGAATTATATGTTAATATTTGAGCGGGCAAAGCAGAGAAAGGGGAGGTAACATTTCTCTTTACAACGTCACAAAGAGGAGATTCCAGATCAGCCCGTTTGAGCTTCCATTTTCTCAAAGGCAGAGAAAGATAGTAAAATCTCGATTTACACCGATTCAAATTTTTAGAAACTTGGGGACCACATACATGCTAGGGGAAGTCATATTAATGTTAAAAAACCTCAGAAAGTGAAATTTTCATGTCATAGGACCTTTAAATCCATTCTGCAAAACCATTTCTCCCAAAACCAACACAGAAAATACATGCATAAGCCCAAGTAATAATATTATAATCAATACTATAATCAATATAATATCATTATTAAAAAAAAAAAAAAATCTTTAAAAAAATATTTGAAACCTTGAGTGTACATAAAAGTAAATGTCTTAAAAAGTAAAATGGTATTTAGAATGGGATTCAGAAGCTGAACACATGTCTGACCCTTCACTTATGAAATAATTCAGCAATTTTGCTCTGAATAAGACTGTTGTACCTTGTTTAATTTAAAACATTTTACCTTGTTTAAATCTGTTCCACAGATTCCCCCCAAGACCAGCACAGAAAACGCATGTCTAAATAAAAATGTAAACAAATTAAAGAAATATTATAATTAATATAATGATATCAAATAAAAAGAAGTGTTTCGAAACCTTGAGGGTCCACAAAATTAAGCGGGTTATGTGTGAACAAATAGTTTTTTTTTGTGGAACATTCATTAAAACACTTTATATATTTTATTTTCTATTCAGGCCTTTTGTCCTGATGATTGATATGTAATGCGTTAACAAACATGCGTGTGTATGTGTGTGTACACAGGTGTGTGAATGCATGAAATGTTTCTGAAAAACACTGATGAGTCAGTCAGTATGCAGATAAAGATCGATAAACAACACTGAGCTGAATAACACACATTTATTTAGTAAATACTGTGAGTTTTCAGCATGATCCTTCAGAAATCATTCTAATATGATTTGCTGCTCAAGAAACATTTCTTACTATTAGGCTATTGGTTGAAAACCGTTGTGCTGCTTCATATTTTTGTGGAACCGGTTAAATTTTTAAATGTCTTTACTGTCATCCTCTGAATAAAAGTAAAAATTCATCACTTACATGATAGAAAAGATCAAAAATAGACTGTAAACAGATTCCACTGTGGATCTGATGATGATTATAAATGAAACCACTGACATGTGTGTTTTTTTTTATTTTTAAAGAGACAGCAACGTTTACTGAACCCTGGTCTGCCTATCGTCTCCCCCGTTTCCTGTCAAACAATGCATATTGTGCTCAGACAGGAAATGCCTCCATTATCTTCTGTGGCCTGCGATACATTTAATGCATAAAAATAGGCATCTATGTGTGTGTGTGTGTGTACAAACAACAGAACAAAATAGGATGCAAAATGTTCCACAGAATAATTACAGCGATCTTAGTGCATGTCATGCTGTAACCAAAGCACAAGACGCGAGCCATGGAGACGAGAAACATGCTTGGATCACGTAAAGGGAAAATGTGGTCATTTATCTGGGCAGGAGGAAACGTGTGTCATCATTCCCACAAAATATCATTTCAAGAATTCTGTAGTGGAAAAGAGACGCTGTGCGTGTATATGTGTGTGTGTGTGTGTTTAATCTCTGCAGGAGAGGGCACGTGTTCCCATCTACACCGGCCAGGAGTGAACCTCGTATTGTGCATTCACGAACAATTCACAATTCATTAATCCTTTACTTTTACAATTTAAATCCAAAAGTATCCTAAAAGTCAGTTTAAGCCCAAAACACAAACGCTTAGCATATGTAAGCTAACAATGAACTTATTTTATAGGCTACGCATGAATTACAAATTGGGAAACTCGATTAAATTTACAGGACCTTCATAAAATTGAATAAAACACACCTGGTGCAGCATCAAATCTGAATTGTCATGTGCGCAACATTGGATGAGGATGAAACTTTCATGTGCGCAACATGCTTTGTGCACACTTTGAAACAACAAACCTGGCTAGTGTTGCCACTTTGAGGACAAACTAAGTGCAAAAATAAAATGTATCAAAGGGCATGTGCGAGCTGCATGAGCCCGCGGGGTTAAAATGTGGCTGAGTTCAAAAAAAAAAAAAGAGGGGAAAATGCACCTGAGGAAGTTTTAATTAGCAGTTGGGCTGGTTTGGTTTCGCAAACCCTGTGTACAATATGCATCCAATATTGATAATGGAATTTTCGTCACACACTTTCACTCGTAAAAAAAACGATATGTTGCGTTTACCAAAGACTATAGAATACAAAAGACATGTACGTATAGTTTTGAGAGGGGCAAAATGCAACACTCAATATGGCTGCTCAATTGCAGGCAGGAAGCCCTGCCTTTCAAGAAAGAGCCAATCAATAAACGGTAAAGTCAGTGCATCACTGCAGCTGCTGTTAAAAGTCCCGGTTGCTATAGAAAAAGTCAGCACTCTGAGATGTGCTCTTAGGACTTAGGACATGCGCACTGGCTGATCTAGCCTGAGAAATAAGCTTTTATACCGCTGTTTGAGCAAAAGAAACAACATTTATGACACAGTTGTCATATTTCTTTGGTTATTTCAAATATGAAATTCAATCCTAAGCTTGGTGAACAGTTTTGGAGAATTTTATGTTTCCCCATTCAGAGAGATAGGAGCTGCACTTGGATGCCCAAGAGCCATTTCAAAGATGGCCGCAGGGTGACATGACTTGTCTTCAAGAGACTTTGGCTTTACGTAAGACCTTAACATTTTCATCCCACATTCCCATCATCTGCATGAGAACAATAATCATTGACGGACACGGTTACTGTGAAATCCACAGACTGTGTTAAAGCTTGAGGGTCATTTGGATCTTAATGACGCACAGCACGAGAGAGCCCTCGTGTTTATGGTGCATTCTCCATGACTGCACCAGTGGTCCCCAATCTCACTCTCAACACAAACTCTCTTGATGGCCTTCAATAGACTGCTTTACATGGGAAATATAAAGCTAGATTCACTTTCATCCTCATTAAGACTAAACGAAAGCATTTTGTTTTCAGCTCTGCATTGTTGCTCTATTATTACACGCTTTTAAGAACAAGAAACAAGAAGTGTTTTGCTTGCACTCCCCTTTGATTATTATCATTAAGAATAAGAGTCATTCACACACCCACAGGAAAATCCCTGTTAATGGTCTCATTTTAGATATATTAAAGATATTTAAAAAATCTTAACAGTTTGGACCCCAGACCACAAAACCAGTCATAGGGGTATTTACTTTTTTTTTTTTTTCGAAATTGAGATTGATACATCATAAGAAAGCTGAATTAATAATGTTTGTTATGATAGGACAATGTTTGGCTGAGATACAACTATTTGAAAATCTTGAATCTGAGGGTGCAAAAATATCAAAATATAGAGAAAATTTCATTTAAAGTTGTCCAAATTAAGTTTTTGGCAATGTAGATTATGAATCAAAAATTAAGTTTTTGTGTATTTAAAGTAGGAAATTGACAAAATATCTTCATGGAACATGATCTCTACTTAATATCCTAATAATTTTTGGCATAAAAGAAAAATCTGTAATTTTGACCCAATTTTGACTGTATTTTTTGTTTTTGCTACAAATATACCCCAGTGACTTAAGATTGGTTTTGTGGTCCTAAAACAGTTTTCTTTATTGAAATAAAGCTTTTGAATTTAGATGATTATAACTGAAATAAAGATAAAGGGTAAACGCAGACACACATTTATATATGACAAAAAACAGTGAAAATACAAAATTAAAAGTTAATTCAAAATATAAAAAAAACCCCACAAATTGTATTAAAAACTATAAAATGTATATAATACTAAAATATCACTACATGAAAAAGCTTCTCAAGGTTACGCATGTAACCATGGTTCCTCGAGGGAATGAGATGCTGCAGTTAACATTTTAAGTTAACATCTTGAATCTGCTTGAATTGAGCTTTACAGAGAGCCTCTAATACCACAACCAAGTCCCAGGGGGGAACACGGGACCGTACTGGAGGACTTAGCCTCAGCACACACCGCGGAGGAAACATGTCACTAGGGGGTGTTTGCCTACTGACTGGCCAACCGAGGGAGACACTTTTAAGGTGGAGTGGTTCAATCCTGCAGAAAACATGGCTTGTACAAACTCCAGAACTGTACCAACTGGGCAGTTAACAGGGTCAAGCTGGCGGTCTCTGCACCATGAGGTGAAGAGTTTCCACCTCGGGGTGTACAGTCTCCTCACTGAGGGAGCTCTGGATTGGAGGATGGTCTCAACAACCTCGTTTGAGAGACCGGATGCTATGAGCTGTGCCCCTTCAGAATGAACCAGCCTGACTTGCTGCCGCATACCCTTTGCCCACCAAAGCCGAAGTTTTTGTGAGCAGCTTGGAGGGCAACACCGGAGCCTTCAGAGACGATGCAGCCCCGAGGGACAGATAGCTCACATTAGCATAGTGATCTGATGCAGGGATGAAGAGGCGGGCTGAGAATGGCCAGTTCCACGATCTAATGATCTCTGAGCTTGGCCACCGCGCAAGTAATGACCTCTAAAAGCTCCTCATACCAGGGTGATTGGGATGGCGAATCCCCTTCCCCATCTCCCTGGGGGAAGAAACCACGGAGCATGCTTCCGATCCCAGGGATTGGGCACCGGATCTGGCAGATGAGGAAGGAGATAGGGACTTGCCCATCTCCATTCCCTCCATCAGATCCACCTGTGAAACCCATGAGTGCAGCTGTTGTTCTGCCTTGGCAGAAGCGGGGCCAGACCCGCAGGGAATGCTGGCGAAGGCTCCCTCCTCAAGAGAGCCCTCTGGGATCGAAGCGTCCAAATTGGCAATCCCAGGCAGACCATGCACAGACAATCTGAAGCGCGATCTGGAATCGCCCTGCAAATGCCTTTTCTTCACCTTGCTCTTAGACATATTTTTGAGCTTATAGTGACAAACAACACTAAACAGGACTCACAAGACAGACTGATAACATGCACACACAGAGTGCTTGCTGAAAGATGAGAAGCTGATGCCAGCTGCACAGCTAGAGCTTTTAGATTCCTGGTCCCTTACGTCACCCCACCCGTGATGTCACACCCTTCCATTGGACAGACTGCACACGATATTCAGAGTCGCTCATGCTCAAGGTGTTCCCCATAGTGTTTTAATTGCAGCTCGAGATCCTGAAGAGGAACTGGAGGTTCTGATGGGTTATTTTCAATTCTTTTTTTTTTTGTATTATTTAAAAAGTTTCAAACCTCATTTTGATTTTTGCAAAACATGAAAATAAAATAGACTACAAAAAATTTAAAAAATATTCTTAATTGACCTGTCTGATTAAATATAAATAAAATAATAAAACAAATAAAAAATAACACACTTATCCAAAGCAACTCACTGTACAAATGAAATCTACAGCAGACAATGAACAAAACACCCAAAACTAGAATTGCCATTTCATTTTATTCAATAAACTTGTCATAAATTATAGCACATTAAAATATTTTTTGTGTTGAGTTACAAAGTGGATAGCAACATTTGTTAGTGGCCTGATCGGTTTTCTCAAGGAAAACAATGCATTGTTACCCAGGGACGTCGTAGCTCCATTAAACGGTTTCAAGCAGCTGATGTTGAGAAGACGAGAGGAGAGTTCGAGCAGCCACTGTTGAGTCGATGCTGGATGAATTATTACACTATCATGATGGACACGACTTCACAAGTCACATTACATAAGGAGAGTAGGCATTGGGAGAGGGGAAGAGACAGGAGGGGAACAAAAGAAGAAAATAAAGAAAACATATAACAGTACAAAGTGTGTATGAATGGATGTTTTGCAGTGATTAATAATGCTCAACAAAGAGCTCTGAGTTTAGCTTGTATTAAAAAACCCAAATACATGCTTACAATGATTCTGACAATGGAAACGAACACAATAATTCAGTGTGAAAATAAACACAGAAAATGTTTTTCGCTGCGTCTTGGCTACTCATGATGATGGCTAAATATGAAAGGGGAGTAAGCAGATGAGAATGATTGACAACAGCTTGTTCAGTGTCTCTATGTGCAAGTCAAGTCCACTATATTTCAGCTTTGTCCTCTGCGCTCTATATTTCCCCATAATAGTCCATTAATCACTGACTTTTTAACTTCTTTTATACTTAATTGTCTTTAAACACCCCCCCCTTTCCCTCCCCCAGATGGGACACAGGCTGTGATTGGCCAGTGGGGTCAGGGGGCATGACTCTGCCTCTCTGCGGTCCAATCAAAGAGCTCCCTTGCTAAAGTTGAGCCGCGGAACAGAAGCTAACCTTAAACCTGGGGCCGGTTCTGTGGGGTTCCTCCATTCTACTTCGACATCTGCTGCTGAATGTGAAGCAAGAACTCATAATAAGAGAAGGCAGATTCAGTGCGGTCCTCCACGAGGTGCTGGAAAAAACTGGTCTTGGCCGAGCCATCGTCCCTGGAGAAAGACAATATTGCAAGAGGCTTAAAGTCATGCATTATCATTATTATTGGCTCTATGTTATTGTAAATTATTTATCTATGCATGTGCCTTCCAACCCATCATCAAAACGTAAATCATGAACATGCATAAAGCAAATAGGGAACATTTTTATTTCTGGTCTTTAAAAGTACATTTCGTACATAATCGAATTTTCTCATCTTGGAAGACATGGTGCGGAGTAACTTCATTTTGGGTGAACTATTGCCTGAAATCTAAAAAAAAACTTTCAAAGGAATGCAACTCCCACAGTGAGAGGAGGCAGTCTGTGATAGCATAAAAACACACCATCCTCCCTCAGCAACAATATGCTGCCCTGTGATTATGAATAACGGGCGGAAAGGGAAGGATACAGGGATTGAGAAAGATGGAGAGGAAGAACGCTGTATTGATTTAGGAGAAAAAGAGAGAGCAGACATACTTGACCACATGAAAAACAGGAGGGAAGGTTCTAGACTCCAGTAGCCAAGAAATGAACGCTCGGGTTCGCTCTGAATAAATCGTCTGCAGCTCAGGGATCTCAGTCTGGAAAATGATAACAACAACAATAAACGTGTTTTCAATTCATTCCAAAATTGCTTCTGTTTTCGTCAATAAGATGAAAGGTATAATGCTGTTCTGCGGCCAAAAAATATTCAAAATTAAATTAGTTCACAGATTAAATAAATTATATATGTTTATTGACTCTGTTTGATTGTCACTGCCCTTGGTAATATATAGGTGCTAAATCTTAAATCCAAAATACACAGAAACAGAATTTCTGAAATAAATCATATTTATTGTGAAACTGTTTATTGTTAAACTAAAAAGTTTAATACATTATTAAGTTGTTTAGGTTTAATTCATTTCATTGATTATTTTTAATAATTAAAAAAAAATGAATATATAAAAATTAAAACTGAAAACACAGAATTATTTAAAAATAATATAGAATTTTGGGAAATTTCAAGGAGCCCAACATTTTTTTTACACTTGATACATCTTTAATACATTTTTAAATAAGTTACACAATTGAAATTAATTAGACATGATTTTTGATTACTAACATTTAATTTAAACATTAATACAAAATGAAAAAAAAAGTTAAAACATTAAAAACTGGAATGTAGAAAAAAAATAAATAAATAAAGGAATTTAAGAAAAAATACAACTGATTTCATTTTAGGACAAATGGTCCTAAAATGTGTTTTTTTTTTTTTTTATTCTATAAGTTGCATGATTTCAATTAATTAGTCATGCTTTCTGATTACAAACATACAATTTAAACTTTAAAGCAGAATTTAAAATTTAACAGATAAAATAAAACGTTTGGGAAAAAATTAAACTGACTTCATAATATGGAGCATCTGGAACATTCAGATGTTTAGGACAGTGGTTTTTGTTTTGTTCTGAAACTGGAGTGAAGTGTGTGGGGTTTGGATCATTTAGAGAAAGGCACAGGTTATTTTAGTATCACTGAAAATACAGTTATAGATTTTGGTATTATTTTAAATTAGATTTTATACAGATGTTTTTAATTTATTTAAGCTTTAGTAATTTTGTTCAGTTTTTGTCGTTTTTATTAGTTTTTAGGACATTTCAGTCAATTTTAATTTGATTTCAAGTAATTAAATTTTTTTTTATGGCTTTAGTTTTAGTTGACGCCTATATATAAATGACCATAAAATAATAATATGAATATTAATAAGGTGTGGACAGCTGGTAACTATCTGATTACACAAGACTTTATGCCAATATGCTTGTATTTGTGACATCAATGCAATGTGATTTCTGAAAATGTCATTTTTGTAGCTTAGTGTCAAGTACATTGTGTGCTTTATGTGTCTTTTTTTAAAAGAGCAAGAAAGATCCTGTTGTCCTTAGAATAAATATGATATGTCACCTTTAACACAACAAGGTGAAAGAAAATACTTGTGAGAAATGGAAAACAGGTCACAATACACACACTCACCATGTTGGAGGGTAAGGATGAATAATTGGGGTAGCCCAACACGTCCCGTATGAATGTCTCATCACAGCACTTCCCCACCCACAAATACATCACCTACAGAGCAAAGGGCAGAAATCACGGTTTAGAATAAATGAGAGGAGCTGGGATCTTGATAAATTCATGTGTTTTCACGCAGTGATGCTTACGCTGCCACAGTCCATGAGGAAGGCTCCCTCTCTTGTGAGTTTCTCTGCAGTGAGCTGCAGTAAGGGAGGCTGAGGAATCACAGAGTCATTCAGGTGCAGCGCCGCCTAGAGGACAGATAACACAATCTATTTTTTCTATCCCACACTTAAAGGTGCTCTAAGTGATGTCACACATTTTTTAGGCCAAAACATTTTTTGTCACATCCAGCGAACATCTCCTCACTATCCGCTAGCTGCTTGTCCCCTGAACACACTGTAAAAAAACGGGGTCTCTCTAGACACCACAGGCTCCACAAACAACAAGAAAAACAAACTGGGCTCACCCGCACCACAAACTGTTCCAGCCAATAACCGACAAGAAAGATTTGGGGGTGGGGTTTGGGGGGGTTAGTGCACGGATGAGGAGGAGGGAGGATCTAGCTAGCCTCCATTTTGTTTGACAACAATTTGAACGTCAACAAGAAGTTACGACTCCCGGCATCGCTTAGAGCACCTTAAAAAATAAATAAATAAATAAATGGCTGCTGAAATTTGACTAGCTTTTGTTTGTTGATTTGCCTGATTGGTGCGGGATGATTTAGAAAAAGCATTTCAACTTCAACTGCCTTGAATAGTTACGTTTTGTTTGTTTGTCTGTTGCAGTGCCACAATACCACTATATAACTTAAGAAAGTCTGCTAATGATGTATAACCAAATGTGAGTAAATATTAGAGATACTAGTATCGGAAATATAACCGATACCACAACAAATTCTGGCATCGGCGAGTACATGAACCCATATACCGATCCGATACCATTTTCTTAAACAAGACCTAGGTATGACCGCTAGCTTTGCCGTACTGCTGCACAGTTCTTCTTCGTTGCTCAGAATGCATTGCAAACACAGGAAGTTCACTTCACAGTTCACAGGAATATCAACACTGATAAACATTAAATAAAAAATGTAATCCATATTAGCATCTATATACAGTAGGTTTGAAGTAGGGCTGCACAATTAATTGAAATAACCAAAAGTCATGATTTAGGTTGCTTAGAACTTGCCAGACATCTTCCCAAACTGTAACGAAAAGCACACATACACTGACTGTTGACATCAAAAGAAACACTTCAAAAGCTTCATGGAGTTATCAAAACAAAATTAATTAAAGACTGATGGTTTGATGTTTGAAAATTAACAATTTCAGACAGCCATAAATATTAGTTCTATAATTTATTTTAAAATAATAGTTATAATAATAAATAAACAAAAGTATTTTTATATTATCTACTAATAAATAATAGCAATATTAATAAACAATAAGAGCTAATAATAATGAAAAAATATTAATATTATTGTCATATTGTTATGTAAATCACAAAATTTTAAAACTATTTTAAAGCAATTTACAATAAGGTAACATTAGTTAGTGTTAGTTAATGCATTAATGTAAATTAACTAACAATGATCAATTCACTTGTTATTAGTATTTATTAATCTTTGTTAATGTTAGTTAATAAAAATACAGCCTTTCATTTTAAGCTTGTTATCTCATGTCCATTAACTACTGTTAACAGATACTTTTGATTAGTTAATGTTAAATTATTCTCCGTGGTCACGCCTCCAAGCAGGAAAGCGGTGGAAAGTTAATCCATTCTCATTTTATTTTCCCCATGGCGATTATGTGTTGCGCTATTACACCCCACGGTTTGTAGAAAACTAATAATACAGTCACTAATTAAAGGGCCAGCGCTCCCTGAATAACCTGGGATTAAACCTGCTGCTCAAAGGCTCAAAGGTAACAGATGCTGATAAAGAATATTAATCAGTATGGAGGGACTCTACAATCCTGCACTATTATATTCCACACCTGTATGAATGTGTGTTACCTGTTCGGTCATGTTGTCGATGCGGTACAGGTCTGGATGAACCATGTGCATGATCTGCTGCAGCGGCTGACTCTTTATCTCGCACATGGAAAACACTCGCTCATCCAGACGTGTGCTGGTGCCGGTCCGCAGAGCCTTCTGAAGGACCAAACACACAACATATGAAGTATATCAAATGTTAACATATTACTGCATTCTAAAGATCTGGGGTCTTCTGTTTTGCACGTTCCCCCCATTAAAACAGATTTGATCCTTTAAATGGCTTTTCAATGCCATGTGGTTATAAGGTGAACCACTGGTGGCGTATGAGCAAACAGCGCCCCCACCTGTTTGAGCAGAGCAAGTACATATAGAGGGAAGAGACGCAGGGCGGCAGGGGCGATCAGGCCGGAGGGCTGGATGTTTGAGCCGTTAGTGCGATATGACGTTAAACAATCCACCACAGCATTAACTAATGCATCTCTCGCGTCAGACAGACTGGAGGAGATTGAGCGATCGATAGCTGCGAACAGATACAAAGAAAGAGATGATGTTTCTAGCAAAGCAAAACCAAACAGAAATCAACCTAAATGATGAAAACACAACTCCACAGTGATTATTCTTTAATTTTAACATCATGCTGGTGAAAATATACACTCACTAGTGAGAAAATGTATGTCATTAAATTACCTTAAATTAGGGCTGCAACAACTAATCGCTAAAACTGTTACAAAATGATGATGTACTAAATCAGGGGTCTCCAAACTCTTGCAGAGATGAGCTCCAACCCTCATTAAACACACCTGAATCTAATCAAGCTCACACTAGGTCTGCTAATCAAGGTCTTACATAAAAGTACAACAAATCTTGAGTATCGATTTACTTCTAAAGCAGCTTACATGAAATTCTGCGTTTGAGAGGAGTTGTTCTTAACATATTTCCATTTTGAAGCTCCCTTTAACATAGGAGTAACGTTTTGACACAAATATAATTTTTCTTTGGTCAATTTTTTGTTCTTTAACATTTCTTACTTAAGTACAAAATTCAATGTTACACAAGTAACTGTAAGTTTGTATGAGAGAAGTCAATGTTTTCACTATTTAAGTTAATTAATGACAAAAGTCTTTTGAAACAGAAATTTTTAATGAATTAAAGTTACTAAATGCATTGCATTAACAGTGCTTTCATCTTAATGCATTGTATTTTCAGGGCTTGCATTTTTCGGGTTTGAAATTCAACTATATTTAAGCTGAAAAAACATTTCAACAACAACAACAACCAACAAAAAAATGCAATAATCAATTCCAAAACCTTCCAGATTTCATTTCCAAAATCAGTATGTTTAAAAATATGACTCTGATGGAGATTATGCATCAGTACTCTTCAGGTCCAATGCTGAATATTCTTCTGCATTTGAATCACTGAATTTGTAGGAGCAAGTTTGTAAAGCAAAATAAGTTAATTAAGTTGCATTTTTTTTAATTATTGCATTTAAACAAACTTTTTTGTCTAGAGCTTTGCACCAGTAAATATTGAGTCTGTAATTCTGTTTCTTTATTAGTTTCACAATCGTTATTATCAATTTTTACTTTCAAAAAGTACATACTTTTAAATACTATTTTGACATTTTTATTTGCACACAGCCTACATAAGATTCATTCACTGTAAATAATAGATTAAAAAGTTTTTTTAACTCAAATGACTGTTTATTATATAATCAGATTAAATTTATTAATTGGGGGGAAAAATTTAATTAATCTTTAGTTGCAGCCCTACTATAAATACATACAATACATAAATATATAAAATTACATATAAATATATACAACACATACATACTATAAACACAATATACATATACTAGCAAGAGGACACTCTGCATTATGTCAAGTATTGACATAATATACTGCCATTAAAATGTCAATGTGTTTGTTCTACTCACCCATGTTTGCCAGCAGGCATGTGATGGCCTGGATATCAGCTCCAGCAAACACTTCACTCAACTGACTGACCACCGGCAGACACAGAGTGTGCACTCGGATTCGACGTTTACCTGTCAATCAAAAATGCATACCAAAGAGAAATCCTACTCAGTTTGTGGGAGTGGTCTGATGTTCTAAACATGTCAAAAATGGACTTATTACCTTTGCTTGACGTGTAAAGAAGAGCCGCCTGAAAACAAGCAAGTGACGTATCAGCTAAACTCTCCTCGATGGACATCTGCACAGCAAAACCAGAGTCCGGGTTCACGTTGGCCAAAGAGAGCAGGTCAGTAGAACGCACAAAGAAGTTGCCATGGAAAGTGTGGATGGACAAGCCTATTGACCAATCAGAGACAGTGTCAATAAAAAATGGAAGTGTCAATCAAAGCCACTGTGGCACAGGATTAGCTCGTGTATCCCCACCCCCTTACCTTTGGTGCATCTGATCCTCATGACGGCTTCAAATCCGATCTTTCTGGTGAGGTATCGCTGCAGATCTTTCTGGAATTTCTGGCTCTGCGCGGGATTGTGAACATGATGGAAGGACGGGTAGTAAAAGACACTGCCGGCTGAGTATTTGGACACACATGCTGCACAAGAAGAAAAAAAAGTTATTGTTTCACATATAACTAAGAGCTGAGAAAGAACATTAAGTGTGTTCATGAGTACCTAAAGAAGCCAGGTCTGAGTACTGGGAGCTCAGTAAGAACAGATCCACTCCGATCTGCTGTCCTGAACAGTCCAGAGCCAGTTTCTTGTAAAAGTCTGTAGCAGGACCCAAGTGCTGGACATTCTGAACACAAACAAGCCAACAAAAACACTCAAACTGAATAAAATTTGCATCTAAGATACTTTAAGTTAATTAAACAGGAACACATTTAACTGCCATACAAGGATACTCAAGACATGTTTTATTGAATATATACATGTGTATTGAAACTGCCTTATGTCTTAGTAAAATATCAATAAATATGAATTGGAGGTTGATATTGGATTTTGCTAATATAATAATAACAATAATAATAATAATGTGCTTAAAGTAAGGCAATAAAAAGATTATTGTGCTGAAACTAGTTAAATTGAGTTATTGTTTGTGTTTGAAAGAAGCCGGAAAAGATTGTGTTCTTCCAGCTGCTCATTTAAAAAGATAAGCAAGATAAAAGATCTACTCTTAAAACAAATCTACAACATAATACAATATTAACACCATAAAGTCATAATTCATCAAAGGCAGATCATAAAGAATCGCTTGGCATAAATTTGTGGTATTAACTGTTCAACAGCGGCACATTTTGACTTTGAACATGCAGTGCTCACATTTATTTGATGGAAGCATAAACTTTAAATTGTAATAGTTCAATAATCACATAAAGCAATTCTTTTTTTTTTGTCCCAAAATGTAAGACCTCTTGAGACTAATTACGACTTTTTATGAATTTAAATTTGTCCAAACTGAATTTAGGACTTTTTAAAGAAACTAAATGACCAGAATATTTGTATTGTATAGTCATGACTCCAACAACTTGGTAGGGACAATTTCTATGCAAGTAAATGTTAATTCCCTTATAACTTGTTTAAAAAACGTCCCCGTGTTCCAATCACTGAGCAGCCACTGATATAAATGTTTGCATTTATGCATGATCAGGGTCTGTTTAAGTTGAATGATGACTCAGGAGTGGTACCTTGGTGCTGGATCTGAGGTTGGGGTCTTCCCGTGACTGCAGGAGTCCAGCGCCGAGGGTGGGCAGCTGGGTCTGAAACACGGACACCCGGCCTCCTGTCGGGCACATGAGTTTATACGCCGCCTGTAGAGCCGGACCCAGAGCGCTCTGAGTCTCACGCGTGTGCATGAACATCCCCGGCAGCGCATTCAGCAGGTCCTTCACCAGCTGCGTGCACATGCACAAACACACTCTGTCAGATAATGCAGCTGCAGACAAAGCTTGTGTGATACAGAGACAAAAGATGAAGCTGGGAAATGGGAACACAAACACAGCTGACCTCACACAAACAGAGATATAAGGTCTTAAAATACAGACAGACAGAACGATAAGATTCAAACCTCTTTACTCTCTTTGAGATTCACCAGCAGATTGTCGTGTGTTGGGATGAAGACATCTAAGAGAAATTAAAAACAAACATCTCTAAGTCACTCAGATATAATGCAATGCAATGTTCTGTAGGCCTGTATATTCTACATATACATTTAAAGTGGTTAGTCAAGTAAAGAGAAGATATGTAAATTTTAGCATAATATAATGTATGTGAAAGTGGCTATTCTCAATCAAAACTGGAACATTACAGATTACAAAACATTGCAGATTAATTAGACGAAAGTCACTCTTAATGTTTAATGCCAAAAGCAGTGAACAGATGAAGAAAAGTATGAGAATCAGACAGGATTACCATCAATATCAGACACCACCAGCATCTGAGGCTGAGAAAGACCCTCCTGCAGGTTATAGAAGTGGACGGTGCTGTCAAACGTCACAAACCCGATACGTGTACGAGTATCTCCGGGCAACCTGAGAGAGAAACGTGCATGTGTGGTCACATCTGAGGTGTGTGACACTCAAAAACATATCATCAGCTGTAATATCTCACTTTTCTAGGTTGTCCAAAAATGACTGGCAAAACACATTCAAGTAGCCCGACTCCACAGCATTATGAGACACATCCAACACGAACAGGTACACAGCAGGCTGAGGAGGCCGAAGCTAGAGACAGAAAGCAAATGTCAAATAAAAAGCAATCGTAGCATTAAAGTTCTTTGAAGACGGGGAAAACGCTCACCATGTAATCAGAGGAGGCGATGAACTCCACAGTTGAATTCTGGACCTCTGGTCTCTTGTGAGGCTCACCGTATGAACGAGTTACAGGATTATACATGAACTCATCAGGGACTGATTGAACAGAAGACAATTTATCAGAACAGAAACACGTTAATGTGAGAAGACATTTAATTTAATAGTAACTTATGGTACAGTTACCATCATTATATACAGTTTTGCATAATGTCAGTTAACGCTCATATAACATGAATGTAAACAAGTAAACATTTAATCTTTTTTATTTTGATGGCTTTTATTTTTAAATTATTTTAGTTTGACGTTTTTATGATTCCATTAATTTCCTTTATTAACCCCAGCTCGCGAAATCCTAAACCAGACTAACCAAACACAATTGTAAAACTCTTACCATCATTGACTCTGTAACACAGATTACACTTCCACCTGCGCTGATCCAGAAACGAAACAAAAGGGTTTATATATGTCCGACATGATCGACAACGAACTATAGTGTTCGAGGTGATGACTGGTAACTGCTGCAGAGACAAAGAGAGAGTGAGAGAGAGTTAATGAAAAGAGAATTAAATCTGCACTATCATGTTCTAATGGCATGTCAGTAAAGCTCTAGATAAGACAACATGACACCCGCTATCTGTCATTCAGACGGTTTCATATCAAAACCTGATAAAAATGGTTTGCACTCATGTGGGAACTCAGACTGAAGTTTACTAAAACATATGAAATGGGATAAGGTGTTCATGATGGTAATTTCACAACAATTGTACCAAACCTAACACTAATCACAAGACAATTTTGATTCAACTGATTATCTTAAAATGGCCAAAAACCATTCAATGATTTGAGTTTGATTTGTGCTTTCTGGTCCTACCGTTAAATCTCTGAAAGGATGCAGCAGTAATCCAAGAGGCAGACGAGCTTTATTCAACAGCGCTTGAGTCTGGGGAATGTTAGTGAGTGTACAGCGAAAAGTGCTGGAAGAGAAAGCCAAAGAAAGAAAGAGAAACTGTTGAACAATAAAAACAAAGCTGCTTCTCTGTCTGCACCTGTTGTGTGAAACAACAACCTCCTACAAACACGTGTCATCTCTCTGCTCTTACTCGGGGCTGCAGTTGACCTTGCACAGGTCATTACTCAGGTTGGGCTCAGGTGGAGGTGCACGTTTGGGAGGAAGGATGTTTCTCTCCTGGAGTAGATTCACGGGTCTCAAGGTTTCAACCTCCAGTTCAGGAACGCCGCTGAGGCCTCCTAACGCTGAGGACAGCTCAGACAGAGATGGGAAAGGCTACAAAAACACAAACAGCCATTTTAGAAACCTCTGCCTAAATGACACAGACTTTCTGAATCACAAACTAGTGTCAATACCTGCGAGTACGGCTGGTATCCTGGTGGGTTGTATCCTCCTTGAGAGGGGGAGGAGTCTGGCCTGGGGGCGGGGTTTTGTTGGTAAGCAGGATGCATGGTTGGATAATTATATCCGAAGGGTGGAGCTTGTCTGGCAGGAACACTAGTTGGAGGAGCTGCAAGATCTGATTGAAGAACGAGAGAAAGCCCAGATGAATGTGTGTTAGCAAATCATTCAAGAGTAGATCAGGCATGGAGATGTCTTAGTGAGCATTGTAAGGAGCATTGTACCCGAATAACCACCGCCCTCTAGAGACTCATAACTGTTGGGAACCGGAGAGGCGCTGCCTGTTGTTGTAGACGAGCTGTCTCCACCTGTGAGAGTTTACAAACAAACAGGCAAGAGGCATGTGCAATTTAGGACGGTTCTCATTTTCATGAAACACGCACACAAGTAAATGACTCAAAAACTCCAGAATGCATATCGTTGAACTATTTCACTAAATTGTTTGAAACGCTGATTCAGCAGCTTCTATAGGTTTATGTGTGGCATATCATGTCCAGAAATAATATGCTTATTACATTTGTATTTATTTGAATAAATATGCTAAGAAACTAAAACCGCCAGAAGGTGGCATTAAATGTCTTTATGAGTCATTAATTCATTCGATTTGTTCAAATGGCTGATTCATTCAGGAATTAAGTAAATGGTTCTCTCAATCAATGTGCCTTTGAATCATTGGTTTACACAATTCATTCAAAACGAGGATTCATTTAGCAACTAGATGCTGTGTTGCTTCATTGTGTTGTCCTGCGGTGGCAAAAACACACAATATTAACTTCTACTATTGTACAAAATCACATTTGCACTCTTGCTTTTCATGCGAAAACAGCACTTGTGTTATAATTGCATATCGTTATTCAAATACAAGACAAAAAACTCATACAGGGGGATTTTTTTACCTCAATATCTTGGAATTTTAGGGCATCTATGGAGTTGTTTCCCTGCATCATGTTTGTCAACACTCGGTTGTATTAAAATGTAAGATGGGGCGAGGTCAGTGCCAGCGCATTATTTTTGTCACAAGTAATTAAGTTTATATACATAATATACAATTGTGGCCAAAAGTTTTGAGAATTACATAAATAATGGAAATTGGAAAAGTTGCTGCTTAAGTTTTTATAATAGCAATTTGCATATACTCCAGAATGTTATGAAGAGTGATCAGATGAATTGCATAGTCCTTCTTTGCCATGAAAATTAACTTAATCCCAAAAAAACCTTTCCACTGCATTTCATTGCTGTCATTAAAGGACCTGCTGAGATCATTCCAGTAATCGTCTTGTTAACTCAGGTGAGAATGTTGACGAGCCCAAGGCTGGAGATCATTATGTCAGGCTGATTGGGTTAGAATGGCAGACTTGACATGTTAAAAGGAGGGTGATGCTTGAAATCATTGTTCTTCCATTGTTAACCATGGTGACCTGCAAAGAAATGCGTGCAACCATCATTGCGTTGCATAAAAATCACTTCACAGGCAAGGATATTGTGGCTACTAAGATTGCACCTAAATCAACAATTTATAGGATCATCAAGAACTTCAAGGAAAGAGGTTCAATTCTTGTAAAGAAGGCTTCAGGGCGTCCAAGAAAGTCCAGCAAGCGCCAGGATCGTCTCCTAAAGAGGATTCAGCTGCGGGATCGAAGTGCCACCAGTGCAGAGCTTGCTCAGGAATGGCAGCAGGCAGGTGTGAGCGCATCTGCACGCACAGTGAGGCCAAGACTTCTGGAAGATGGCCTGGTGTCAAAAAGGGCAGCAAAGAAGCCACTTCTCTCCAAAAAAAACATCAGGGACAGATTGATCTTCTGCAGAAAGTATAGTGAATGGACTGCTGAGGACTGGGGCAAAGTCATATTCTCCGATGAAGCCCCTTTCCGATTGTTTGGGGCATCTGGAAAAAGGCTCGTCCGAAGAAGAAAAGGTGAGCGCTACCATCAGTCCTGTGTCATGCCAACAGTAAAGCATCCTGACACCACTCATGTGTGGGGTTGCTTCTCATCTAAGGGAGTGGGCTCACTCACAATTCTGCCCAAAAACATAGCCATGAATAAAGAATTCTGACAAACTCCAAGAAGTCCAAGAAGCAAGAGAAAGAGAATTTTACTTGCCCAACCGGACAAGTAACCTGTTGAAAATTTTAATAACAAACAATAACTAGGGCAGCACCAAAACTTTAGTTAAATAAACAAGTAATATTAACTGACTTACATTTTAGACACATTATGGATAGTTTTTCCTCCATTTCGCTAACAAAAATAGTTCTAAGCAAAGCTACAGCAGAACAGTCGCGCATCTCCGCTTCAGTTATTGAATGAATCAGCCATTTGAACAAATCGGTTGAATCAATGATTCACTCAGTAAGACAGTGACTTGCCACCACCTAATGGTCATTTAATTTCATATTTAAAAGTATCATTGCATTTTTCCAACATTTAATATGAAAATAAATGATCTAATAACATTATTTATGCATTTGCAATTTTGAGTAAATTAATTTATGGAACATATCGTCATTAAACAGTCTGAGTAAATACATCTAAATGGCACTTTTTTTGGCAATTTAAGGCAAATATAAAAAAATATGCTGAATAAGGTAAAACCTGATAAAGCACTGATGAGATTAATAATAAATTACATTTGTGCCAAAAAACAAAAAAACATTTAACAAGTACCTGTCAAGAAGTGAATGATTTACTTGTCCGAAGTACAAGCTCATGTCAAAGCTAAATGCCGAGCCCTGATACATACACACACACACACACACTTAAAATGTTTAACATTAAAATATTATAATATAGCAAATATTCTTCCCTTGTAAGTATTTAAGAAAACACATTCATATTATATATATATATATATATATATATATATATATATATATATATATATATATGTGTATTCTCAATATTCCCTGACATATAGTGATATTACAAAGCCAGGACTCTTAGAGAAGACAATAATCCTCAGATCTTAACCTAACACTAATCATCCATAACCCGAAGCTGCGATCAATCTACTACCTCACTGGATCAGCAGCCTGAAATTAAGAACAGATAGAGATTGAAACATCCACACAGAACATAAGTGGACACATGACATTTGACTTTGGGTGCCTGAAAAAAACAAAAACCAAAAAAAAAAAACAACCAAACCCGAGACTCCCCCTCGAGTGCAAGAAGTCCAAGAAAGGAGCGGTTTCACTGAGGATGATGAAACCTCTGGAGTGAGTGATGAATTGGTAGCAGTCTTAAACATCACACATCCAAACTCCCCATGAGAAAACACGGAACACCAACACACACTTCATAATGAAGAGCTAAAAATACAATCTGCCCACGACACTCTCACACACTTCTGTATGAAGCAGGAGCAAACAGGGTTACGAAGATTACCAGTCCATTAACAGGAGACTGAAAAAATGCCAGAGCGTAAACAGCGATTCCGGAAAACTCTTAGACCCGACCGAGTCTGCACTGACTTCACAGCTGAATGATATTATGACCGTGTTGTTAGAAAACCCAACCAATGTAAATTAAAATCAGCATCATTAGGGGTTATTTAAATATACTCACTACAGTCAAAAGTTTAGAATTAGATGTTTAATATTCCTGAAAAAATTCTCCAAGTTATCAAACTTTATCCTCGTGTAAAGCGATATGTTCCATTTCAACTGGCTGACTTTTTGTTTTTGTTGAAAAATGAAACTAGATTATCTCACCACTCTGTACGTTCAACTTTATCCCCATACATACAAAATGTAGAGGTATATACTAAATAACAAATATCAACTGTTAGATTGCTTGTATAATCACAAAATTTAACTAGATCACTGTTCAGCTCTAATCTGTTAAATGTGACTGTAAGCCATGATAGTAAAAACATTAACATCAAGATTTTCTGTAAAGCTGCATTGATTAGTATATATTCTAAGAACCATACAAATAAATTTGACTGAATAACCAATGAAATTTGACAATGTACAATACAAAAGTGTGTGCTTGACTGTCCAATGTTATGAATAAACTAAAAGCGATAGCAACAATGACTTTTAACGTCTCTCTTTATGACTTATTATATATTCAGAATACAGAAAAAAGTGCATATTAAGCATATTTATTTCCACAACAATAACAGGACACCATATGCTGAATTTCCTTCCTTAATTCATGTATTGTACAAATTGCAATATGATAATTCAGAGCTATTCATCTTTTTAGACACACTGTTTTCCATGACAAAAAGATCCATTTATATTAATATATTCTATCAATATTTTATTACATTAACTCACCATTAAAATCACTCAAATAAATCCAAATACTAAACACATACATATACACATATACTGTATATATATGATATGAATACTTTCATTAATTTTCATTAGCCAAAAACTATGCAGTATGGTAGTTAATCGTTTCAAACGTGTACACTTGAAGAAGCTCAGTGAAGGAAGGTCATCAGAAAAGCAAGATGAACACACACAACAAGAACACAGAGTGGATGAATGTGTGTGTTTATGGGAATTTGTAGACTTCAAGTGAATAAATAACTGGCAAGAATGAGACATGAAGCAGTTAAAGACAGCAGAACGTGTGTATATTCATGTTGTTAATCATTTTAAACGGGAGGTCTAGGGATGGAACAAATCAGAAATCTGGGATAGAGTGATGAAGGAACGTCGGGTGAGTGGAAGAATGAAAAAGCGAAAGCAGACCTGCTTCCTCATCCTCCTCATCCTCTTCCTCATGGTCAGAACTGGATGAGGAGTGGTTGCCCGCGGCCGAGCTAACAGCGTTATTCACCCCACGGTCACCGTACAGCAGCCCTGAAATACAGCAACCATCAGAGACAACAGACGGGGTGAGTACAGAAGAGAGAGAGGACAAGAACTCAGCTGGAGTTTGTGCTTCTCCTTCCCAAACCACACAAGAACACTTGTATGACCCGAAAACTAACGACACATGGTGTGGGGAACAGAAAAAAGAGAGATGAACGAGTGAGAAAAGCAAGCAGAATGATAAGATAGATTCTCTCTGTTGACACGTAAGAAACAAAGCACATGTTTCGCTAAAGAATCATCAGAAGAGACCAGACCTGTCAGGAATGACACACCAACAATCATAATGATGACTGCAACAACGGATCCATGAAAACACACAATGAAAAAAGCTGACAAGACACTTTAAAGCACCAATGCAGTTTTTGGCAAAATTGGAAGCAAAAAAATTTTATACTGTCCACCCCTAATCTTCATCATCATTTATACACATATTTAATCAAAGGTTTTGGCCAAATTGTGCAGCCCAGCAAACCTTTTCTTTTTACCTTTTAAAATAGCAAGTTTTATCATAAAATCTACAAACAGTTTTGCTTTTATATTAAATTATGATGTGTAATAAAATGCATTTTCTTTTTTCAAATAATGATATATATATATAGGTGATTTACTCAAAAGTTTTAATACTAATCAGCAAAACTATAATAAAAAATAAAAAACCAAGCATTTTTCAAAATACAGTCTACTTAAAGAAATGAAGCGGGAGACTGTCAATTCAGGTGTGAAAGTGAATGGTTTGTACCTGGATGGTGTCGTGGTGAGGAATGCACAGAGGTGCCTGGCGTTCCTGAGGGTGGTCTCTCTTTATCAGGGCCCTGTGAGTGTGGAGGGGCTGCAGCGTAATGATGACTCATGGGGTTGTGGAGGTTTTGATCATTGTGTTGTTGAACTAGAGACACATGGGATAATACACGATCGATAAAACTGATCCAAGCATGATACGCGTGTTTGATTCCATTCTGTTGCATGAACATACATCATGAATTCAAACCGACCTGCATTTGATTGGCCATTGACAGTGGCTGCTTGACCGAGAGGCGGGGCTCCGAAGCCCAGGTGAGCTGGTGTGGGCGTAGTCCCGATCCCTTGAGAATACTGTTGTAAAGAACTTTGGGTCGGTGGCGGTGGCTTTACTGTAGAAACAGGCAGCTGCTCAGTGGCGGTTTGGGAGGATTTCAGTGTGCCGTACTGGCCGCTCCCAGGGGCTGATGGGTAAGAAACGATGGGGTACAGCGGGGCACAGAGGTTGTTGCCACTGGATGCTGGCACTAAGCCTGGCTGCAGCTGCTGAGCTTGGGGCTGAGTTTGCCCCTGTGAGGGGCGACTACATGTCTGTCTGTAATATCCGGCTGGCATAGCGTACGGTGCAGTCTGCTGGAATGACTGTCCCGGGGCGTCTGAGGTGGAGTACTGATGCGTTCTTGGTGGTGCTGGACATGGTGACGGCCCTGAGCTGTTCTGGTAGTAGTTCCCACTATACCCTGTGCTTGAAACTGGGGTTTTGCCAGCAGGAGAAGCACTGTGTCCCGTCACGGTGGGGTAAGCTGCGGGCAGAGCAGAACTATAGTAGCTGGGAGCTGGATACATGGCTGGGTACGTCTGTTCCGGACCTGGCAAAAACAACAACATGAATTTTATTTGTGCTTTCAACATGAAAATGATATGGAAATGTGACACTTTCATGTGACAAATTCTATGTTTTAACTGACCTGTGAAAAACAACAGCAGGTCAACACACACACACATACATTTTATATATGTATAATTTATATATTTTACATAAACTACAAAAAAAAATTCAAGGCAACATTTCTCAATTTCATTTATGGCGCGTTTCCACCGAGTGGTACGGTACGGTACGGTACGGGTCGGTATGGGTCGGGTCTGTTAACCATGATTTGGCTAGCGTTTCCACCGCCAACAGTACCCTTACTTGATAGGCGTGGTGTATTCCAGAAAGTAGTGATAACGTCACTTGATAGGCGTAATTTAAAAATGGCGCCTCGTGTGTTGTGTCTTTCCCCTTGCGGGACGCGCAAATGACGATTCTCTGTCAACCAATCAACGTTCTGCAGTGAGTCTAGCTCCACCCTTTAGTACCGTTTAGTACCAACGGAAGGGTACCCAAAAAGTGGTACGGTACGGTTCGGCTTTTTGGTACCATTCTCAACTTTTGGCAGTGGAAACGCAAATAAAAGGGTACCGACCCGACCCGTACCGTACCGTACCGTACCACTCGGTGGAAACGCGCCATTAGTTTACACTGGTGTACTAAAATAGCTAAAACTGAAAACCTAGACATTAAAAAAAACAACAACAAAAAATATGTAACATTTTAATTTATGTAAAATATTCAAAACATTAATGAAAACTACAATATAATATAATAAACACTGCATGAAAATCCATGGTACTTTAAAGAATACAATTTTCTTAATGTGTCCAAAAGATTTTTTTACATGGATTTTTCCCTGTCTTTAATATTAAATGGCAATTATACAACATGCACATGTCACTCCATATTACACATTATTTACCATATTATTTCGGTTATACGGTTTAACAGTAATATATTTTCAAATTCTATTAACATTTTTTAAAGTACAGCTCACATTCAGAGAACCTAAAAAAGACAGCGAACTGCATTAAAGTCATGTTTTAAGAAATTAAACAATAACCGTTGGATATTTTTGAATATCTGTAGTAATGTATGACATTCTGCGTTGGTTTTTATACAGTCTATGGTTGATCTGCGTCAGATATGCGCAATTACGCGAACTCAACTTACAACTAATAAAATCGGACACACGATCGAGACAGAGACATATTTAAGCTCCAAATTAATATAATCAAAATGACAAAATCGTAACAGATTAAAAACCCGGACCTTTAAGCATTTAAAACGAGAAAAATAACACCCAAGCTACCTTAACTAAACTAGCCGCTATCGGGCTAATGACAGGAGACGGACACACACTAACTGTAAACTTCATTAAAACACACCGAGAGCTGCTCTATGATGTTAAAGACAGGTACAGAGGACTGTTCCTGTGATGTGTGATCTGTTTCGGTCGAAGTCTCCACCCAGAGACGCCGATGACAGGTGCTTTAGCTCGGCCTCTGTCTCGGGCCTTTAACGTTAGTTAGCAGACCTCTTCGAGCTTTAGCAAATATTATTGAAAAGAGTTTTAGCATTTGGCGAGTTCGGTTAGCAGTTAGGATTTTATCTTAACACTTAGCCAGTAATCTTAGCATTTGATTGTGATATTCGCGTTAACTTTAGCATGTTAGCTCAGGAGGTTTCGCTTTAATCCCGTGAATTACCGTTCTGACAGGACGCCGCTGCTGACGCCGCCGCTCCGCCTCCGTTTTGAGTTGATTTCATGCTGTAATTATTCACGGACGAGCTCGGATTGGCGTAACCCTGTGTGGACATCTCTATCCGAGTGGTTGAAGAGTATAAAATACACGACGCTGTCACCAGTTGTGGGTCTCCATCGACCTGCCCACAGCTGAGCGGAGGGTCTGTCCGAGTAACGGTGCTGAATCTGTTCAGTATCTGATCACGGGCCGCTGAATCCAGAGATCAACAGCGACGTCACTCAGAGCTCTTCAAAATAAAAGCGTTGAAAAAAAAAAAAAAATTAAATCAAATAAAACAATAAAAAAATAAATACAGTGATATAAATGAAATAAAATAAAACACCCGAAAAAAATGGCTTTTTGTCCAAATTCAGAGATTAATTTTATAGTTAGTAATTACAGGTTTAGGTGTCACGTTGCTCATCTTGAGTGAACTGATCCATCGTTACTCCCTGTAAAGATGTAAGACACTGTTTTTAAAAGGATATATTTGTGTTTTATTGTTACATCTGTGTACATTTCGTTAGATGATGAAAAAATGAAGAAATATTAACAGCCAATTTACTAGTAATTATAGATCCTTAAGAAGGACTCATCAATGACTTGGAGAAATATACATTTACTTATATACTAGCGTTTTGTACAATACAGCAAGAAACAAATCAGCTTCCTAGAAACACAAATTCAACGATTTTAAATCAACTTCAATTTCAGCTGTAAAATTGCGACCGTGAGTATTTCATATTAGCATAAAAATGTTTCTATTTGGCAACTAGCTGGAAAATGTTTGTTAAAAAATGTATTAATTTAAACTAATGGAAATCAGCTATACAAGTAATTAAATTAAGCTAAAAATCAGAAGACAATAGTGTCATTATTTAGCTCAGTTCAGATTCAGTGTTGATTTAATTCGGTGTCGGTGTTATAAAGTTAATAAATTATGAAATGGCTTAAAAAAAAAGCTCTACAACAGACAATAGTGCCATTAAATTCGGTTTCTGAAAACACGTTTTTATATTCTCATCCGATAGTGTCAGTGCAGTCAAACTGACAATGTTATTGAATATCAGCCGTCTTTCAAGCACCATCTGAGCGAGTCAAAGGTCACAGTGGTAATAAACATTGTAAAACAATCCCTCCTGCTCCCATGGTGTGTAAGAAATGTTATGGAAATTAATGCTGTTTTTGACCTGTGATCCATTTAAACTCAAACCTGTGTACTTTGTTTCTGTGTGTAGATGGAAAGAATGTCTCCTGAGATGATTACAGTTTAATTTGTTTAACCAAAGGATAAGATGTAGGCTACATTCAGATGACAGAAAGATGAATTTACTTAACACAGCAGAGGAATTTAATTAGTGTTTGTGACAAAACATAAATAATTGTACCATACAGACCGACTAATTATACCAGCCTGTTTCCTTAAATGTCTTATTCAAGTCAAGTTAGTAATGGCCCGGACATCCAGACCAGTGCAACCAGGATTTGGGCTGAAATTATTACACTATTGACTATTGACAAAAGCATCATTGACCACACTGTATATGAATGAATCCTGATAGAATTCATGGTGAAAAGCTTATATTTTACTTCAATTTGCTTATTTGGGGTTATAGTATTTTATGATGTCTAATTTATCATATTTATCTATGCTACGACTTCTGTGTAATAAATACCACTGTCATTTGCCAAGAAAACAACACTCTGCGTCTGTGCTGGAGGCAAATATCTCTCATATAACAGCAATAAACTGAGATTAGTAAACTAAGTAGCAACAGGACTGAGTGATTGACAAGGCTGGATGGAAAATAACTGGTTTTGGAATCTGTTACGAGCGCTTGATTCATCATTGCCCAATGCTCCCACTGCATCAGATTAGGCGTAGTTCCTTCCATGTCACGAGAGAGTCACTTTACTCATATCATTGGGCGGCATACTGTACGTAACAACCCCACTGCAAGAGCAACCACTTCTTCAATCTGGGAAACAGTCAGTTTTACAAACAAGCATGCATTCATGCATAAATGAATGAAAAATAAACTCAGTCAAGTAAATGCATCTTTATTGTTTAGACATTATCAATCATTTTTAAAATAATAGTTACACATACTCTAAGTAGCTGTCTAACTTGTCTAGCTTAATGAAGCTCCAGGCTTCCTAGAGCCATTAGTAGTGTTAAAGTCAGCATAAAATGACCAAAACACATGCTGCTTCAATAATGTGATGTGCACATAATTAAATGAACCACAGGAAAGATTTGGTCCATCAGGGACTGATGTGATGAGAGATTTGCAGATGCAAATATTATTTTTGTTGGACTAATTTGCACTAATTAATCGTTCACATTAGGATCACTAATATGAATTATGGAAGTAAACAGATCTGATTCCATGCTGACTTAAAATATTCAAACCACTCACAATCTCACGATAAAAATCATTCAGAACCAATCACAGCAGTTTAGTAGTGAACCTAAAACAGAGGTCATTATTTTCAGTCAGGTGCACAATAACACTATTTACACTGCATGCAGGTCAAAAGTTTGGAATAATTTAGATTTTTAATTTATATATATGTATTTTTTATTTTTATTTTTTTAAATAACTGCTGTTTTTGAACATTCTATTCATCAAAGAATTCTAAAAAAAATCAAATTTATCATGGTTTCCACACAAATATGAAGCAGCACAACTGGTTTCAACATTGATGATAATCAGAAATGTTTCTTGAGCAGCAAATCAGCATATTATTATGATTTCTGAAGGATCATGTGACACTGAAGACTAAAGTAATGATGATGAAAATGTGGCTTTTCACCAACGGAATAAATGACATTTTACAATATATTTAAATAGAAAATTATTTAAAATTGTAATGTTTTTTTTATTTTTATTTTTTGCTGCATTTTAGATCAAACAAATGCAGCCTTGGTGAGCAGAAGATACTTTTTTCCAAAACATTGAAAAAATCTTTATTATTTCAGTCTTTTGACCAATAGCGCACTTGTTCAAAACTCAGTCACTTTGCAGCTTGTTTCATTCTCCATGCATTTGTTTTTACCATCAATGTGCTCCATCACTGGTGTATGAAGGATTTCCGAGGCCCTCGGCGTCTCCCATCCTGCCTTTTCGACACGTCCTTCGTCTCCACAGTATAACGGCGAGCGCTGAAAGCAGCAGCAGGAAGCCGACGCTCCCTGCAATGATCCCTGTGCTCAGAGCCACCTGGTCAGGTTGCGGTTGCTCATATCGTGCACACGACGTCTCACTGAGTCCCACTGCATTCCCGGCCGCCACACACACCGTCTCCCCCACTTTCAGCCCGGGTACGGCACCATTTCTTAAATATTCTCCAAAAACCAGCTGCTTGTTTGCATCTTTCAGTGTGACTTCATAATAGGTGACGGTGGAGCGAGGAGCACACCAATGCACAAACACTTCGCCGGATCTGTCCAGCTTCACCTCCTGGAGCTTAGGAGCCTTGGGTCTCTTCTCCGGCCCCGTCAACCCAGGACAGAGGCAGCCCATCTGGGCTGAAACCTTTTCGCAAGGGGTCAACTGGACTGCACAGGGGTCGTAATCACAAGGTCGACGGATCACATGAGAGGTCGTGACCCCTGGCGACTGGGGCGACTGCGTCGTCTTTGAAATTTCTTCATCATAGTCGTCCTCGACTTCGATAATGCGAACACGTGTGAGAGGAGGCTGATGCAGTGACGGACTGACAGATGGGGTGCAGACAGACTCCATCACACAGAGGAGGAGGAGAGACATGACGGGTGACACCAGAAACATCTTGAGTCTGAAACAAATAAAGTTACAGTTAAAGTTCATTTTAGCGACTCCACTCATTCATGACAAAATTATACAAGACATAAGAACTAAAGATAAAAACTGACCCTGTCAAGTGCTTAATACAAGCTCCTGCTCTTCTGAATGACTCATTGTATGTTATTGCAATAAAAAAAAATAGTTTTCAGCTCCCTAACAAATGTCATATTCTTTTTATTTTTTACAATAGAATATTAATTTGAATTTGAATAAAGTTTATTTTTCTTGCTTTTCCTAAACACAAACTTTTTTTTCTTGTTTTAAACATAAAAATAGGTGTTATTCTCTGAAAACTGGTCTCATTATAATTATACATTATTTTTATTTTAAGTTTACGTTTTTAATTTTTTTTAAAGAAATACACAAAAATACAGAAATAAAATGTTATTTTATCAGTGGTATTTTATTTTATTTTATTTTTTTGTTATTATTTTTAACACATTTTATTTTATCTTAGTTAAAGCTTCAGGAATTTTCTTGTGTTTTTCTCCCCCATTTTTTATTAGTAATATGTCTATAGGGTTTTCATTAATTGTATTTAATTTTTATTTATTTTTTTACTTATTTTAGTCAATCAAGTGAAAGCACATGAAAATTAGAAATGTTTCTTTGGCAAGTAACTGAAATAACAATAATAATTTTTAGTTAACCATAACAACCCTGTGAGGAACCTAATTTCATGTTCACCTTAAACTGTTTCCACCAGTTTTTCAACAGTTTCTCTTTGTGCATGAACAAACAAACAGCCTGAATGTTCCTTCTGGAGAGAATTAAAGACAAACATGAGGATGTATTTTTACCGCGGGACACACACTGGGCTCTGCTCACACACATCGCAGTGGAATGAACTTCATGGCATTGCCTGACAGTTACTGTGGGAACCTGACTAAGCCATAAAGGGAAAGAGAAGTACTGGGTCTCGATTGATGCCAGCTTGCTGAAAATTCACATCGAATAATGATACTGTACACACTTGGATCAGCAACAACAAAAAAGTTACTGGTGATTTTAAGTGTTAAGACTAAAAGTTTTTACCAGGTGTGACAAAATAGGTGAAATAAACCCATAGAGTGACACTGAAGAAGAGACCCAGACCATGTGTGTGAGCCAGGACAAAGACTTGAGCATTGACTCTTATGAATTAGCTACACTCTAGCAACAGCATAACAACACGCTAAAAACAGCCCTAACATATTAACATCGCCCTGACAATCACCCAGTTATGCAATGTGCAAAACCAATGAATCTAGATATTGTTACAGTTATTGCCAGGGTTATTATAGCTAAAACCTTTAAAAATAAATTGATACTTGCAATAAAATAAATGTAAAATAATAAAAATAAAAAATATATAAAAAAATAAATAAATTGAATTTAATTTGCAATATTTACTTTATTTCATCTACATTTTTCATATATTTATTTAGAATCATCCATTATTCCGAGATTTATTAAAGTTTTACAGTAGTTAGTCCACTATTACAGTACACACTATTAGTCCACTATTACAGTTCCTATTATGGCAACCTTTAGCCTCAGCCTCAGTAAAACTGATCAGCGTACCTGTTTGAAAGCAGTCTGAATGGTTTCTGCTCAAGTCTTGAATGAGATCTTCTCTCCAGCAGGCTTCTGGTTTATTTCCTCTCAGTCTAATGCATTCTTTACCGTCACCTTCCCTTTTTTCTTGCCACTGAAGTCCCTCCCTCTGTACACCCCCTCACCCATCTGCCGGCCTCCCAACCTTCTGTTTCACTCTTTTTGGCTTGCAACATCTCCGTCTTGCTGCATTGATTTTCACTCCAGGACTCCCCCCACGTCTCTCTCTCAGTTCCTTTCAAGTTTGTTTGTGAGTCCCAGTGAGTTCTGTGCTCTGCATGTTAATCCCAGCAGGAGCACCAGGAGACATGCTGGAACTCATCTGGGTGTCCCATCCTGTACGTGCACGCATGGCAGGGTTATTATTATAGTTGACTAAAACTAAAACAATAATAAAAAAATAATAAAAAAACCTGAACTTTATAAAATGAAATTAGATATGGTATATTTAAAAATGTAAAACATTTATCTCTGAATTCTACTAAATTACTAACAGTATCTAAATATGCAGCTATTATTTCAGTACTATTTAGATACCATTGCAGTATTTTATTAATATTTGAACACGCTTTTATTTTTATATTTTCAGATTCCATTTAAATTTTTGTGTTTTAAAAGTTAATTCTATTACATTTTCACAGTTTTTCTGTGTTCAAATATACAGAACAGAGAATGAGATTTGCAATTGAGGAAAAGATTTTACAGTGAATAATGACTATTTGGTGTTCATTTTAATGGACATGGTCATTGTGATCCATCATAATGTTGCAAAGAGCTGCACAAAGATTATTCAATGATACTCATTTCATGTTTCATGCGGAAAAATAGCATAATATAGGTTTGGAAAGACATGACAGTAAATACTAACTGAAAGAATGTTCTTTTTGCCTTTAAAAAGTCTCTTTAAAAGCTGCTGTATACAAAGTCTCAGCTCATTAATTGCTTCACTTTACATTCATCTAATCTATTATTGTCCAGCAGAGCTTGATCCATGACAGACATAGAAAGAGAGAGCGATCAAGACAGCTGGTATTCATTTCTACTGACCTCTATTGTTGTATTTTCCAGGGGAAGAGGAAATCCGTCCTTATATGGTCATGTTGATTAACATTTAAGAGCCACAAGACTCGCTCACTGTTCGTTCCCTCAGCAAGAATCTTTACTGGGAGCCAAATATATGCACATATACACTCAGATGAATCTCATGACATATGGAAGTATTACACAAATAAGTCACAGTAAGTCACAAATCAAAAGTCATTATATTTGCCTATTGAAGAGCCATTATTGTTTTTCATGACATTTAAGCATAAACTCCCAAATTGTCCTTATCATAATGGTAAAAAACGCTGATTCTTATTAGTTTAACGTGAAATAAATAATGATATATTATAACATCTAAAACTACTATACATTACATATATAGACATATTTAAAAAAATTCTTATATGGTCATAAACTACTGTACTGAATGATTGTAATGAACCTAGTATGATATATTATAATATAAACATATTATTATAAGTTATACTATTTATTTATTTTATTATTGATATTATTATTATTATACATGAATACAAAATTCAAAAGTTAAATATACAAGGTATTTTCCATGTTGCAAGGCTTTTACAGTAATGTTTTGAATGGCGTCATGCTGGAGATGAGAATGAGATTGACGGTTCTCCTGACTCACAAACATGTCACAGACAGCGACATGAGTCATAATATCATGGCTAAAAAAATCTGTGTCAGGCATGCACGGTCATGTCAGGTGAACACTGTGTGTCTGTGTGCATGATCAGGAAGACAAAACATACATACTCACTGTCTGAACATCGACAATCCTGTTTTTGCTCACTATATATAGGGGAGGCTGGGGCTAATTAACTGGGTCTCTGTTAACACTACGGATGGGTTTATTTTTAAAAGTCAAATTCTGCACAAACCTTAAAGCCTTGACTTCAAACAAGCTATTTTCACCATATTGCTCAGGAAAATAAAACCTCATTGAAAACACACTGACCTTTTGTCACATGTCCAGTCTAATAGGAACCACCACTGAACAGCCTTGTATTAAAATATGCAAGCAATAAAATCATTATAAAGCACAAAACAATTCATGAAACAGTAGAAAAAATTAAATCTAAATATTTTTATTTTGAAATTGGAATCAACCAATCAGGTCCAAACAGACTGACTCCTATGGAAAACATTACTGGTTGCCATTGGAGCTCCTAATGTCTCATTCCCCCACCCACTGCTTCCAGAAGACCCCAGGCTTTCAGACTTCCACTCTCTCTCCACTACATACTTTTAAAAGAATCTGAATCCATAGGGAATAAGCAGGCCTCCTGACCTCTGCTCCAGTCTCACACTCCATTCTGATTTTCACCATATTGCTCAGGAAAAAAAAGATGAAGTTGATTCCACTGAGATGCAGACGTCACAGGAAAAGAAAACATGTCTTAAATTTCAGTAAGTAGTCCGAAACCATATTTTATTAATAGAGTCTGTGTGACAGAAGACATAAAACTGGATGTTGCCTTGAAAACTCACTGAATTGGTTGACAGGGAGTGGCTATGAATACTAGATTGTTTCTTGACTGTTTTAGGAGGGTGCTAGGTGATTTATTACTGGACCAAATCAAAAGATTTCCTACAAGTTTCTATAAATACAATACAATTTTTTAAATTAACATACAAAATACATACTAATTATTTATAGCTCTACATATGAAGTTGGGTATATAAGTGCAGACAGACAGACAAACAGAAAGATAGACAGCTAGACCATCTCTCCTTACGTGACAGATCAGAGTAAACAGAAATGAACCCAAAAATAAAAAATGAGTCATCATTTACTCACACTCATGTCTCTAAACCTGTATGCATTTTTTTCTTCTGTGAAACACAAAAGAAGATGTGTTGAGGTATGATTGGGTGATCTTTATGTAACGGGAGAGTTTGACAATGATATTGTTCCCCGTAAAGCAATGCTGTTCTCAGAGCTTCCCTCATGAATTACTAACACATCCTCCCACAGCTCTATGAATAAATAATCCAGCACAAGAGCCAACTCACGGCTCTGTGTATCAATAATCCCATGATGATGAGCTGTCACTCATGTCAAATGTTAGATTTGTTTCTTTACATCATCTGGGCTAAAAATGCTATGAATAAGCGCAAATTCTTTTTGAGAGTTATCATGTAGTTCGATGTTGATTTATGTTGTATTTGGTTTGAAACTCCATTAATATGACTACCTGACCCAGCTAGATTTCTAAAAACTCTTTCTTTCTTTTTTCTGTTATCACATATTCTTGGATGACATCCCTCGTTGAAAGTCCATGTTCGCTTACAGTGTTTCTGACCTCAGAGCCAGAGATAGTGGATCATTAGCACTCACAGAGAAGACGCGCCAGTTTTCTGTGGAAATTATTAGTCTGGTTGCAAATCTTTTGCCTTTTTGAATTATTTTTGTTTTTCAGAAAACGTATGGAAACTTCTGGTACTAAAAACAGAAAGGGAGAATGGAAAAAATATACACTATTAGTAAAAAGTTTGGGATTAGAACGATTTTGACTGTTTTTTACAGGAGTTTCTTATGCTCATACAAGGCTGCATTTATTTTATCAATAATACAGGGGGAAAAAATTATATTGTGAAATTTATTATGATACAATATATATATATATATATATATATATATATATATATATATATATATATATATATTTTTTTTTTTTTTTATATACAGTAAATCGAATTTATTCCTGTGATGCAAAGCTGAATTTTCTGCATCATTACTTCAGTCTTCAGTGTCACATGATCCTTCAGAAATAAAATGCTGATTTATTATCAGTGCTGGAAACTGTTGTGCTGTTTAATATTTTTTTGGAACCTGTGATGCTTTAAATATTTTCTCTTTTTTTAAACTTTTTTAAATAAAAAGTTAAAAAGAAGAGCATTTGTGACCCTGGACCACAAAAACTGTCTTAAGTCGCTGCTGGGGTATATTTTTAGCAATAGACAAAAACATTGTATGGGTCAAAATTATTGATTTTTCTTTTATGCCAAAAATCATAAGGATATTAAGTAAATATCATGTTCCATGAAGATATTTTGTACATTTCCTATCGTAAATATATAAAAACTTAATTTTTGTTTCGTAATATGCATTGCTAATAATTCATTTGGACAACTTTAAAGACGATTGTCTCAGTATTGTGATTTTTTCACACCCTCAGATTCCAGATTTTCAAATAGTGTATCTCGGCCAAATATTGTCCTATCCTAATAAACCATACATCAATGGAAACCTTATTTATTCAGCTTTCAGATGATGTTTAAAGCTCATTTTCAAAAGATGGACACTTAAGACTGTTTTTGTGGTCCACGGTCACATAATTTATATAAAATATAAAATATTTTATCACAGTTTTCAAAAAAATTAAAATAGATAAATATATATTTGGCAGCACAACTGTTGCCAACATTGATAATTCTAATAATAACTCAGCATATTAGAATGATTTCTTAAGGATCATGTGACACTTTACTGGAGTAATGGCTGATATAAATTCAGCTTTGCATCACAGAAAAAAATTCTATTTTAAAGGATATTAAAATAGAAACCATTATTTTATATTGTAATAAAATTTTGCAAGATCTTTTGATCAAATGCAGCCATTATATCATTATATAGATCAGGGTGTGACATAAAAAAAAACTGTGTTACATAATAAAGAAAATATATTTATATGTATAACCTTTTAATTTTCAAAATATATTTAAAACGTATATTTGAAAAAAAGTTTTACGAGCAGACATATTAAAATAATATCCGCTAATAAAAGAATTACAGTTTGGATTAAATTTAACCGCGGTTTCTTTGCTGATCGCGCCTCCTACGGGTCAAATGATTTAATGACAGCCATGATGTTATCTTGCAAGTCAGGAAAAGAGCTATCAAATCATCTCTTCCGCCAGCATCATTCTTTCAGATTATATTTTGAAGGGTCGTGTCCCGTTCACGCGTCTCATCAGGGCTCACACCCTGATCTGTGCTGCACTCTAGTGGTCACTGCGAGCAGAACTGACACATACACCTGTGATTTATACAAATCCTTCAAGCATAATTAATATATAACAGCTGGATGGAGCGTCAGTATGTAAATACACAAGCTAAGTAATTGCGCGAAGTGCACTTCTACAGCTTTAGTGTTGCATTTAAACACGTTTCTATAGTGCAATCGAAATATATTTGCACTTGCAGTGCAAAACTAGTGAACTATGAAAAAACATTTTAATAGAAATATAGTTCAAACACATTTCGAAGTTGTTCTGGGTAAAAAAAAAACATCTGCATAAAAGCGTGATACTGTCCTGCAAAAGGGCAGCACACATAGGCCAATGTATTGAAGGATGTGTGGATGTGTCCAGGTCACATTAGAAGCATTAGTGTACAGTACAGGGAAGCGCGTCACGGATCCTCCCCCTCCATACCATAATAACCCGTCATGGCTTCCCAAACACGCTTCTATATGCACCGCTTCCACACCCGCCGCCGTCTACACCGGGCCAGCTCTCATCCGCGGTCCCAGAAAGCCTTCAAAACGATGCCCTTGACCCATTTCCAATCTGGGACTGTCTGATTTATCGCGGACTGTGCACTCGGTCGGGTCGGGAAATCAAATGCATTGCTCACCGGATGCTCTCGGGTTTCATCTCTTCCACTGGTCGTAAATGTGTCAGGACTCGGCACCTAGAACACTGTAAAGCTGCTCTTCTCGCGTCATCCATACAGTTCGTCGCGCGCTTCCTTGTTTTGGGCCAATTGCGGGACGGGCTGAAGCCACAGAGGAGGGGGTGGTCTCCGGTATCCGGTTCTTTCCGTAATCCTGCGCCGGTGGAATTTTAAATCCGTTCCTCCAGCGGGATCTGCTCGGTGGAGACCGTTTACGGGGACTGCTGCATTGCATTAATATTTAGAAAACGCTTAAATGTTGCATTGTTACGTTGAATGCTTGTTGATGTTTTTACAACGTTTAATTGACACATCACGCTCGCGTTGTTTAGAACGTTGTTATTTCATATTTGCGGAATGACGATATTGTTTAAAAGGTTAAATGGTTACATTATACTAGCTCTCGCAGAATGAGCGTCTCGGGACGTTTATAACTTTTCTGTTACACATTGAAAAGTGAGCAGAGCAGTCCATCAGGATCCGGTGTAAATATTCAACAAATGATAGAGGAGGAGTCGGTGCACGATAAAAGGGATGTGAACCGAGACTCCGAGAGCAAAGAGCATCGGACTCGGTTTAAAGCGCGCGTTCACGGTGTTCTCTTCAGTTTGCGTGAACTCCTGCTGCTTTATTATGACGAGTGATCTCTCATAACAGGATTTGGGCATTATCGATCGGATTATGAGTGATTATTCATGCGAAGTGACACGAGATTGACTTAGTTTCAGATCTCGAGGGGATCCCCCCCCCCCCCCCCCCCCTGCTCTTCTTTTCCACCCATTCGGAAGCATATGATAAAAGAGTTATTCTGGAAACGTATTTGCATCCGTTCTGTAAAGGATGCACACAGAAAGCAATGAAAACGCTGCAGGAGCAGCCAGTTTGGGGGAATCGACCACTGAACCGCAGGCTGGACACACTGAACCCCCTGTAATGGAGCACAGAGACCCGCAGGAGTACGAGGAACCGGAGTGTAAACTGGCCCCGGAGGACAGCACGGTGCAGCTGATACAAACCGGCTGCTCCGACAAGCGTCCGGCGACGCCGCCCGGCGCAAACCCGGGACCAGGCTTCGTTCCCCCAGAGGGAGGTTTCGGCTGGGTCGTGGTGTTCGCTGCTACGTGGTGCAACGGCTCGATTTTCGGCATCCAGAACTCTTTCGGGATTCTGCACATGATGCTTGTGAAAGACCATCAGGAACTGACGGACCAGGCGTCTCAGTTTAAAGTGGGTGAGTGGGTTTCAGTGTTTCACTGAGTCAGTGTTGTAAGTTTGATCTGAAAGGAGTGTCCAGGCACACTTGATCCTGAGAGGCTTAAGGAATCATACCTGATCTTCTTTAGAGTCTGGTGGCCCCTGCCTGAGGCTCCTCTCTGGACCCTCCACAGACACAGAGGGAGGGAGACGCCCACTCACATCACACACTGACACCTGCTCCCATAGCAGGAGCATTTCATTTATTTAGTTAGTTATTTATTTTATTTAGTTTTTAAGGCAAATTGCGTTATTTATTTACTTATTTCATCACAAAACTGTATTAATAAATTCTGAAATAAGTTCTGAAGACAAGGACAGTTTGTAATGAGTGACAGTCCATTTTCATAGTTGTCAAGACCTTAAGAATAGGCTTTAAAATAGGCTTTACACCCAGTGAGATTATTACAAACAGTTACATTTTGAAATATTATTACAATTTGACAGAACTGTTTTATGTGTGAATATATTTAAAAATGTAATTTATTCCTATAATGGAAAGCTTAATATTCCGCATCATTACTTCATCAGAAATTGTTCTAATATGCTGGTTTACAGCTCAAGAAACATTATATTATTATCAATTTCTTATTATATATCATTTCCAAACTTATGACCACAAGTGTATATACTGATTTCATTGTTATATAATGATTTGGTGCACAGTTATTTTGAATTATTATTGATGCAAATTTTTTAATGGTTCTTATTATTGTCAATGTTAAAAACTATTTCTGCTGCTTAATATTTTTTTTGGAATCCATGATAGATTAGTTTCTTGAGTAGTAAATCAGCATATTAGACTGATTTCTGAAGGATCGTGTTACACTGAAGACTGGAGGAATGATGCTGAAAATACAGCTTTGACTTTGAATAAATTACATTTTAAATTATATTGTAATATAAAACAGTTCTTTTAAATTGTAATAATAGTTTACAATATAACTTTGTATTTTGATCGAATAAATGCAGCCTTGGTGAGCATAAAAATGTCTTCCAAAAACATAAGTCAACAAATTATTTGAAACTTTTGACCTGTAGTGTATATATGAAATATATTAAATCAGAATATTACCATCACTTCACTTTACTATATACCATCTCTTCACCATGTTACATCCAAAATACTATAAATAGGTCATGGTGCAGCTGTTTCTTAAAAGAGTTTCTAAAAAAACAGAATGTCATGCATTTTTAAACTTATTGATTCACCTGGAAAGAACTGTTGTTGTTCATTTGATTAAAAACATTAACAATTTCACAACTTCACTGCTCAAAGAGTTTTTGTAATTGCTCCTCTCCCATCTGGGCTTCCCATTTCTCCCTGTGTTCTCGTGGGTCAGAGAAATCATCAGTGTAGCCGCATGTTTCTCACAGACCAGTGAGTGAAGTGAAGCAAACAGTGAAAAGTCCTAGTGCTGAATCTGCTGATGTTTAATAATTTACATTTTCCCAGTTATTTATAATATATTGTCTTTATGCTGTGGATCAGTATGATGAAACAGCATGTTAGCAACCTTCACATTGTGCAAATCAGATCAAGAGATCAATTCAATTCTCAATGAAGTTGAAGCAGTATCTGTCATGAACCCTCCTGAACCTGTGAATGTACCCAGCAACCCCTGAGTTACTTCTGATCCCCTGGCCGAGCCGACGTGAGAGAAAACAAGACCGAGTCCATATGCTAATAATCGTGTAAATGTCTTGCAGGCCTCTGGTTGTTGTTCAGGAAATCGGCATCTGTCTTCCATGCTGAGCTCGATTTTTACAGCCAACGTGCAGTAAAATCTCAGTTTGTTTTAATGTTCAGACTCCCACTTTGCTGTACAACATCACTATTTGAAAAAAAAATTCTAAAAAAATTTGCATATTCCATTTTGAGCTTGATTAGTTTGATTAATTTTGAGTATAAATACTGGGTACCTCTTGGGCTAGATTAGAAAATGCAACCACAATTATGGGAAAGACTAGTGACTTGTCAGTTTTCCGGAAGACGATCATCAACACCCTCCACAAGGAGGTTAACCCACAGAAGGTCATTGCAGAAAGGGCCGGCTGTTCACAGAGTGCTGTATCAAAATATATTCATAGAAAGATGACTGGAAGTAAAAGGTGTGGTAGGAAAAGGTGCACAAGCAACAGGGATGACAAGAGCCTTGGGAAGATTGTCAGGAAAAGCCGATTCAAGAACTTGTGAGAGTGTCACAAGGAGTGGACTGAAGCCGGAGTCAGCGCATCAAGAGTCACCACACTCAGACGTCTTCAGGAGAAAAGCTACAGCTGTCACATTCCTAGAAACAAGCCACTCCTGAACTAGAGAATAACATCTGAAGCATTTCACCTAGGGTGAGGAGTAAAAGAACTGGACTGTTGCTCAGTGGTCCACAGTCCTCTTTTTAGATGAAAGTAAATGTAGCATTTCATGTGGAAATCAAGGTCTGGAGTCTGGAGGAAGACTGGAGAGGCACAGAATCCAAGCTGCCTGAAGTCCATTGTGAAGTTTCTGAAGTCAGAGATGATTTGGGTGCTGTGATGTCTGCTGGTGTTGCTCCATTGTGTTTTGTCAAGTCCAAAGTCAATGCAGCCATCTACCAGGAGATTTTAGAGCACTTTATGCTTCCATCTGCTGACAAGCTTTATGAAGATGCTGAGTTCCTTTTCCAGCAGGACTTTAGCACCTGCCCACAGTGCCAAAACCACTTCCAAGTGGTTTGATGACCATGATATTACTGTGCTTGATTGGCCAGCCAACTCACCTGACCTGAACCTCACAGAGAATCTATGGGTTACTGTGAAGAGGAAGATAAGTAACATCTGACAAACAATACAGAGAAGTTGAAGGCCGCTATAGAAACAACCTGGGCTTCAATAACGCCTCAGCAGTGCCACAGACTGATCGCCTCCATGTCACGCAGCATTGAAGCAGTAATTCATGCAAAAGAAGCCCCAGCCAAGTATTGAGTGCATAATTAAACCTGCTTTGGAGATCTTGAACATTTCCGTTTTGTAAATCTTTTTTGATTGATCTTTGAGAAAATATTCTATTTTCTTGAGATACTGTATTTTTAATATATATATATTAGGGCTGCAACTAACGATTATTTTGATAATCGATTAATCTGTCGATTATTTTTACGATTAATCGGTTTATGTACTTATATTTTATTTTTTTCCATTTTTTCCCCAAGTAAATTATTAATAAATGGTCTTTATCCTTCAGCATAGATTTTTAAGAGATTTTAACCATTTTACCATGTCATATCCTCATCAAAATATACCTGGAGTTGTTTTATTGTGTTAGTAATCCTTTGTCGAACTCTTCTGCAATCAGAACACTGACCCATACTCTAGCAAATTTCACAAGGAGATTTAAAATAATGTTTTCACCATGGCAGTCCATAGAGCTCCTAAAGTAGTTTAACATCCCGAACAAAGCTTAAGCAATCTTTCAGAACATATTTTCAGGAAGAATAAGGATAAAACAGAATAAAATTGCAGTGCATTGTATTTTATTATTTACTGGGAAACAGCTTTATAGCTTATGCTGTGAAATTGTAAACAATCCTTCGAAAAAAGTGCCAATGGCATGAAACCTGAATGGAACTCAGAATTTAAAGTAAAATCCATCAGGTTTTCCAGAAAAAAAATTGGACACACACAAAAAACCTGCTGTGTGAAAAAGAGCAGTGAATACTTAGAAAAAAAGTGCATTTCAAATATCTTTAAACATTTACCTCGCTCATTCAGTCATAATTAGGCTGCACGACTGAATTTTGAACTGGTAAACGACAAACTGATTACGGAACATGTTTGTAAAGCTTTAAATGTTAACTGTTAAAAAGCAATGTTATCATGTTTTACGACTTAACATTTGCAAACAACATTTTACTGGAGAATCTGCACAAATGAAAGTCTTAGGGGCCGTTCACAAATCGCGCCTAAAACGCGTGGAAAACGATAGGCGCACCGCTTTCTCCTTCTTTCCATAGCGCACGAGCAGAAGCGCCCCTGAGGCGTCTGCCTTTGCTAAGCAACCATGACGCGCTCTCTCCTAGAAGAGAAATTTCAGCAAAGGATAAATGGATTTGCAGCTCAAAAAATCGCTTGCAGTAGCTCTGCTACTAAATTTATTTCAAAATGGAAATCCATATACAGCTATGATCAGCTGTTCCTTTCATCTTGACTGAGCTTTTAACGTTGTTACGGGAAAGGATGAAGCTGATTGGTTAGTTCTTGTCACATGACCCGCGGTGCGCTTGCAGCATTCTGAAAAGTTGAAATGTTTTTAACTCGATGCGGTGCGGTGTTGGAAATAACTTGAGCGCGCAAAAGACGCGATATGTGAATGTCCCCTTAAACAGTTCAGTAGTGCAGAGTTTACAGGTTACGCTTCTTTTTTAAAGGCTCAAAGTAAAGTACTCCCACACATAAACATCATATATGATGTCTATGCTCCCACATCACGCTTGAATGCTGCAGAGACGCTGTTCGGGGAGCACGTGACATAAAACGAGGCCAGCTATTGGCTATTCGCTACTTCTCCTGCTCTACTGGCTGAGTAAAACCTCCGGTGGCTCATTACTGCCACACTTTGGTCACCGCAGATTTGAAATATGCACGAAATGAGCCGCTTACGGCACATAAAAGTTATTTAGCAACGAATCGATGACTAAATTAGTTGACAACTAATTTAATAATCGATTTTAATCGATTAAATCGATTCGTTGTTTCAGCTCTAATATATATATAATTATTATATAATAATGTACTGCAGTATATGCTTATGCTAATAAATCATTTATAGTTTACTATACAAAGTCATGATATGTATATTTTCAAAGATACAAGCCAAATAAGCACACTCATGGTTAAATAATTATTAAAATTTTCTGGATTTTTGTTGATATATTTAGAAAAACTGGTTTCAGCTATCTATTTTTTTATTAAGTTTTTACACCTATATGAATTTCACAGATGGCACTTGTTTTCTAAAATTATCTTTCTGATTATAACTGAAAATCTTTTGTTTTCCTTTATATCAGAGCAAATGTTAAAATCATTCGTTCATCAACAAGAAGACTAGCACGTAACGTTCAGCCCTTGCTTCACAACACTGAGGATTTCTAATAAAATTCTCCTACTCTGTTGCTCTCATTCTGTCTCTCTGCGTGATGGCCCTTTGTTTAATCTGCTGCGATGGCTGTGATGTGGGTGGGTAATAGGGATTTGATTGGTCCGTGAGGGGCTCATGGGAAGTGTGGGAGCACACAGAGCTTAAGGATGGGCGTGTTCTGCGTCCCCCTGCCTCACTCACATGGTTTGGCCTGTCCCAATACAGACAACACTACAGTAATGTTTAATCTCAATAGGGGATTACAACGGACACTCCCACACAACTTTACATGCAGGTTGACACAAAAAGCAGCTCTGTTTCAACATGGAACAAAATACACTTTGAAACAATTCAGGTCATTTTCCCATTGATTGCTTGATTTTTGTTTTTTAAGTTAATTAATAAAATCTATGTATGGCATTATTTTTAACGGAATCCTCAATTTACAGCATTTTTACACAAGTGCCTAAAACTTTGCACAGTACTGTAGCTTTACAGGTTTCCTAAAGTGTCTTGGAGACATTGCCACAGTTCTTCTGGATTGATTCTGTCTCAGTTTGTTCTGTTTCTTCATGTTATTCCAGACAGACTGATGATCAGATCTCTGTGTGGAGCACTGTCTGTTGTCGGACTCCTTATGCAAACAAAAGTTACATTTAATGGCAAATATAATGTTTGGAAATGTAAACTGATATTTACTACTGACACACTACATTAAAAGATAGAAATAACTGACTTAAAACCATTTTTTGTTGGTGAAAATACTAGTGACATAAGACTTGCACAGTATTGTATACATATATATACATATACATATATATACATATATATATACATATACATATATATAAAGGAGTCAAATAGACCAGCAGATCTTGCAACCAAACGCAAAACAAGGCAAAGCAAACAGTACTCATAATCTCAACACTCTCATAATACAAACTTTAACACACAACTCTGCAGTATACATACAAACAGCTCAGATCACAAAGTGGCAAAGACTGGAACTGAGGAACTGATGTTGTAATCAGGTGGGAAGGAAGTCGACCGGAAGTTGAAGTCGGCCGCGTGCCGCCATCTTGTAGCAGAACTTCACTTGCGTTAGCATCCCATTGACTCCCATTCATTTTGGAATAACTTTACATCTGAGGCGTTTAAAGACTCCATTTGTCCATTATTTATTTCTACAGATACACGACAATGTATAAAGGGGTCCATTATCTTCTATGTTACATTATGGCCCCGTAGAAACAGTTTTTGTAAAAACAGGCTAACGATTGCGTCATAACCACTGGACTCTCTGTCGCACAGTAGAGAAATTACCGTACAGACAGGAGGAGAAGCTCGCAGGCAATCAGGGAGACGTCAAGAGAGAAGCCCATAGATACACGCCCTGGCGTTACATTTTAAAATAGACAGGAAACTTTGTGCATTTTTACTTTCTCAAAAAAAACAAATTCTGTATGATTTATAAGTGTTTTGAAAAATAGGGACACGGGTTATGTCCTCATAAGTCACCCTCTCCTTGTAATACCTGTGTCATACCCATGTCATTATACAGAGTTGTGTCCTGATGTCACAAACACACACAGAAGGACTGCTGGTAATGCATAGACATAGATCATATTACCTACAGTATATGTATGCTCTCAGTTCAGTTTCCGCTTGCTCTCTCTGTATCGAATACTTGTTTAGAGAGAGTTTGGCTTTTTAGACTTTTCTAAACACTGATTTCTTTACACAGCACAGCCTTGGTCTCGTTAAAGGAAAACGTGAGTCTCAAAAGCATGGTTTAAAGTGAAGCGTTAAATACTTTTCTGCTATCCCAATTTGTTTTATAGAGTCAAGAATTACACCGTGTGTTAGTCTGAGAATCTTTTTGTGTGGTAAATGGCAGGTATTTGAAGGTTTTGAGAAGTGTTGGGGAAAGAAACTGTAAAGTAATGCATTACAATATTGCGTTATTCCCTAAAAAAGTAACTAATTCTGTTACTTAGTTACTTTTTATGGAAAATAATGCGTTACGTTACTGTTGCATTACTTTTTCAATCTGGGCAGGGCTTGCTTGTTTGTTTTTAATATAAAAAAAGTTATTTTTTTTGGTAAACGTAAAAGCCCTTTAACATGTGATGAAATGTTTTTGAATACTCAAACTCAGTAAAAACTCGCAGCACAGGTGAAATGAGTTGAAGGACAGAGAACAGTAGACAAGTGTTGGTGAAAGGTGAAAGCGTTCGTTGGCCGTCTGGCATGAAACTGATAGTTTTCAAGCGCTGGCCAACACTAGTGTATCCAGGACACACTCAGAGACAAAAAGTCTGTAAATATGTTTGACTGATTAATTAGGGGACAATCAAAAGTAGAGCATATTCACCTGTTGTTTCTGTTCATTTGCTTATTTGAAAGCAGTTAGAAGCATGTTGTGGGCTGACTCTTTCAAACTGCACCAGTGTAAATGTTCAGTACATTTCAGCTTTATAACTTATAAACCAAATATGACCCAAATGACCCTTCTCTGATTAATACTGTTTCTTTTAACCCGACTTGATTTTACACCATTTTAAATGAGTGTCAGATCATATTCAGATAATGCTGGTCAGAAGTTATTCAAATCTTTTTGATACATCAAACCATTTATAATACAACACCAATACATTTTAAAGCAAGGATGCAGCGTTTTGACACATTGACATAAAGCTTGCTATGTGTCATTGCCACAATGCACACCACAGGTTTGTTTTAATGCACAATTACAGCTGTATATTTCATTACTTTTGTACATTGAGTTATATGCAGATCAAAACACACAGGCAAATATTTTAAATGAAAATATGTCTGAAGAATTTTTATTATACTATCTAATAAATCAGCTTTTATTTTTTAATTTTCTGTTTTAATTAAAATTTTAGTTAACATTTTAGTAATTTATTTTTTTGTATGTCTGTATAGTTTTTATAATTTTTTTTATCACAGTTTTAGTTTTAGATATTTTAGTACACCAGGTTTAAACTAAATTACAAGAAATGTTACCTTGGCAACCTTAAAATGGTTTTTAAAAGTGTTTTTATGTTTCATTCATATAATTTCATGTAATGAAAATAAAATAAAATCAGTCGTTTTACTATTTTACTATGTCAAGTTAAACTAAATTACATTAAATAAAAAAAAAAAAAACTTTTTTCCATTTCCATTTCCATTTAATCATTTTAGAAGACTCTTTTACTCAAAAGACTTAAAAAACAATAGGGCTGTGTACCAAACTTTGGTGCCTTTATGGTATCGAAAGAAAAACTTCGATACTATGAGTAACGAAAAATTAGTCTTAATTATCTTTTGGGGCCAAATTTTTAATACAAAAGCCAAGCGGCCGTTTTTATTTTTTTTTGCCAAGCGGCTGTGTCTGTGTGAACTTGTAGCATACGTGCATGTAAGGACCTAAATTCGCCGTGATTGGCTGTCCACCACCACGTGACGTGACGGGGAGGATTTCTGCAGATACTCGCAGTCACACAACACAAGTGTAGTTGTTTTTTCTCAAAACGTTTCCGTTTTACAATGCCAAAGAGGTCTAAAGTGTGGCTACACTTTATAAAAGTGGATGCCGAGTCAGCAAAGTGCAACATATGCGATAAGAGTATTGCAACCAAAGCCGGCAATACCACCAATTTAATGAAGCATTTGTTTGGATGAGTGTTTTGCCCTCCCTCCCTGTTTAGTTTGGTCTACTCCATTGCGTATCTTGAAACACGCCCCCTTTCGCGTCGTCTAAAAAACAGAGAGAGAGACAGATTTATCCGGTACAGCGAATTTCTCTGAACAGCAGGCCACTGTATACGCTCACTTAAAACATAACCGACTGTGTTTAAGAGAAGCCCGTCGGACTGGAAAACACAAAACCCCCGGGACGTGGGGCTAATGATTTTGCGAGCCCTGCACCTCAGATCTATCCAGTTTGTGAAACACTGGTTTCCACACTGGTTTCGTTAAACAAAATAAATTATTATTTTAAAAGATTGACTCAAAAGAATCATCGGTTCACGAATCGGATCATGAACTTGTATTACCGAGCCAAAGATGATATATTATTGAACATCTCGAATGAATAAAGACTTCAAGTTCATCTGTAAAGCACATAAAGCTATCGTTTGAGTTTATAAACCTCTATTTCATGCATGATTCGTGTGGATCTGTTAACTGAATGCAAAGTGTGAGTTCTAGAAGAATGTTTGTGTCTTGATGAGCTTGTATCGCTCACTAGGAGTCACTAAATGAACAGCTGCTGTTCTTTTTTTTTTCTCTCAACGGAGGATCAGTTGCCCTGTTAAAATCCCCAAACTGTATACTTAAATATTAAATTAATAAATGACATCAAAACAGGGGCGTTTGCTTTATGATGTGGTGGGCTACTGTGGGCCAGAAAGTCCAGGGCCACTTTTTGGTCCCAGTCCGGATTTTAAAACATATGGTATCGAAAAAAGTATCGTTAGGAACCGGTATCGAAACTGAGGTATCGAAATTGGCACCGGATCGAAAGCTTTTGATCAATACCCAGCCCTAAAAAACAATTAATATTTTATTTCAAGTAATGAATATATTTTTCATTTTAGTGTTATTTAGCTATAATAACTAGAGATCGACCGATATGGGTTTTTCTATATCCGATGCCGATGTTTAGAGGTCAGGGTCAGCCGATGGCCGATATGTGCTGCCGATTTTTAGGGCCGATATCTTGAAGTTTTCCCCTTCATTTGCATGCAAAAATGTCACACTAATAATAAGTGGATGCACAACATTTCTAAACTTATCATCATTTATTGAGCACTGACTTGAACCATCTCTCGAATCTTAATTTTGTGCACTGCACGGTATTAAAATAACAAATGTATCCAAAGTTAACCAAACAAAATCAATAAACTGACCAAGTATTAAATATATAAAACAGGTAATATATATATATATATATATATATATATATATATATATATATATATATATATATATATATATATAAATAAAAGTCAATCATTTACATAAAAGTTTTAGAGCATTTATCAAGTAGAATTTTTCAAGTTTGTTGGAACATAAATGTAAACTTAAATATACATTTAAATAAATACAATTTTAAAAATAAAAATCTGAAAAATATAAAAAAATTAATATATAAAAAATAAATAACAGTAGTGCTGCAAACACACTAGCAACCAGCAACATTTGTGTTTGGTATAAATGACACAGAACATCTAAAGTGCAGTCTAATTTCAAACTTACATCGCAGTCTGTTCATTATTAAAATAAAGTACAGTCAACCAAACATTTAAAAGGTTACACTGGTCAGTTTAAATAGACCGTACTATACCAGTCCACTCTGCTGTTATGCCAAGGACGTTTTTGCTCATGTGAAGAGGATGATCTTTATCGTCTAGTTTACATTAAATAAATAAAAAATATAGTTTAACATTCAGATACATTGCGAATATGGAAACATTTGGATATGTGCAGAACGAGACGTGAGCAATAACCTCCAAATACATCTAGTCAAACCCGCACTCGCTCGTCCTCGTATGGATCGGATCATTTTTTGGATCAGCAAAAAAAAAAAAAAGGCCAAGACAAATAAACATACGTTTTGTCTTTTTTTATTAACATTAAATTATTAAAATATATGAAATCAACTTAAAGTGCACATAATATCTTCTTTTTAACATAATAGCCGGACTTCTCATCTCCCAGTGTGCTGTGATAGTGAGCAGTTATCATCACAGAGCTCTCCATCCCCCTGGACGTAGCTACACCCTTCTGTCGTGAGCGCAACAGAGGATGCTCGGGATAGTTCATCCACAACTGTTTTCTTCTCCTGTTCATAAAGATCTGGCACAATATGTTCACTCTAACCTCTTTCCTCATCATTATATCTGACAGGGAATACAAAATGCGCGGGCCGTTCAAGCTCCTCCGTTCCTCCACTCGCAATGATCACTTAGTGTGGACTAAACATGCGCAACTTTTTTTTCATAAATCAATCCGCGGGTCACGTGTGTGCCGAACCGAAGATATTGATCCGAACGGATCACGGATCAATGATGATCCGTTGCACCACTACTATAGTGTATCATTTGAAAAGATTGCAGTGTTTGTTAGAGCTGCCAACTTCTCCACCCCATTTACAGAGTGAAATTCTCTGACTACCTTTATCTCCCAGGACTGCTGTTGAATCTTCCAAAACTTTTTGCTTGGGGGGCTTCACATGCAGTGGCAGCAGCAGCACTTTCCACCGCACCAATAACACAGGGCTGCCCGCCGATGTGCCTGACTTTAAATCGGCGCTACTAAACACGGATATCGGCCGATGCCGATATATTTAAAAATGACAAATATAGGCCCCGATATATCGGTCGACCTCTAATAATAACCCTGGTCTGATGAAATATTTGTGCGTAAATATATATATATATATATATAATTTAAATTAAATTAATATTTATTATTTACATTTACATTTTATATTTTTTAATAATTTTTAAACATATTAAGTTTATTTTTTTTGCTAGAAAATCCCTATTTAGAATAAATAAAACATGAAATATTTCCCTGTGAGAACATTTATTAATATAAAACCGAATAAGCAAATAAAACTAGATTAGCAATCTGTCCCTTTTTAGAAATGGTCACGGTGCAGATGAACTCAATACAGCAGTGTAACCATGCACATGAAGAGTGCCAACGTTACAGATTTGTAATGCTGCCAAATGAGTTTGTCTGAATCGGTCATTTGTTGATTAAAGTATCTTACCCTCAATATGTGCAATTGGAGAGTGTGTGTGCAAGCTGATTGAGCTGAAGGCACAAAATAATTTTTTTGGGGGGCTGGATTTAAGGAACGCTCTGTTTCAGCTGCTGATATTAGCTTTGCTGTTGAATAGAAAACCCTTAGGCAAAAGATGAGAAATGTTTCCCCTCCTGCTTTTGCTCATTTAACATGATTATTAATGTCATACTGTATTCAGACATAGATGTTTAAGTCAATCTTTTCACTGTGCAGGATAGAAGTGATGGATCAGAGCCTGATTTCTCAGTTGCTATCATGTTCTTGACAGGTTTCCTGAGATTCACTCCGACAGATGAGACATGAGGGGTCTTGTAAGGACAGACAGATATGAAGAGAGAGAGAAAATCAAGGGAAAAACGCATGTAGGAGCAAGAGAGGGACATAAAGAGAGAGTGATCTGTGCTTCCCTGCGGCTGAGTGTCTTTATCCACAATCTGTCAAAGAGCATCTGTCAGTGTTAGTGGGTCACTCGTTTCCTTGTTTTCTCTCTTCTCTTCCCTCTCTTATTTCTGTTCTAGATGGAAACCACTTTCATGCTGTCCTTTGTGTCTTTCTCTACCTCATTTAACAAAGGATCCAATAATAAAGCATGTGGAGCAAACTCATTAGTGAGAATTCAGGACTAGGTGATTTGGAACAAGAGAGAGAGAGAGAGAGAGAGAGATAATGAAAAGCAGAGGAGAGTGCTATAAATGAAATAGAGTAACAGAGAGGCGTGAGTGAAAAGAGGAGGAATAGTGGGCAAGAGTTGGCTTCCTGAAGTCGAAACTTTTACAGTGAACAAAGGATTTCATCATTTCATTCAAAAACTTAAATAAAATTGTCATTTCAACCACAATGCAACTGAATGGTGATTTTAGGTAGTGGAAATGACAGTGGAAGTTTTGACCTTTGACATTTGAAAAATTATGTTTTTTTTATTGCATATTTATCCACTGTTAGACATCGTTAGCAGGTAAATGCTGATATATGCTTTTTGCAAAAGACAAATCAGTGCGATTTCAACATTTTAATGGAGAATTTAATGGAAGGTGAAAGGATGTAGAAAGAAAGGCTGAAAAGTTCAAGGACTGCAGCTGTGGATTCGAAATGTTTCTCATTCTTTTTTTTTGGCCGATTTTGGGTTCCTGTGTTTGTTTTTTCAAGAATTTTTCATCCTGAAAGATGTAAACAAACAGAACTCTTTGCTTACAAAAGCCGTCAGAGGGTGATAGGAGAGAACCATTTGTCTCTTCTTGTTTTCCAGTACTCTGTTTCAGCTGTCAGCCGTATGGGCCGCAGTGGCTCAGATGGTAGAACATCACTCAGAACATACTCTACTTTGATACATCCACACAAAAAAGCACTAAAATCACTCTTTAGGATCCGCGTAGCAATGCTCTGCATCTTACAGTAATATCATGGTGATGTGTTTTGCACTAGGAAGCACTTTTTTCACAAAATGTAAAAAAATCTACTCTGGTGACAAAGAAGTGTTCTTTACTGTATTGAATGTACACTTGTACTGTACTACAAATCATCAGCTGTGCTTACTGATAATGTAATATTAATGAAATAAAAGTGGGTTAAAACTAAAAACTTCTGACATTTTCTGCTTTCTGTGTGTGTTTTTTTCTTCTTCTTCTTGGAGAAGTAAGGTAATCCATTCCTAATAATAATCCCTGGAATGTTTAATCCTTCCAACATGGCCTCAGACTCTCTCTCTCACACACACACACACACACACACACACACACACACACACACACACACACACACACACACACACACACACAGAGAGAGACTTTATCCACCTCATGTTTTCTGCATGATCTTTTATCCGAGCTGTTAGAACCTGGGCTTTCAGAACACTCTATTCCTAAACAGAGACTCTCTGCATTGTTCTAATGTTCCGAACTCATAGTTCCAACTGAACATCACAGAAACATCGGTCATTTACAAAGCTTACAAAACAACAAACAAGACCCTGACTGTGAAACCTGTGGAAAACATACGTCTTGTTTGACTCCACAAGGCCAGCGGGAGACGGAGGGGCATTATGTAAAACCCTGACCTTGTGTTCTTCTACAGAATATGGATAAACACTCATTTGCTTGGTTTGTTAATGTACCGCTTCCTCTCTGGAATCGTGGGGCCACATTTCCACTGAACCTCAGCCAATAATGACTCGAAGAAGGCACACACACACACTCACACACACACACACACACACACACACACACACACACACACACACACACACACACACACACACACACACACACACACACACACACACACACACACACACACACACACACAGACAGAGAGAGAGACAAGAGAGAGACCAGCGTCAAATATTGAACCAGTGTCCTTAGAATCCAGACATACTGTGCAGACATTAAACTACCTTTGAACCATGATAAACATGAACTGTGTTTGTTTGTCTGAGCTTGACATCTATTGTAACTGGCCAGGGCTCTATATAAAGAGATGATGGACTTTCATCTGTGTCTCTTTGCCGAATTATCTGGGTGAACAAAGAACGTCTGTTTGGGTGCGTGCATGTGTAAAATATATATGTTCGGGGTGGGCGATATGGCAATAATATATCGCAGTTTCTTCAAGAAGAATCACAATCTTATCAAAACGTTGGTTTTTAAGTATATTTTGCAAGTTACCGAGCAGTAAAACTAAAGTTCTCAAGTAAACAATAAAAAAACTAATGACAAGCAATAAAAGAAACAAATAGTACAGAAAGATGAAGTAAACAGTGCTTTGTACGGTTTACTTCATTTACAGCTACTGTATGAATTAAATATAAAGCTACGAAAGAGATTCAGTCAAAATAAAGCTGAGTTTCTCTTTGTCTTTTATTGTTTGATTAACATTAATGACGGGTATTATTAGGTTGCTGTCGCTTTAAGATGGAACTAATATAACTGTTTACATTCACCTAGGACATAAGCGAATGCCTTTACAGGAATACTTGCCAAGGAGGGCACACTCGGGGCACAATCTCTACATTACGATCATGGACGTCTTCAAGATCGATACAAAATTGTTGGATGAAATTGTTGGTCTTTCCACATTCACACACACAAATGAATCTTAAAGCTGGTTATTTTGTCAATGATCTTATTAGTGGTGCTGACTTAGGTTTCTGTTGTCGTGCTTATGGTTAGGGATTTGCATAGTTTGTGTGACTTGTTGAAAAAAGGTGTGTTGTTGCTTTTCTAACGGATTAAACAGCAAAAACTCCCACAGACTTACAGCTGTTGAGACTTGATGCCAGTAAAAACACCTAGCAATAGGCAAAAACAATTCCAGAATGATCTACAGTAGAATAGCCACCATAGATACAGTATATATATATGTATATACTTATCCATAATAGCAATGTTCCAGCCTCCCAGAACACCACAGAATTGTGGCAGTGAGTTTGGCAAATGGAAAATCAGGTTAATGTATTTCACCATTTATTGATCAAATCTTTTTCTCTTCCTCTGTCCAGCATGGGTTGGTGCTCTGGCGATGGGGATGATATTTTTCTGCTCTCCGGTGGTCAGTATGTTCACTGATCACTTCGGATGCCGGAAGACAGCCATCTGTGGAGCATTTGTGGCCTTCCTTGGTCTTCTCACCAGTTCCTTCGCAACGTAAATGCCTTCTTTTTTTCTTAGTTTTTCTCTTGTAACCACTTGTACATAGTTTTGTGTGTGTGTGTGTTACTTTAGCATTTTCAAAGTTCTTTCAGAAATTATAAGCAAAATGTATATATATGTATGTGTATGTTTAATTAGTATATATATATATATATATATACATACCCAAACATTTTTCTATAAAATATTTATTATTATATGATTTTTAAATATTTATTTTTGTATGTTTTTTTGTCATGCACATTTTTTGATAAACAATAATGTTATGTAAAATATGGATTATTTTGATTCATTCCATACATTTTGAACATAACTGTATAAGCTGTATATAGCTGTATAAACAGAACAAAATGAAATCAGTCAAATAATTTGAATGACACACAATGACATCATTTCCTGACAATGACCCATGCATTGGCATTTTAGGTTTACTTGAATTCTTTCAGCCGTACCAAAACACATTTATTTTATCCAGAATGTTCATCCAGCACTGTCACTGTTTAAGTTCACTGAGACATAACAGACTGTTTTGGAGGATACTTGCAAGACGGATATTTTGACATACTTTTGTATGTATTTGTTTGTTCAAGCACAAGACACAGAAAGAAAATCTGGGTCTCACACGATGCCTGAGACACGGCTCTGTGTGTGTCTCTCACAGAACACAATGAATCAGTTGTTATTTGCATCTTCTTGAGCTTGAATGCTTTTAAATAGCTTGAATGTTTAAATTGGCCAGGTGTATTTGTCTGTTAAAGCACAAGTAGTCACAAAAGATAACTCAATTCAGTGTTGTCTGTGACCCTGTGTGTGAGTTGTACACAGAACATCACCGAGTTATGAAAGTTGTCTTTCGCATCTTCAAAGCTTTCAAATCAATTACATTTTTACATTTTCAAGGTTTAAAAACACATGCAAATGATCAACGTTCGTGAAGACGCAGCAGTGGACTGATCAGACCAGTGACAAATCCATCAGTTGTCCTGAAAATGTTTGTTTTGAAATTCTTCTCAATAATGCAGCTGTTTCTAAACTTAATTCGAGATAACTTGTATAAAACATACACAGCTGCATCACATATAGTTCAGTCTTAGTCTATAAATTTGTGGGAATCATTTACCCTTTACTTTGAAGTGTCTCTGTTATCTGCTGGCATGCATAAACCCATGTTAGAGATGTGTAAATATTCGCTTGCCCCAGATGTACAGTATGTGCACCGCAGTGTGCTGCACATTATGCACATTTGCGAAGTCTCAGAAAATAATAAAATTAAATATTAAGATACATACATTTAAAAAAGTAAGTTCCATACTGTTGAATATACCGAATATATCATAAATATATATACACAGAACTAAGTTTTCCCAAAACTTTTGTTTTTTTCTATAAAACAAGTATTATGATTTTTCAATATGATTTGGGCGTTCACTGAAAAACAAAATGTTTTTTAAATATTATCTTTTTTTTTCTTGCGCCTTTTTCCAAGAACAAAAATTTTCTGCAAAACAATTAGGGATGGGACGATAACCGGTTTTATTGATAACCGTGATAAAATGTGCTGAAGGTTAGTAATATCGTTTAAAAATGAATTATCATTAAAACCGTGTTTGATTATCGCGGTTTTAATAACTCACTATTAAATCATGTCCAGCCAGCAACAGTCTGACGCAAGCGCAGCGCACAATGTTTTTTTTGTTTTTTTTCGAGAAGGAATGGCGAAAGTCAGTGACTTTTCTATGCTTTTCTATGCTTCTACACTTTTCATTGTAAGGAAGGAAATGCCACAGAATTTAATCTTTCTTTAAATTAAGTGCATAGAGTTGCTTGTTTTATTAGTTGTTTGTTGATTATTAAATATAAAACTTGCTGAAATGTTTTCAGTGTGAGCATCAACTATTTTTGAACACTTTCATCTCGTTTCAACAAAACCATGATAATATTGATAATCGTGATAATTTTAGTCACTATAATCGTGATATTAAATTTTCATACCATCCCATCCCTAAAAACAATTCTCTTTTACGTGTGTAAGATGTGAGTCAATAATATCTCCTGTCACTAATTTTGTGCGTTCTTGTCTTAAAAGGCTGAGTTTTGCAGAGATGTTGTGGTTGAAGTGATGGAGGTGGACAAATCATTCAGCCTCCTTAAGTGTGCTTATATAAAGGTTACTGAATCACGCTGACAGTCTTTTAAGCAAAAGGAAAAAACATAATCACACGCTGGAGAACAGGACCTGTACGACAGAACATTTATGTAATCCTTGCTTTCTTTCTCTTCCCTCTTTTCTTCATTCTTTTCCTTCTCATTGTTTTCTCACAGTGCCTTCTCTCTGAGATCCTTGTGCAGTTGTACAGAGTGCTGGTTTTATTCCAAGCTAAAAAAAAAACCTCTTAGTGTTGTTAGAAAAGGTTGGAAAAAACCAGGGGTGCAGGAGACATTTCAAGGTAGGGGGGACAAAATCCAAACTGTAAGCAAAAGATAGTAAGATCAGATCAGATTTATAGATATAGATCTCCTGCAGGGTCGAGCTTCTCTATTCCATCTCACTAACGTCTGTTTGGTCATTAAGCAAATAATGTCCTGCTGGCCATGTGTTGAGCATTCTCTGGCTTCAGGTATCACAGGTCATTTGGAAGTGAAATGCTTTAGTTTAATAAGGAGAGAAAAACATGAAAGTTCAACAGTTCTACTGTAAAAATGCACCTTGTATGACTTTATTTCTTGCGCAACCATCTTGCAGAAGTTACTTACAGACACTAGAGAAAACTTACTTTTAAAAAGAGTGCTTTTAAATATATATTGACATATTTTTTTAAATTACTGACTAATAGAAACGACAAAACAATATTACAAGATTTATAAGAGACAGATCCAGGTTTATGCTTCTCACTGAAAACAGTCTGGTTGCTGCTCTGAAGGAGTGTCTTTGGCACAGAAATCCATCCAACTCGTTTTTTGAGACTTTGGTCATGTTCAGCATGAGAATTAACTTCTTCAGCAGTGTAAATAAGTCAGAATGCATGAAATAGAATTAGACCCCCCCCCCCTTTAATAAAAACTATATACTTATATCCCCTACCCCCACAGAACTAATAAAAATGTTGAAAATGCTTAACAAAATTAACAAACTTTAACTAAGATTAGAAGGTATACTAAAAATATAAATATAAAATTAATTTAAAATATTAACAAAAGCTATAATAGTACTATAATAGTAATGTAATAACAATATAACTACAATTGGATACTAAAATTGCACCCTTCATCAACCCTTTCATCATTTTCCTTTTATCACATTCTCATCCGGTCTTCTCTCCTCAGCACGCTGGGACTTCGATACTTCACATACGGGATACTGTTCGGCTGCGGATCCTCATTCGCGTTCCAGCCGTCTCTGGTGATCCTGGGGCATTATTTTCGACAGAGGCTGGGTTTGGCCAATGGCGTGGTGACGGCAGGCAGCAGCCTCTTTTCTATGGGGCTCCCTGTGCTGCTCAAGAAAGTGGTGGGACCGCTGGGCCTTCCCAGAACCTTCCAGATCCTCAGTATCTTCATGTTGGTCCAGTCTCTGCTGGCCCTCACCTTTAAACCGCTCATGCCCAGTGGAATGTGCCCGATGCCAGGCATGGGAATGGATGGAGGGCCCCCGTCCGGCCTGGAGTCAGCGAGCAGGTGGCAGAAGGGCCTGGCCAAAATCAGGAAGTACTTTAATATACGAGTGTTTGGTGTGCTGACCTATCGGGTTTGGGCGTTCGGCGTCGCCACGGCGGTTCTGGGATACTTCGTTCCATACGTGCACCTGGTGAGTCGTGGTTTGAGACCATGTAGTGTCATTTTCAATGTATGTGTTGTTATAGTATTTAATAGTATTCTGAATGAGCTTTTATTTGAATATTTTAATAAAAAAATTTAAGTTTTGAGCAGCTTGTGTTTTTCTGTAATATTTTTATTTAGCTTTTTATTTATTAAGAAAAATACTTTTTAAAATGTATGAAAAAAACAATGTCTAAAATTAAGTGAGTCTGCACATAAATCAAGAGGGGAAAAAACTTCAAAGGGAATTGTTGTTTTAAGGGTCAAAGGTGAACGTAACCTGGGTGGTCCGGGATCAAGGGGTCAAACCCCTCAGTGTAAAAGGTCTAAGGTTATCATCAATCAAAAAAGTTGACAGTTGGTGAAGCATATTTACTACTTTTATTAACCAACAGAGAAAATGTTACATCTTTGGCCGTGTCCCTTGAGCGAGTTGTGATTGTGAGAGTGGACACAGTGGTACAGTACCTTCTCTGTTTGCGCATCTCTCCTCTTCTCGTCCGTATCCGGTTTACAGATACTTGGTAATATTTCCATGCAAATTACATTTTGTGAAATGATTACATTGCATTGCTGTGAGCATAGAAACAGCCCACGAGTACTGAATTTAGTTCTTTTGCTTCATCTTGCACTTGAATGGTTTAAACCTCCCAAGATATCTTGTATTTTGGAACAATTTTTTTATGTATTTGACCCTTCGAGCATGAGAAAAGAGGCGCAAGAGAACTCTTGGTTTGGGCTTGTGTGCTCCAACACATGTAATATTTTCAAAAACACACGCAATGACTCAATTCCTCTCCCAGTACCGTAAATAACTGTACTGTGTGTGAACGTAACTGACAAACGCATTCTGCTGCTGTGACAAATTGCCTTTTTCTAGCTCCACTCAGTTTATCTTGTACAAATCAGCATCTTATTGACATAGAAGTGCTAGTTAAGTGTGATTTCTGTGGCTAAATGCACAACTGCACTTAACTTTTGGACTTCATCAGAGCCCTTTTCTTCAACCTTATCAATGGTTTCATTAATGCTTCTTTGTGGTGGGAACAGAGGAAAAGCAGCTATAAGTTGAATAGATTTCCTCTCATAGACGCCCTTGGTTCTAAGAAGGGAAGAGGGGGAGGACATGGGGTTAAAAATAAAAAAATCCTTTAGAAGAATTTCCTGTCCCTAGAGATCACCGGTCTGTGGATTGGATATCTTTTGAAAACTGCTTGAATGAGAAAACCTTAGGGGCACATCAAAAGCCCTGAGATTACACATTTAGGTTTAATGCGAAGGAAGGACTTTCCTATTTCACCACGAGAAGCGAGAACCAAAAGCATACACACACACATACACATATACGCAAAACAAAAGCCGGGACTAAGTGTTTACTTCTGGTGCGAAGCCTGAAAAAACAGGACTGTAGGTGGAAGAGAGAGACTGAGGCGAGGGGGGAAAGGTCTCTCTCATCAACTTTATACCACCACCCACAAAAAACACACACACACATCCCAAACACATGCAAGTTGGCTAACTCACAACTAACCAAATAAACACTTGCTTCAAACACATACCAATGATTTGACATATATCATCAGAACACAAATGCAACAAATGGGCACACAAACACACACACACACAAACACACAGACACACACTCACACACTAAATGTATAATGAAAAAAAAATATTGATGCAGTATTTTACTTTGAAACAATCTGCACTCTGAAATTTCTTGTACATTTTTTTTTCTTACAAATGATTACAAAGAAATGGCAAGTACCTTGATTAGAAATTACATCAAATACATTTACATTGTTAAAAAGGAAATGGTGTGTTTTTAAGTCTCTTATGCTCACTAAGAATGCATTTATTTGATCAAAATACAAATAAAACAGTAATGTTGGGAAGTATTATTGCAATATAAAATACTTATTTATTAGAATATATTGTCAAATGTTATTCATGTGATCAAAGCTGAATTTTCAGCATCATTTCCCCAGTCTTCAGTGTCACACGATCCTTCAGAAATCATTAATATGCTGATTTGCTGCTCAAAAAACATTTCTAATTAATATCAATGGTAAAAACTGCTTCATGGTTTTGCTGCTTCATATTTTTGTGGAAACCATGACAAATTTTTCCTTAGGATTATTTGATGAATAGAAGGTTCAAGAGAACATAGTTTATTTGAAAAATACATCTTTTGTAATATTATAAAAGTCTGTTTTGATCAAGTTAATGCATCCTTGCTGAATAAAAGTAATGTATTCTAATTTGAGCACCATTGTCTCCATTAAGCACACTGAAAAACTCACACGCATGCTGAACAATTAAAGGTTTTGAATTCCCACGCTTTACAGGGAAAGAAAAGCACACATGATGGAACCATCTGCGTCAAGCTTTTCTTTCCGTAAACAGTGCATTCTCTTATATCATCACATTTTATGGCCTGTTTATCAGTGTGACCCAAACTCCATTTGTGCACTTGGTTCAGCGGCTGGAAACTAATTCTCAGCTGAAAACAAGAGAGAAGCAGCATTACGGCTGAGTAATTCAGGTGTCCAAGTAAAAGTATGTCCATCACTATGACAACAGAGAATGTGAAGGAAAGGAAAGGTGAAACAAGGACAGAAATCCCCAGAGTCTGACCTGAGATGACACACACCGAGTTAATAATTCATCATCAACATGTGTGGACTCATCACATAAGCTTTCTGTCATGCAGAGTGCAGTAAATATTTCAGTTCACGGCACCCTAAAACATTATTTATGCATAGGACGGGCGCTTCGCTCCTATAGCCTCCTCTGTTTTCTTAATGTTAGATGCACACCAGCTTGACTGTAAATCAGAGGCGTTTTGTGCACTTTGTAAACAACAGCCTCCACGAACCAGCAAATGTCAAAACCCTGTTTAACATTCAGTTCAGAAATTCTAATGGATTTTTTGCATTACTGAATTTCAATAGCGTGCCAAAAAACACTACATTTTATGATTTATTGACTGCACCAATAAGGATTTGGTATTTAAAAAATGTTAACTAGAAAAGCAAATCGCTTCCAAGAAGCAGAGCTACTGCAAAGTTTCTCGAGAAGCTCTTCTTTATTGGATTGTACTAATTTAATTATCTTGACATCGTTCATCACTTCAGTCAACTGCACTTGTATTATTCAGAAAATTTCTACATGTAAATCTGTGGAATCTATAGGCCATAGGTAATTATGATTTAATGGTGTTACTCGGCTTACAGCACACCAGGGCTTTGTGCCAAATGTCTGGAAAGCGAGATATTAATTATGCTCAGAATCTGGCACAAAAAATCAAACTCCCTGGTGAGAGTGAGAACTGCTCTTCCACCTGCCGGGCCATGTTTCTGAGGCTAAATATTCATCATTGGTTGCTACTGAATCACTGAGGTATTTATTTCAATTTTTGACACAGTGAATGTTGGATTCTTTTAGGGTAATTGACTAATTAAATTCAACTTGAGTAGCATGCAGTACATTTGAATTAGCATTCAAAAATGATAAATATGCCTCCACATTTTTTCCCATGTTGATTTTAGTCCCCACCTCTTAAGCACAGTATGCATATTAATACAAAAAAATCATTAAAATATCTAAACATTCTTAAATCAAGCTACTTTTAACTGAGAAGCAAAATTACTAAAATTATTAAGAAATATATAAAATTAGATGACTTTATGCTTAAATAATCGCTGGATGTCAGCATGCCATACGGTTTTAGCATATTTGTTGTATATATAGATACACATTTACTATAGTTTTAGCGAAATGAATAAATATAAATCATTTTACACTTTTCAGAGAGCTTTGAAATACAAGTTAAAATATGAAACCACAGTGTGAGTGCTCTTCACACAGAATGAGTGTGTCATTCGGCATGACGGCTGCTTAGAAGCGTCAGATATGGGTGATATGGAAGCAACCCCTAATGTTATGCTCGGTTTAAAATACACAATAGGTTATTCTGTGTGCATCCCCATCCAGGATGCCTTCGGGGTGTGCATGCTGTGACGCTTCCTCGTAGAAGATGGCTGGCAAAGAGGCCATTGTTCAAAATACTGCTTCGTCAATGAATCTCTCGTGAGAATAGAAATATAAAATCTCAAAGTGTTTGTCATGTAAGAAAAAGTTATCGGTCGATTGTCAAAATAAGTAAAGGTGTAATCATTTTTATTTTAACAAACCATAAGGGATATTGTGGACCCCGACATGCCCAGATACTTTCTCATCTTAGATAATGATTTTTATATGGTATATTCTATCCCCTTTCCTCTTCCTAAACTTTCTGCATTTTTGTATTTTCAAAAACATCACTAATATAATGTTTTCATTTAAAATAGCTGTTTTGCTCATGGAAAACAATTATGCTCAGGTCAAACATTTGATGTATTAGTGCACAACAAGGAGGTACATGAAACACACACACACACACACACACACAGTCAAAGTGTCATATTTTATGGGAAACTTTCCATAGACATGATTTTATACAGTACAAACTGTACACCTACCAATGACACAAAACTTCCTGCATATTTAAAATTTTTTATAAAACATTGTTTAGTATATTTTAATTATGATGACTCAAGAAATATCCTCATGAACCACATTTACGCAGTTATATCAGTGTAATCTTTTAAACATATAAAAAACATTTTCCCTGTGTCCCGCAGTAAAAAAATATTTAATGTAGAAAATATCTCATGTTTATTAAAACTACAGAATTTACAAATTGTTTTAATACTTTTGTTAAATTTTAAGGGTTCACATGTCATGATTTATATGATTTTAACTTTTTTCCAAAAATCTATGCATAACACTTTCTTTTTTTCTTTTAATGTTTGAATATAAGGGTCCCTATAATACACCCGGCGCAATGCAACGCAAGTGTGCAAATGTGTTTGCTAGTTTCAGTCCAGCGCCGTTCGCATTTTCCCATCCAGCGCCACGTCGTTTAATTAGCAAATTGTAACAAATTAAACCTTCATAATCATCGGGAAGAAGGAGGCGGGAACCAGTAGACAATCAAATAAGATTTAATAATGACAAAATAAACACCAAACAGCGCAACAGCCCCTCGCGGACGACTGTCGCGCACAAATAAAAAGCAAACACAAACTAAAGCCCAGGCCTGGTCCTCTCTCGTCCATCACTGTCGTCGCTCTGGTTTTATATCCTTCCATCCCCTCCAGGGCTGGACTGGGACAAAAAATCGGCCCGGGCATTTTTGCCCAGACTGGCCCACTATATGATCATAAACAACACCCATCTTTGCACGCCCTTAATTATATGCATACCAACTCCTATTCATTAAAACCACTAATGCCATGTAATGAGTGAGTATAGGAACGAGTGAGAGTTAACAGATGAAATAAGTCAAAATTGTATATTTATTAATACAGTTGAACTATACTCCACAGCGGTGTTTTCTAAAACAAGCTATAAGCGGCTCTGGCATAGCAATACCAGTGTTTCTTACAGGACTTTTGTTAAAACTATGGTGGTGTGTCCTCTGTCCTTCTAGGGGGGTTCGGGGGCACGCCCCCCCCCCCGTGATAAAATTTTTTGCATTTTAATGTTAAATTCATTAATCTGGTGCACTTTGAGAGTTCAAAATTAAAAGCTCCAACCCATATTCAGTGTGCAAATTAAACAGAGAAAAATTCAAACCTCTTTTAGTTACAGTGTCTATTTACATTACACCTATACATAATAATAGTTATAATATTAATCCAATGACAGTAATAGCCATATTTTGTAAAACAAATGCACAAAAAATAAAGGAAACTTTCTTAATTAGTTGTACCAATTTCTATACTTGAAAGAGATAAGCACATGATCTTTTATTTTGACGCGAACTGCATCAAGCTTTTATTTTGGCGGAAAACATGGTTTACAAACGCCTCTTATTAAATTTCTAGTGAATTGCAGTAATCGTCAACTATGCAGATGTGGAAATAATCTACACTCATGACATGGCCTAAGTGTTTTGAAAGTAGTTATGCTTACCGCAGGCTCTACACTTTCTCATCTCTCTCCTGATCCTCCGTCCTCACTATCATCATCTGCCACAGGAGCTGATGAAGGTCAGAAAACATATATTTTGACACAGTTTACAGTGTCTGCTTTAAGGGCCTAGTTCTATTTTTTCACGCTATTTATCTGCACATTCCTTGCGTTTCTTCTCCATCTTTTTTTTACAGATACACACTGACACTGCTGCCGCTCGCTCACTCGTTTAAAGTTGTGATTGGGCCAGCCCAGTGTCAATCAAGAAAAGAGCCAATGGGCCGCTCATCTACGTGTTTCATGGGCTGGTCTGTCAGAAAAAAAAACTAACACTGACTTTGACCAATGCATTACACCGGCACAAACCCAGCGCCGCCAATTAAGCAAAACAAAACGAATGGGCCGCCAATGTACAAATTTTATGGGCCGTTTAAAAACAAAAAACAAAAAAAAAAGTATGAGTATGAGATATATCGGCCCAAAAAGCACGTCGGCCCACCGGGCAAATGCCCGGTATGCCCAATGGCCAATCCAGCCATGATCTCCTCCGTGGGACTCGAGACCGGTGGGTCGAGCAGGTGTCGCTCATTTCCAATCACTCCACCGGCCTCGCTCCTGTTCCCACGTCTCTCGGCCCCGCTCCACTCGTCACACAAATGCATTTGCACTCATGGGTGTGCTGGTCTAAAAAAGAGGCGTGTTCAGAAACATTGCTATTTTAAGGAGCTGAAAATAGACTGCGCCATAGACCAACTCAAACCTGGTCTAAAGTCTGGCACAATGTTTTTTCTTTGTTATTTAATGGATAGTCATCGCATGTATCAGAATTAGGCTATCTATTTGCTTGAATACAAGCAGCTCCATTTCATCTCGGCGACGCAGTCTGTCGTTGCCTTTGCCAAATTCTGCCATGTAAATAGCAAATCCGTCATGGCACGAGCGCAACTGGCTCTTAAAGGGAATGGAAGATGAGACTCTGATTGGTTTATTGCTTGTACGCCCAAAAAAACACCCATTACTCATTAAGAGAATAGGGACAACCCGTTGAGACCATGCGCCCAGGCGCACTAACCGTTGTTCCGTCGTTAAAATAGCAAAAGTGGATTTGGACACGCACTGAGTGCACCTGCGCCGTGCGCTTTACACTTTGCACATAGATTGTTAAAATAGGGCCCAAGGTTATCAAATGTAGCTTCATACCCATTATGTTCTAAGAACTTAATTAAAAAAAAGAAATGATAGGATATGTATTTTAGGGTTGATAAGATTTTTTGTGTTTTTGAAAGAAGTCTTTTTTGCTCACCAAGGCTGCAATTATTTGATCAAAAATACAGTAAAAACAGTAATATTGTGAAAATTTCAATTGAATCTATTTTAGTATATTTTAAAATATAGTTTATCTCTGTGATAGTAAAGGTAATTTACTAATTTAAGTTATTATCATCATGTTTTATAGAGTTTCTTTTTCTAGCCATATCACTCACACATCATCCATTTTTATGTAAAATAAATGAATATAATCAACTCATTAACAAAGAAATTCATTTATTTATAATTTTTAGGGCATTTCTATCATATTGACCCCAAACCTTTGAACAGTGTTGTGGATGGCTGGCTTGATGGATGTATGTATGTGTATGTTAATCATCTGATGGTTTTCCTGTTTCTGTGGCAGATGAACTTTGTGAAGGAGGAGTTTAAAGACACTCAAAGGGAATGGGTGCTGCTCGTGTGTATCGGAGCGTCGTCTGGAGTCGGTCGACTGCTGTTTGGGAAGATCGGAGACCTCATACCTGGAGTAAAGAAAATCTACATGCAGGTATGGAAACCTAACAGGAACTGCTTACTGCATGTCAGAGAATCATAATTTCATAGCTGGAGAAGTTTGTTTTTTAGGGCTGCAACAAACGATTATTTTGATAATCGATTATTCTAACGATTATTACAATGATTAAACGACGAATCGTCAACTATTTCACTGATTAATCACTAGTTTCTGCAACTTTTATGCTATGTCACTATAAATTGGCATGAAACGATGACAGGAAGTGTCTCGCTTAAGGTCACAATGGTGTTACATCACAGCAGCCCAATCAATCGCTTCAGTGTTTCTGAATTTCTTTATGTTCTCAAAGTGGAACCAAATTTGAATTAGTTTTTCTTTTTAGTTCTAGATTGACATAATTTATTCGCATCTTTCTTTTATATGATGTTATATAAGTATTTCCTGAAATACAGTGTGCTGTTTCATTTGTTGCAAAGCTGTTTCATTAACTCTTGAAATTTGGTTGCCAGTAAACTTCAGTTGAACATCTGCACAAGTACCTTTTCCATTAAAGGAAGTATTTGCTTCTAGGTTTTGATTTTAAATGGCATTTTAATGTTTTATGAGGGTGTTTTATTTAATATATATATATATATATATATATATATATATATATATGAAAAAACTTCCACAACATCCAACAATACCATTAATGAATTTACTAATTAATTAATTGTGTCTTGCATGCACATATTCCCAGCCAAGTAACAATAAAAATGGTTTGTTTGTTGGTTTACTTGTTCAAATATTACATAAATATCAACTTTGCAATGATGCACTTTCAAGAGCTTTCAATACAGGACTCACTCTGTATTGTTTCATACCTCTTCTTAATCAACTTTTTTAAAGTTTGTTTTTGTAATAAAATATAACCTTATCATCCATTTTTATGTCAAATACTTAAATACTATCAGTTCATTAACTGATAGTATTTAAGCATTGAATGCGGCCGTCATTTCGGGGAGTCTCCCGAGTTCCATTCTTCAGGCTTTTTATTTAAAGTCAACATGAAATCTAAACTGACTCCATTTACTTTCATCCAAGTCTTATTATGTACAGTCACTATGTTATTCAATACTAAACCATTAGTGTTTTTTTTCTTCTTTTTTTTTCATTTACACACGCATATATATGCAGTTGCATTTTGGGGCAGAAAATATGAATTATACATTGTAAAATAATATAGAATAATTAAAAAAAAAACATTTATTAAAAAAAAATATATATATATATCAGGATATGGAATGCCTTTGTGGCTGTAAGTCTAAGATGTCAAACTTTGGATGGAGCATTAGTCCACATGCTTAAATGATCTCTGTGTGTCTGAATATGTAGGTGGCCTCTTTCATATTACTGGGTCTGATGTCCATGATGATACCTCAGTGCACCGTGTTCGAAGGTCTGGTGGTGGTTTTCATACTGATGGGTCTTTGTGACGGTTGTTTCATCACTATCATGGCCCCCATCGCCTTTGAGTTGGTAGGGCCCATGCAGGCATCTCAAGCCATCGGCTACCTCCTCGGCCTCATGGCCATACCAATGACAGCGGGACCACCGATCGCAGGTGAGGAGCTTAAAAAAAATATATATTTTGCATTAAAACATTTACATTTGCTAGCTTGGAATGACTAATTTATATATATATATATATATATATATATATATATATATATATATATATATATATTATGTTATGCTGATCTAAGCTTATGCATGTAAGCTATATTATATTTAACTTAAAGTGAATCTTTACATTTTCACACAAAAATGCACACACACACATAGAATTTCAACTTGTAAAGCCATATTTTTGCACAAAAAATAAATAAATAAAAAATGTGCAAACACACACACATTTGTTCTTGTAGATAAATATTTTGAAAACATGATTTAATCAGCCAGTATGCTGATCTTGGCCGCGTTCCCCAGATAAGACTCGCACACATATCACAGACTAAGTGTTTTTCCAGTTTCCGGGCCCAGTGGACAGGAATGAGACTTATATCGCAGGGTAAATTCCAAGGTCTCCCAGTGAGCACATTTAGTTTGGCCTGATGCCTTAAATGCTCTTGTTCAGTGACAGTCTCCATATGTTTCCAGTTCCGCAGCCTCATTGTGAAGAATAAGACCTACCAGAAGATCTGCTCCATCTGTACCAAAAAATAAATGGACCTTATACTTTCAGGCCTCAAGGTTCATTTACAGGATACTGATGTTACCTGTCTGGACTGTGGGTCGGTTTCAGGAACCCCGAGTGCTCATTCAAGAACCTGGTGCATCATTTTATAGGATCTGTTTTCAAAGCGTTGCCTTCACAGCAGGGGCATTACAATAGGTTTGGACTGGCTGTCACATACTGTTATTTCACATACTTGGAAAGACAATCTGGCTCATAAATGTTTAGGTTTCAAGTGATCTTATTTCTTCTGTATAAGAGGCTGGGGAGCATCTTACCACATTCTTCAAAGTCTGAATAGCTCTTATTTGTTTAGCTTCAAATGGATTCCAGACTGCAAGCCTCATTGAGATTCCTTGAAAGCGAGAGCATTTGTAGATGAATGCGGCCGTCATTTCGGGGAGTCTCCCGAGTTCCATTCTTCAGGCTTTTTATTTAAAGTCAACATGAAATCTAAACTGACTCCATTTACTTTCATCCAAGTCTTATTATGTACAGTCACTATGTTATTCAATACTAAACCATTAGTGTTTTTCTTCTTCTTTTTTTTCATTTACACACGCGCGCACACACAGAAACAGTTGACTGTCTGACACTGATGTGCAGCAAATTAATTAAATCATGTAACACATAAAATTAAGAAATCAACACACAACTGATGCAAAAAAATAAAAACTCTTTAGGCTGAACTTCAGTGCCTGCACTTTTCCACACTGAATATTCTTTTTCACTTTTTCAAATGCATCATGTTGCAGAATTAAAATGCGTTGTTAATTCTCTCTCATATGTTATTTTTCTATGTCTATTTCAGGACTTCTTCATGACTATTTTGGAAACTACCATGTGGCGTTTTATCTGGCTGGTGTTCCTCCAATAGTGGGGGGTATCGTGATGTTTTTTGTGCCTCTGGTGCACCAGCGCATGCAAAAACGACAAAAAAAGGCCAGCGACCCCAGCATGGACAAGATGTTGAGCTGCTCTAATGGAGACAGGTTGCCCGGATACACAGACATGGAGACACACATCTGAAGCCCACAGCCACACAAAGGTAGTTCGTGTTGCCTCATTATAGAATTTTTGGTTTGTTATAAACTTGGTGAAAGTATTAAAACTTATTTCTGGGGTTTGAAATCCAGATTTTCAATGCAGTCTCAAACTATTGTGCCCTAGTGGATAGAAAAAAATTCTAAATTTCATGCATGCTTAGACATGTTGTTCCTGTCTTTCTGCAGGGATTCATCTCACCAGCACTGCTTGTGGCGTGTGCACGTGAGTGTGTGTTAAGACGGTGTGTGATGTATTTCCTCTTTGCTTGGCTCTAATCAAAGTTGAGGTCTCAAGGCTTTCCCCTCTGCTTGTTTGCTGTTCTGGAGAGGGACGTGATCATCCATCAAGAGCCCAAACCCTCCTCCAGTGGCCCGCGCTGCCATTTCCACCGGCTCCCGAGTGATTGAACAACTTCCGCATGCAGATCTGGGCTGAAATCACCTCCTGCTTGCGTTTCTGGAGAGCTCAGGTAGTGCGGGAGACAACAGTTAAATTAGGACAGCAAATGCTTCAGCACCTTTATAAAGGAAACATAAATTTGATGTGAGAGATCACTGAGAAAAGTGCTGTTTTCATTGAGCTTTATAGTTTATTGTCTAGATTATGCAAATCAGATTTGTAAGATTTAGATGTTTTCATAATACGGTTTTTAAAAAATCCTCCATAGACTTACTTGGAATTGATTTCGGAAACTTTTATGAGACAAATCCGTCTTTCTTAGTGTGCTTTCTGCTACCGACTTCGATAACCTCAGCCGTGTTTTTCTTACCGTAACGTACCGCCGCTGTGTATCGCAGTGAATTATGTAGTCAAACTACATAAGTGAAAACTAAACGAGGAATCATTTTTAGGATTTTTTTTTAAAGCTAATCATCTGTCCTTAATGATATCTGCTAAATTTAGATCAGAAATGAGCTATGCAGTAAGAAGTTCACAAACAGTGCCATGACCATTGAGCCAGATGTAAAATAAAGGATCGATATTCATATAGGGGTTGAATCTCATGAAAAATTATGCCAAAGGAAAATAAACAGAAGTTATATTTTGCAAAAAGATATTGTTTGAACAAGCACATTTCCACCAAATGTATTTACAGTAATGCGAAAACAATCTTGTTCATCATCAAAATACATTAATGAAATCAAATCCAAATGCATATATCTGTGTAAAATACCACAATGTATAAAACTGATTAGATTTACAAGAAAATATTATTTCAGTCACATTTAATTTATTGTGTTGCTTGTTGCAATTATTTGTGAAATTTACCAGCAATTTCTGAGTGAAATTGTTTTAAAGTACATCCTACACTCATTTTTTTTTTAATCCACCATTTATGCAAAACATAATTTCTTATTTTTGGGGTGAAATATGACCCAGATATTTCTTGACAATTTTCCTGAGATCCACTCAAGGGCAAAATCACTACATTTTCTATTTTAAAAAATCTGTTTGCGACTCTTTTCTACATTTGACTCCCATTTATTGTATTTTTTTTTTTTTTTTAAGAAATTATATTTTGGTTATATGTGTTGTCTTATTTGTTATACTGAAAAAGAAATCTGGCATTTGGATTCAAGTTGAATGACAACACCATGAAAATGTCACATGTGTAATTCTGTTTATGAATTGAGAGAACTGATTGCTGTAAACAAAACAACATCTTAGTATTACACAAAGTGGGCCATGTTTATGAGTATTAATCAAGTACTATGTGTGACATTTAAAGCTGTCTTTACTCTTTTTGATCATTTGTTTTTGTACCAGTCGATTACATTAGCATGTCTCTTGTGTTTAGTGAGAGCAGCTTTTCCTCAGTCTCTTCCAAACATTAACGAGCTGAAACAATTCAGCCAAGAGAAATATTGATTATACGTTACAAACAGTCTACATTTGTGTGTGCATGCTTATTAGAGTCTCACGCCGCTGGCTTAGCAACATGCTGACATCTAACTATTGAAATCAACTGCTATTTGCCTGCTATATGTAAAGCGTTTGTGAGGTTTGGATGCTGATATAGATCTTAGGCATCAAAGCAGCTCACTAGTATTTGGAACAGAGCTGTGGTTTCTCTCTGCACTTTCATCCGTCTGTTTGTCAACTATTTCCCAGAAGCCCTTTAACCACCCGTTTCTGTCCGTGTTGTCATGGAGATCTGTCCGTATGAGCTAATTAATGTTGTTTCGGGTACATTTTCCTCAGAACTCATTAGATCCTGTTAAAAAAAAACAACAGAAGATGGTCACGATCTTAACCAAACTGCCTCAACCGACCCCGTCCTGCAGGTTTAACCAGGAGCCGGTGCTTTTACATTAAAGCAACTAGACCACAGGACACCTCTTCAGATTCTAGTACTGTGTGATGATGTTATGTGGTGACTAAAGATGCTCGATTAAGATGAATTGATGTCTTTATCAGAAAAAGAAGGAATCCTGTGCATACCTCAGTCATCTGTTTTATGGTTTGATAAGTGTTAGACACAGGTGCACTTGCCTTCTACAGTTGTTTGGGCAGATTCAATGTCCGCCATACGAATCTTTGAGCCTCAAAGCCATGATTCCTGTCGTTTATGTCTCTCTAACGGATCAGCATGTGACTCAGTCATAAATAGCAGGCCCTGCAAATGAATCCTCATCCAATTGACCGTCCTTCCTTAGAGTTTTGGTTGTGCCATTTTTGACTGATAGCTGAGTTTTTATATGTGTGAGGGACAAAGAATGAGAGAGACAGACACATTCAGAAACTCAGGGAGTGCAGATGTTTTTCATTTTTCATCGCCTGCCTGTGTATTATTGCATGCTGCATTCATGAATCTGCTATGTCATTCATATTTCAGGAATAAAGGCATTTGTGACCCTGGACCACATTCTTAAGTCGCTGGGGTTTATCCATTTTATGCCAAAAAAATTTAATTTCCTACCGTAAATATATCAAAACTAAATTTTTGATTAGTATGGAATATACTGTATGGAATGCTAAGGACTTCATTTGGACAACTTCAAAGGCGATTTTCTCAGTATTTTTTTTTTTTCACACCCTCAGATTCCAGATTTTCAAATATATGTATCTCGGCCAAATATTGTCTGATCCTAATAAACCATCATCACCACATCAATGGAAAGCTTATTTATTCAGCTTTCATATGCTGTTTAAAACTCAATTTCGAAAAATTTTTAAATTGACACTTAAGACTGGTTTTGTGGTCCAGGGTCACATTTGAAATCTGAATTGGTGAGTTTGGTAAATTGTATGTATCTATGTGTGAATATATATATATATATATATATATATATATATATATATATATATATATATATATATATATATATATATATATATATATATATATATATATATATAATATATATATATATAGTACAGACCAAAAGTTTGGACACACCTTCTCATTCAAAGAGTTTTCTTTATTTTCATGACTATGAAAATTGTAGATTCACACTGAAGGCATCAAAACTATGAATTAACACATGTGGAATTATATATGGAATTATATACATAACAAAAAAGTGTGAAACAACTGAAAATATGTCATATTCTAGGTTCTTCAAAGTAGCCTCCTTTTGCTTTGATTACTGCTTTGCACACTCTTGGCATTCTCTTGATGAGCTTCAAGAGGTAGTCACCTGAAATGGTCTTCCAACAGTCTTGAAGGAGTTCCCCGAGAGATGCTTAGCACTTGTTGGCCCTTTAGCCTTCAGTCTGCGGTCCAGCTCACACCTAAACCATCTCGATTGGGTTCAGGTCCGGTGACTGTGGAGGCCAGGTCATCTGGCGCAGCACCCCATCACTCTCCTTCTTGGTCAAATAGCCCTTGATGCCTTCAGTGTGACTCTACAATTTTCATAGTCATGAAAATAAAGAAAACTCTTTGAATGAGAAGGTGTGTCCAAACTTTTGGTCTGTACTGTATATATATATATATATATATATATATATATATATATATATATATATATATATATGCATTTTGAAATAGTCAAGAACATTAAAATTTATTAAAATCTGCATAAAGGCTGTACAACAATGACCATCATGTTTTTCAAATTACATTTATGAACTATGAACTATTATTATTACTATAATGCACAAAAATGAGTTTCTTGCATTACAGTGAAATGAATAGTACAGGAAAATGCTTAATTCATGAAAATGTCATAATGCACCACTCATGCTATTTCAGAAGTTCTTGTTTTCACAGATACAGACTCCTGCCATCTGACTCGCGCCGATTATGTCTTCCATTAATAATTTTGCCCAATTTCAGCCAAACTTGTATGTAGGGACTGTGGCTTGTGGTCTCTCTCGTCTTTTATTCTGGTTTTATTTTTAATGATTTAACGTCAGTGCAAAAGTCACCCTATTTAGACTCTGAATATGTAACTTGACTTTGCATGTGACTCTTTTGGCTTTAGCGAGAACTCACTTTTATTTTTTTAACCTCGCTCAACAACTCAGCTTCTTTCTGATGTGTTTCAATGACTAACCTCACTTCATAAGTAAAAAACTATTTCACAATGGCCATTTTCCTATGTCCGACGTCACTTTAAAGGCCAGATAATACTACTTTTATTTATCTGTTTGTGTTCCTGCATATTGCCGAATGAATTTAATCTAGGGGACGCAATAAAAAAATTTTTTCTGTAAATGTTGAACTGGTGCGTAAACATAGTAAAGGTCTCTTTAGCTTTCGGATCAATACTTTAGACCGCTCTATGCCCTTTCTGATGTACTGTACCTTGTGCCTGCACATAAAACACTCTAAACTACATTTCCACCAGGCTTCTCAATTATATAGTTTACAGTTGTCAACACAACAAAAACTGTACTTACGTTTAAGTACATTTTTCATATATATGTATAGACACAGAGTTAACCTCTAGGGGTCAGACGGTGGAAGGGTCAAACGCTATGACCTCTTGTGTCTGGAGAGTGTCCGTCCCTTCTGGTGCTTACATGTACTATAGCAACACATGCTGTAAAGCCTGATACAGGCGATAGGGCTTCAATTAACAGTCATATCTCATTCTAAACTACCATAACAGGTCAGGAAAACAAGTCATGAAAGCGTCTCTCTTTCTGTTTCTCTCTATTTTTCTCACTGTTCTCACTTTACACAAATGTAGCGCTTGTTTTCTGAACCTCAATCTTCATCATCCTCATCATCATGAAAGATTAGCTATTTTAAAGGATTATTGAAGGTGAGCTGCTAGAAATGTATAATTCTGTGTTCATGTGAAAAGTATTTTTTGATCCTGTAATGTATTTCTTTTTCTATTCAGCCAACAATAAACATATTACACACCCATCGTTATTCCAAATTGTCTTTTTGTCAATATCTGCTCTCGGTTTGACGAGGACCGATGATTGTTAATATGCTAAATTGAATTTGGTTAGAAACCAAGCCCCTCAGAGCAAACACAATGTATGAAAACGTCCATTGTTTATGTCCTAAATGTCAAGAGAACTGTGTTTAAAGTGTGTTGAAGGGCATGCATTTGTTCTTACAATGCTGCAATGTCAGCTAAACTTAGTGAAAAGAACAGTACTTGTGGAAAGACTTGTGTATTATTCATATATTTGTAATCTTGAACAGATTTTTACCCAGTTTTTGTCCAGTAATCTAGTTACATAATGTTGCAGATCTTCTACTTTAACTGTACATATTTCACCTACTGTAAATATGTGCTTTGTATATTAACCATACCTGCAAACTCCAGACCGGTGAAAAAGAGGGGAATGTGGAATTTTTTAAATAACACCAATGTCTATAACATTCTATACTGTATGAAACTGTACCATTGAAATAATACATAACTGTAAGTGTTAAAATGATAAACCTCACATTTCAGCATAATAAATGATTAGGCGTTATGTAACTGGTCTACACAAAAATGTCAGACTGGATGAATGAACATGCAAATTGCCTCTCTGACAGTAGGGGGCGCTTATAGATGTTGTAATGACTATTTAATGGCTATGTATAATGACTATCATTTTTTATAATGCTATATAATTTATGATGATCCTGCAAACATGATCTCAGGGATGAACATTCAGAAATATAGTGACTGGTCAGATTATGACAGCCCGGCTCCCATTTGACCTATTTTTGCAAAACATGGAACAAAATGACTTAGATACAGAGGTGCTTATTGACATAACTGACATTAAGATTAAAATTACTTTTGCTAAGTTTAAAATGAAATCAGCTTAAAATGAAGTTACTCAGTGACAGGTTTGTGTTCAGTAGTATTGACAGAAGTGTAATGACACCGCTGAACCTCCAGAGGGAGCTCACTGACCGTCAAACTCAAAATCACTCACCAGTAACATCTTATTGGTAACGACTTTAGACGACGGTTTTTTTTTAAATTATTATTCTTTTTATATATATATATATATATATATATATATATATATATATATATATATATATATATATATATATATATATATATATATATATATATATATATTTTTTATCATATAGACCATTTAATAACAAAGCCGTATACTAATAATAATTCAATTTAAATTCGATTGTATGGTTGTTATATATTCCAGAAAGACGAAACCCATCCAGTAGTCACGCACATGCAAAGGAAACTGCTTGTATTTCGGAGTTTATGTGTTGCCTGTTAGAATTCATTCCAAGCACATATAGTCAGTATTATGATGCATATATGCCACTGAGTGGATTTCCACTTAAACAGCAAACCGCATCTGAATGATGTTTACTATTACAGCCCTCTGTGTCATTCTCTTTTTCTCAGTTATTTAGTGGTGCTTGCCGGAGGCAAAGCATCACTATTATTATCTCACATACTTATTCTTCTTCTTCTAGATCCGTACAAATTTCGGCGCGTAACTAGTCCCGCAGTTTTTGTCACAGACCAACGAAACAGGCGTCAAATCGTGCGGCCTAATCGGGAATGGTGTGCTATGACTTTTATAAGCGATCGGGCGTACGATGTTCGTCCGGCGGGCGAAAAATCGGGCGATAAATCCCATAGACAATGCATTGCGGCCAACTTTGACGGATCATAACTCCAAGAGACAATTTCGCAGAAACACGTGAATCAATACATTTGGAGAGGCTATCAGACTGTGCGAGAACATACCCAGCATTGGGGTATAAGTTGTACCCCTGGGGCGCAAGAGCCCCCCGAATTTGCCCCTAATACAAAGTATAGGGAGGGCTACTATGGGAAATTACATAGGGATTTTGTATTGAACATAACTCAGGATCACAGTGTCATAGAGACAAGGGGGTGGGCTCATTTGAATCAGGCAACCAATCAGTCTCTCAGGATCACTGTGAATCTATCAAGCCACGCCCTAGCAACCATATAGAGCGCCATAGCAACAAGCTCCATAGACTTCCATTGAAAAATATAAAATTAATAACTTTGGATAGAAGTGTCATAGAAACATGAGGGTGGGCTCGTTTGACTCGGGGCAGCAAATGGCCAATCACGAATCACCTTCAACACTTCATAGCCACGCCCTAGCAACCATTAAGAGCTACCTAGCAACCTAAATCCAAAGATAGATATCTTAACATCTGAAAGACATAGAAGCATGGGGGTTGGTTTATATTGTCAAGCAGCCTTTGAAGTATCAGCATTGGCAGCTGCAAGGCCACTCCCTAGCAACTAACCAGAATACCCTAGCAACCATATATCAAGACCTAAATCTCTGCATCAGAACATTGTACAGACATGGGGGTTGGTTTATATTGGCAAGTAGCCTTTGGAGTATCATCATTGGCAGCTGCCAAGCCACTCCCTAGCAACTAAACGGAGTACCCTAGCAACCGTTTTGCATGAGCTATATCTCTGCATCAGAACATCGTACAGACATGGCGGTTGGTTTTTTCTGACTCATGCTAGCAAACTGGACTTCCAACATGCTAGTCATGCTAGCAGTGAGAAGCTACATGCTAATAGTGATTAGCTAAGTGCTCAAATGGGCTAAGAACTATATAAAAACTACATAGTGACCATCTGTGACAACTATTAACCACCTAGTAACATCATAGCAACCACCCAGGATACCATAACAACTGCCTAGCAACCAGCCAAAACACCCTATCAACCCCCTAGCAACACCTTAGCAACCATCCCAAGTACCTTAGCAACTGCCTAGCAACCACCCAGTTTACCATAGCAACCGTCCTAGCAACCATCATTGGGACCCTAGCAACCACCCTGGGTACCTTAGCAACGGCCCTAGCAACCATCATGGGACCATAGCAACCACCCCGATTACCCTAGCAACCACCCTGGGTACCTTAGCAACGGCCCTAGCAACCACCCCAGGTACCTTAGCAACCACATAGCAACACCCTAGCAACCACCCCGATTACCCTAGCAACCACCTTGGGTACCCTAGCAACGAACCTAGCAACCATCATGGGGACCCTAGCAACCGCCCTAGCAACCACCCCAGGTACCCTAGCAACCACATAGCAACACCCTAGCAACCACCCCGATTACCCTAGCAACCATCCTGGGTACCCTAGCAACGGCATTAGCAACCATCATGGGGACCCTAGCAACCGCCCTAGCAACCACGCCGGGTACCCTAGCAACCACATAGCAACACCCTAGCAACCACCCCGATTACCCTAGCAACCACCTTGGGTACGCTAGCAACGACCCTAGCAACCATCATGGGGACCCTAGCAACCGCCCTAGCAACCGCCCCAGGTACCCTAGCAACCACATAGCAACACCCCGATTACCCTAGCAACCACCCTGTGTACCCTAGCAACGGCCCTAGCAACCATCATGGGGACCCTAGCAACCGCCTTAGCAACCACCCCAGGTACCCTAGCAACCACATAGCAACACCCTAGCAACCACCCCGATTACCCTAGCAACCATCCTGGGTACCTTAGCAACGGCCCTAGCAACCATCATGGGGACCCTAGCAACCGCCCTAGCAACCACGCCGGGTACCCTAGCAACCACATAGCAACACCCTAGCAACCACCCCGATTACCCTAGCAACCACCTTGGGTACCCTAGCAATGACCCTAACAACCATCATGGGGACCCTAGCAACCGCCCTAGCAACCACCCCAGGTACCCTAGCAACCACATAGCAACACCCCGAATACCCTAGCAACCACCCTGTGTACCCTAGCAACAGCCCTAGCAACCATCATGGGGACCCTAGCAACCACCCAGGGTACCCTAGCAACGGCCCTAGCAACCGTCCTGAGTACCCTAGCAACCACCATAGCAATCACCCAGAGTACCATAGCAACCACCCTGGGTACCCTAGCAACCACCATTGCAACACCCTAGCAACAGAGGGGCGAGTTTTGCCACTGCAAGCACCACTCACATTTTCTTCAGGAAATGTACATTCTAGTTTTTTTACTATTATTTTGATATTTTCACATCTTGTTAAGTAAGAAAACGGGACTCTGTCAAGTAAGTTTCCTCTTTCAAAATCAATTTCCATTTATATCTTACCATGGAAAGCCTGAGTGCAGAGTCCTACTTTTTTAAATTGAAATATAATACAATATAATGTCTGTAAACACAAACACACATACCAACAGACTGAAATACCAAAAGACACTGTAGCCTAAATTCATTTCGAAGCATAAGAAATGTTGGATGCCAGTAAGGTTAACCACAGGAAAGCTTATGCTACTATTTCTAGAGCTTCTTTTTTGAGGCTAGCAAATTCTTCATAAATATGAAGCAATTACAACCTGATCATGATGACATACACGGCAATGCGTGGCCTGCATTCACCTTATTTTTGTTTTAAAGGATTAGTTTACTTCCAGTATAAAAAATTCCCTGATAATTTACTCACCCTCATGTCATCCAAGGTGTTTGTGTCTTTCTGTCTTCAGTCATAAAGAAATTAAAGGGGTCATATGATGCTGCTAAAAAGAACATTATTTGGTGTATTTGGTGTAATGAAATGTGTTTATGCGGTTTTAGGTTCAAAAAACACATTATTTTAGTGAGCGTGATTTCACCAAGTACAACATGTTCCTGGAACAACATTCCAAATCAACCAATCAGAATTAAGATATAACTTTTCAGGAAATGTCTGTTTTAGGCTTACAGTCAGGGTTAGGTGCTTCTACACCCTTATTAATCAGCTATCATTTCTCACTGATTTTAGGAATAAATTATGGGTAGGGATTGGGTTAAGTCTATATTTTTGTACAATAATGTTGATCCAGGATCATCAAAAGATGTTGATCGAGGAACATGTCTTACTTGGCAAAATCACGGTGACCCATTATTTTCCACATAATGTACATAATTGTTTCTCCTCAATGTCCCGCCTTCTGAAATAGTGCGTTGTGATTGGCCGAATACCTAGTGTGATGGAAATGTTATGCCCCTTAACATATTGTGATGCCCTGTCCGGCCGGAGCGACAAAACATGAACATAAAATCCACTATAAACATGATATAAAACATGATTTCTAGTTGTATCCTCTTTTAGAAGGCCAAACAATGCAGTCAATAAAAAAATGTTAGTTGGAGAGGTCTAATTTTTTTTTTTTTTTTTTACAGTATATCTTTTCGCTAGATAAGACCCTTATTTCTCTGCTGGGATCATGTAGATCCCTTTGAAGCTGCATTGAAACTGCAATTTGGACCTTCAACCCGTTGGTCCCCAATTAAAGTGCATTATATAGAGAAAAATCCTATGTTTTCCTCAAAAACCTTTATTTCTTTGTGACTGAAGAAAATTATGAACATCTTGGATGACATAGGGGTAAGTAAATTATCAGGAGATTTTTATTCTGGAAGTGAGCTAATCCTTTAAGTGGAACATCCCTTAAACCGGAAGAGCCTCCCATAATTTAAAACACAGTTGGCTCACTAGGATAAAAGTGGATAGTCTGGAAAACAGGTAGCGGATGACAGGATTGAAACAGGAAAGAGGTGAGGCGTGTGAGACATAAAATCACCGTCTGCATTTTAAATGTGTTACTCACTGTGCTCACGAATTCAACCGATGTCACTGTTGAAACAGCACCAGATCTCACTTTTCTGTGCCTATGTTGCAGTGGGTCAGTAGGGAAAAGAAGTAAGAGCTATATTTAATCCATTACTGAGGGCAGTTTTACTCAGTAAAATAATAGTCATGTCTCTATTCACCCGGATCCAGCACGTATCCAGACCAGATGGTGGATCAGCACCTAGAAAGGACCTCTACTGCCCTGAAAGACACCGGAGACCAGGACAACTAGAGCCCCAGATACAGATACCTTGTCTCAGATGACCACCAGGACAAGACCACAGGAAACAGATGATTCTTCTGCACAATCTGACTTTGCTGCAGCCTGGAATTGAACTACTGGTTTCGTCTGGTCAGAGGAGATCTGGCCTCCCAACTGAGCCTGGTTTCCCCCAAGGTTTTTTGGGATGGAGTTTCGGTTCCTTGCCGCTGTCGCCTCTGGCTTGCTTAGTTGGGGTCACGTCATCTACAGTGATATCGTTGACTTGATTGCAAATAAATGCACAGACACTATTTAACTGAACAGAGATGACATCACTGAATTCAATGATGAACTGCCTTTAACTATCATTTTGCATTATTGACACACTGTTTTCCTAATGAATGTTGTTCAGTTGCTTTGACGCAATGTATTTTGTTTAAAGCGCTATATAAATAAAGGTGACTTGACTTGACTTGACTTGACTAGTGGCAGAACCTGATTTTACCAAGTGAGACATGTTCCTGGGACAACATCTTTGTTTTGAGGGATTACTCATGGTTAGGGTTAGGTTTAGGTGTAGGGATATGGTCAAGAATATATTTTTGGAGTAAAATGTTGTTCCAGGGTCAACAAAATATGTTGACCTAGGAACACATCTAACTCAGCAAAATCAGGACGTGCGTCAGAGTGAGCTCAACATGTGCTGCCCCACAGGATCAATGAAGAGTGAAGTAAAGGTCTAAGGCAGCCTTAATGTAGAAGTGCATTTTAATGTACTTTTTTAAAAAGTATATTTAAATACATAAGTCTAAGAAAAAGTCTAAAAAACAGACAAACATCATATTTTATTATTATAATAAAAGAGAAACACATCCAACTAGAATAATTCCACTAGACATTCTACAAATGTTTGAGAACCTTCAGTAATGGAATAAAACACCATGCAATAACAAAATACATCAATATTATATAATAAACGCAATACAGAAAATAGCATTTAAAAATAAATATTTAAATGTCCATATTATGCCATTTCAAATATTATCTTTCATGCAGTGTGTCTGTAATGTAGCTGCATATGAATGTAAATGATCTGTAAAGTTGTAAAGCCAAAAGTGCACGATAAATAAAGCTAGTGTCTCTCAAAATAAAGAATCTCACTTCCGTGACAGCTATATGTCACATGGTAAAACATTTGCATAATTCCTGCCTATATTCTATGTTGGCCTGCAGGGGCGGACTGGCCATCGGGAGCACCGGGACATTTCCCGTTGGCCTGACGGTCATTCTGGCCTGCCACTGTGCAGTCGATCAGGCTGACGTGCAATAGGCTGGTATGCAACTGCGAATTAATTGACGGACTTATGAATCTACGAATCAGGCGATCGCGGAGTGAACATGACACCACCACATGACCAAACATCAGCGAAGCACTGCCTAATTGCAGAGGTGGGTAGTAACGAGTTACATTTACTTCGTTACATTTACTTGAGTAATTTTTTGGGGTAACTAATACTTTTCGGAGTATATTTAAAGATGGGTACTTTATACTCTTACTTGAGTAAATCTTTGGGGGAAAATCTGTACCTTTACTTCGTTACTGTGGGTGACGCTCCTCTCGTTACTTTATCTTATTGCAATAAATGTTATAAATGCTTCAGTTTATTCACAAACGCGCCGTCTACTTTTCTCTGGACAATGAGCGATGCCCATTCGCGAATGATTCATTCTTTTGAGTCAATTCTGTTCAAAGGCTTGATCAAACCAATTGGCAAACGATCGAGTGAATTGGTTCATGAATCAGTTTGAATGAGTCGTTCAGTTCCCTGCCGCACGCGCTGAGCATCTGAAGTGGTTCACTCAGAGTTGTAACGTTTAACATCAGCAGCGTTGAAAACATGGCTATGGAACTGCACAGAATTGAAAGCAAATCTGCAAAGGCTATTATTTGCTTGCGATGGAGATCCTTATTAGATGAACACTGCGTGTGCTGTCTACTGTTTAACAGGTAATAACTTGGGCTACATTCGATTACAGTACACGATACCACTGTGACATTAGTTTGTTGTACGTGTGTGGCTTATAACAGAGGGGAGTCAAGTTGAATGCAGCTTCCAAAAGACAAAAAATAGCCGATTAAGATTTTATTCATTTTAATTTTGAGCCAGAGACAGACGCGTTTTTACAGCACTGCGCATTATAACCAATCACACATGATTCTTTTGAGCTTATTAAAGCATTGGCCAATCAGAGGTGTTCAGATGAGTCATCGCTAAAATGCCGGTGCTTCCTTCACTCGCTCACTGACTGAATACCTCTTTCTGGCGAATTCTTTCGTCAGAAACAACAAAGTGCAGATGTGTGTACGAATCTGTAAATAAGATATTGATTTCACAGTGTTAACAGTTTCAGTGATTTTAATGGGAGTTTCTGAGAGTGATTGAAATCTAGACTGTCAGTGAAAATGATCTTTAATAATGTAAATGTTATTTGCTCTCTTTCTGAACAATGAAAGATTAGTAGCAATATTTATATCGCATTAACTTTCAATGTTAATTTCACATTTAATATAAAGTCAGTCGTATTAAAAATATGTTATGGCATGACACCTATATCTGTTACTTAAGTAAACAGACAGGGTTTTATAATAAATTACATAAATTAGAGTAAAGGCTGATGAAATATATACATTTATACACGCACACATACATTACATACATTTTATCTATATATCTAAATAAAAATAGGCTCAGTATATATGACCCAAAGTAACTAGTAACTAACTACTTGAGTAGATTTTTTATCCGATACTCTTTTACTCTTACTCAAGTAACTATTCAAGACTAGTACTTTTACTTTTACTTGAGTAAATATTTCTAGAAGTACTTTTACTTTTACTTGAGTACAGTTTTTGGGTACTCTACCCACCTCTGCCTCTACCCACCTCTGGGGCAGGGTGGGCAAAACTGTGACATTCATCCACTGACGCTCTTTAATCAGCAGCGCTAACTCCGGAAGCGCGTATACTCACTTCCTGGCAACCCGCCAAAATAAAAGCCTGCTGATTTTAAGTTTGAATATGATGAACACGCTTTTTTCCGAAGCGAATTAAAATTGAGGAATACATAAAGCAATTTATTTGTGGCAGCCTGCCAATATATCAACACTGACTGCTACAAATAGGAGGAGGTTTCATTGACTTGGCAAATTCATTTTTCAGAAGTTTGTAGGTATAGACATCCGTTTTGTTTTTAATGATGTTCATATCGATATCGTAATTGTATTGTATCGACTGAAATGTAAAAATACATTGGGATATAATTTTTGGCCATATTGTCCAGCCCTATATTAAATGCATATTTTGAGAAAACAAAAGTGTTTTTTGACCTTGCATGCATGTAATCCTATTGTAGGAAACTCCCAAAACAAAATTAGGAGCCTTAAAGAAGGCGTAATGGTTCAGGTCTTTTGTATGCACTTGGTTAAATATGGAGCTGTTTACTTAAGATGCCTTCAAAATGAGATCCCAAAGTGATCATAAAAACCTGAATTTGCACTACTTCTGTAGAACGACTCATAAACTATGAAATATAAATAGATACTTTAAAAAATAGACAACCTAGTGTTACATTTTACTTCAACAGAATGGTTGGTTTGAACTTTTATTTAACGTCAAAAACATCCCAAAGTTGGAGGATACAATGCAGGACCTTTAACATACATAAATGACACCAATAATATGCCATAATAATAACACTGTGCAATAACAAAACAGAAAACATCACTAAAATGTAATTCATGTAATGTAAAAAATATACAAAACTCATATTTTGTACTTGAACAGTAAAAATTGGTGATTATACCTTCATGTACATTAATGATTGGTTAAGCATTATATTACAATTCAGTAATGTTTCATAATGAAAGTAATGAAAGTTATCGATGTTGCTTCCAGTCATGTGTTTGTTCCTCAGCAGCAGTGTTTGTCTTTGATGAGATAACAGGTGACACAATAGGCCACTGACTTCTTTCAGACTAAGCCTTCATTTTCCCTCCAAGCTAAACACATCCCCAGAGTACTTCCTGTCAAACAGGAACTGATAGTACGCTCCATTTTTATCTCGGCAAGAACATGGTAATGTTATCGTATTCCTGTGGGCCTCTTCATCCCACCCTTTGCCTGCAAGTCTGTCTGTTGCTCTTGTTCATAGTCTCTCAGCATGCAGAACTGTGACTTGACCGCAAACAATAAACCGCATTTCATTCATCTGCATCGCCAGTCATTTCACACATTTTATGGAGACTTTGTGTGTGTGTGTGTGTGTGTGGATAAATGTGCTCGTTTTGATGAAGAAGTAGATATTATAGTCATAAATAATAATAAGAATGCTGTATGCCAGGTATTGAATACAGATTTACTTACTTTTACTGGCAAAACACCAGAAGGGAAGAAAACAGTCTGAAAGAATAATATTTGTCAAAGAAACACAAAGCACATAGACGATGGGGAAATCAAGGAATTTTAATCGCCTTTTTATTTTCATAATTAACCATTAAATATCTGAAGAAAAAATAATAATCTCACTCCTGTTTCACAGTGCAAAATATGAAAGTACAGCATATGACGGATTCAGTAGTTATTCCAGACCAGAATATACAAACATCTAATAACCAAACAAACCATCTTTTTTATATGCAAGGGTACATTTACTAGAAAAATAGATTATAAATTGGTAGATTGTTCCGAATAGTAAAAAAAAAAATAATAATAATGTCACAAAAGTAGACAGTAAAATGAGCAGCGTACTGATCAGAACACTTATAACTTACATACAACCAGATACAAAACACATTAATCATCATATCACATGACGAAAACCTGTTCTAGCCATATACCTATGTAGTGCTTATGTGGGCTCTGTTCAAAACCAAAGTGAGCTGCCTACCTAAACAGCATTTTTAGGCATCATAGGCAGTCTCCCAGCTGACAAGTGCACGTGTGTTTTTGTAAAATTATTTTATAAAATGTAGTGAAAAACAATCTCTTTCAACCACAATGGATAGATTTAGATTTTTCTCAAAGTGTTGGTTGAGTGTCACAGCCCAAAAACTCCAGCCGCAGGGCAATATCATTGATCCAGCCTTTCGGGTGAATCCGTATAAAGCGAGTGAACTGGGGAGGATCAAACATGTTCAGCGCCTCTTCATCATACTCGCTGTTACCCTCAAAAATCTGCATCAGGATGAAAAAGAAACAAAACCCATCAAGAACATTTTTCTGCTACAATATGCTACTCACACTGATCCAGAATCAGACCAAGACAGTACACAGCACAGTCGCTGTATTTCAATTCAATTCAATGTATTTCTTTATAATAAGAAAGACAATTTTACTGTTACTCGTGAATTAATACTCTAATATAGGTGCTTCAATTTTTGCATTACAGTAATTTTCTTATTTTATAAATACAAAAAAATACACATTTACATTTTTTGGGGAAAAGTGCTTAATTATCAAGAAAATAATGGCATACTATAAAACAAAAAGTTCCAAAATGTATCAATATTTTTATTTTGGAGTGAAATGCAACTTGGACTTTTTTCGTGAGGCAAAATCTGTTCTGTGACATTCAATACACACAAATAAAGTGGTACCTTTTCACTGTCTGTGCCCTGCTCCTTCACACTGGTCCATCTGTGGCCGTCACTACTAATAGAGACGGTAAATTCTGTGACTGTCATTTTTTTTAGGCCAGATCGGGCTCCCTGTGTGACCACCCCAGTCACTCTCTTCATAGAGAGAAAGTCCACCTGTAACCACTCATGAGGGTTATTAGTCTGTAGAACCAGAGAAGAGGAGGGAAGACAGAAAGAGACAAAATATAAGGTGATCAGTTTGATAACCTCTTTACAGTGATGAACATTTAAAATGTGAAACAAACACCCATGTGCAGATTGAATGTGCATAAATCTACCAAAAAATGGCTTGCACTTTATGAAAAGGCATTTAAGTTCGGGCTCAACAGTGTTAACATTGGTTTTTCACTGGTATTTTACCAGAAATTGGATTTGGCATTGCATTGTGTTGTGTGAGGGAAATGTCTGTAAAATAATTTGATAATGTTGCAGCAAAAACTTTTCACACAGACAGACAGAGTAGAGGAAACACTCTTACAATGGGCTTATAAAACACACGGTCTAGAGAGAAAATTCCCATTCACTCTCTCTAAGAACAACGGGTCAGACAGACAGATGGGTGGACAGATACCTTGGGTCTCCATGCATTTGCTCGCCCCTTCAGGTGAAGTCTAGCGAGGTCGGGACTCCAGGACAGTAACCACTTGTTTAAGAAGGAGGAGGCACTGATGCTGCTGCTGGGAATCATCATGCGCTCCATTCCCAACGGCACAGAACAACCTGACAAACACACACTCAAACATGCTCATCTCCATTTGAAGTAGTGTGACTTTACTACCACTGAGATACACATTTTTTTATTTATATTGTGACTTCTCCCCAATATACTATCTCAACTTATTCATGTATTTCTACATTTATGTACCTATATTAAAGCCAAAGATCTAGCAATGGCTTTCAAGTGCAAAGATGCAATTTTTTCTTTTTTTGTTTTAAACATAATTCTTAAAGGAAAAATGTTTATGTAGTTCAGATTTGTTTATTTTTGTACACCAAGTTGAAATAAATGAAAATGAGAAATACTGCATGCCAAATATTAAGATAGATAAAATAAGTATATAAAATAAGCTAAATAAAATATGTGTATTAATTAGATATAATACGTTTACATTTCATTTATCATTTATTTCAAATAGAACATATTAGGTCCTTGATTTGGAGAAGTGTTTCTGAATGAGCAGAAACATGCATTATTCTGGTCTCTCAATTTAAAGAAACGTTTTGACTCAAACTTTTCTCTGATAATGAAACTTTGGACATTGCCATTGATGCATGAAGGGAGAAAAGGTGTTGTAAAGCAAGAGAGAGTAAACAAGGAACAGTTAGAAAGCCTTGAATTGGATCTTTCTGATGCTACAAGCATGATGACAAATGCCCATGAACTGACAAAAACATCGAAAGGTTTCATCTTTCCGTTTTTAAATCGCCACATGCTGATTAAAAAAATGGCATAGAAAGGCAAACAAGAAATATGCTTTGCAAAGACCTTCAGAGTCTTGTCATTTAAATAGTCTTTTCCTCCAGTTTAATTTGTTAGAAAGTGCTGTTATCAATCTGTGCATGTCTACTCACTATTAAGGTCACATCCCAGCAGCTCAATCCTCAGTGTGGGCTGCTTCTGAAAAGTGAGTGGGTGAATTCGGATGTAGCGACCCACAATGGGTGGAGAAAACAAGTTCTCCTTTACTCTGGAACCGTCCATGTTTCCACTGAAGGTCTGGAAACAATTAAACAAGAAAACAGTTTCAATGGGAAAATAATTTGCAGGAGTTAGTTTCATCATGCGTTTCTTAAGACTGTGCTGTTTAATGGGCAGATGATTTATGGCCGGCTAGAAATATAATTTTCGCAAAAAAAGTACAATTTTTAGCGGATTGAACAAGATTCTGTTAACATATTTTTGTATATCTTTATTTTTGTAGGCCTATATAAATGCCTGAGATGCTGTTTCTCATTTAATATGCAAAGACATTAGGCAATCTTAAATAATGTTACATATATAAGGACACGTCACAAAAACTGTTTCATATAACAAAAACAATTTCCAGGTCACGTTTCACCCTCAAATCCAATGCAATGATTAAATAATGAATGGGAAAAAATCTATTCAATTTTGCATGAAGAAAAGTTTTAATTATATTTCCATTCCATTCTAATTATTTTTTCAATTATTATAATTTTTTGCCGTTAATAATCATTTAATTTTTTTAACTTTAGGCTTGATTTTTTTTTTTTTTTTGAGTGAATTATAATTTCAAATTTCTTCTTTTGTATTTGATATAAAATGTTGCACGTTTCTGACAGGTCTGAGATTCACCCTAAAGATACAGAAGTAAAGAGTGAGGTCATTATGCTAAAACTAAATAACAGTGAAAGAAATATTTACTTATATTATAACTTCACGGTGGAAAAATTAAAGGCTACAAAAAGCACACAGTATGGCCCTTTTAAATCAGTTATGTTTGGAGAAATTCAGATGTTGGTTACTGACGTAAGATGACTTGGTACTGTTCCCCTGGTAGGTAGTCCAGTTCTCCTGGTCAATGCTGTAACTAATGGTGTACAGGATGGTGAAATACTCGCTCAAACCCATCGAGGTCTTTGCACCCTGAGTCTGAATGCCATGAAGAAGCATGGGCCTTGACAGATCCACCTGAAACCACATACAGTAACAGAGAATAGATATGGAAAATTATCAGATTTGTTGTTTATTTACTAGAGCAATTTATAGCAATGGAATAGCGAGTTGTGCATTGCAATTTTCATTTACTTTTCAGTGCTAAGATTAACTTTTCCAGGCCTTCCCAGAAATCCACTATCATATGAACCCTGCTCGAGTTGTTGTATATCCTGCACTTTTTCTCTCTCTCTAGCTTCCAGGCACTACTGAAGCAAAGGTTAAATAAAATATATGCACAAACCTATTTATAGTTTTTAAAAGTATTTTCCACTTTGTCTTGCTGACAGTGAAAGTATAATGTGTCGTGAGTTGCTTACTGTGGTGCAAAGAGTCACCATTGTCTGTGGCACGTTGTGAAATATGAGCCTAAGATAAATCATAATGTGTTATTTTTAACTATAAAAATGAGTCATCACAGTCCATGAATGGGTAGCACAGTTAAAAAAAAAAAGAAAGAAAAAAGAACAGCACGTTACACCCGCAAACAGAAGATTTCTTTTACCTGGAGCCAGGAGTTTGTGCCGATGCCCATCCAGGCATTAATAGAGCCAGATAACTCAAGTCTGGCTAAACTTGGCTTCCAGTTACCTGTAAGAGAAATCAGATTTCAACAATTCAATAAATGTAGAAATATTTTATTAAAAACACTTTATTTTGTGGCCCAAGTCAAAAAATCTTAAATCCTATTAATAGCACATCTTTCAAGACAAACATAGTGGGACAGATTACAAATCCTCTGTACACATTAAACTTTTGAATACATTTATTGTACTATTATCTTGTGTTTTATGTTGCATTTTGTTGCTCTTACCAGGGTCATTATAAAATATTATAGATAATTATATGAAATCAAATAATTAAAACACAAAAACAACAAAATTACCAATAGGTAAAAGAGTAAAAACAGAATCTAGAAATAAAATCTACATTTTTGCAATTGCAGATCAGCATATTATAATGATTTCTGACTGAAGCCTGAGTAATGGTGCTAAAACTAAAATAAAAAAAGAATATAAAGATAAAACCTAATTCAACAAAATAGTAAATCAATGATACTTAAATAACCCTGTTTCTTACCATAGTGGTCAGAGGCTGTTATTTGTTTGTTGTCAATCCATCCCGACTGCATTCCTAAAGGCTGAATGCACCCTGTTAAACAAAATCAAACAGTTTCAGGTGTCCTCTAACTATTAATGATGGCAGAAACAGGATGCCAAGAAAGATGCACGACAGACTCTCATGGATGAAGAGAGCTGAAACTCTTACGTGGGCTGTAGACCATTAGCTTGGCCCTCATTCCTGCCATCTGATGTTCTCCGATAGTGCACTCTATTAACCAGGTGCCTACAATGGCTGGCCTCATCTCCACCGTCCCAAAAACTCCTGCCAAACGGGACAGAATTATTGATATACACTGCTGGCAAAAGTATGATTTCAAAGAACTGTTTTCTATTGTGTTTTCAAATGTCATTTATTCCTGTGAATGTTAAAGCTGTTTTTTCTCGTTTTCAAACATCTCCCATAATATGTGCAAAGCAATAGGAAAAAGGTGGATAATGTTACAGATAATTTCTGTTTTAAATAAATCCTGTTCTTGTAAAATTTCTGTTCATCCAAAAATCCAGTATTTCCAAAAAATATTAAAACAAAAACTGTTTTCAATACTGATCATATTAAAACTTTATATAACCTTTAATTGATTGAGCAGTTAATCAGCATATTAGAATGATTTCTGAAGGATCATGTGACACTACTGAGGAGTGATGCTGAAAATTCAGCTTTGATCCCAGGAATTAATTACATTTAACAATATTCAAATAGAAAATAGTTATTTTAAAATGTAATAGTTTTCAGTATTATTTGATCAAATAAATGGAGCCTCGGTGCTGGGTGATGGATTTGGTTTACCAGGATAGAGATTGAAAACTCCCATGCGGTGTTCCTGAGATTTTCTGACTCCGAATGGCAGTCCGTGGAAGTGTACCGAGTGAATCTCTCCTTGACTTCCAACATTGAAGAGGTGCCAGCGAGCCGTCCGGTACTGTTCAACTATCAGGCCAGGAAGCGTCTCTGACACGTAGCCATTGATAGCTACAAGTACCAATAAAACACAACACAATAATTACAGCTATTATTACATTTCTTAATATCTCTCCTAATAAGCCAAGGTTATAGGTTCAATTCCGAGGAAATGTGTGAACTAAGAAAATGTATACCTTGGGTTCACTGTAAGTTGCTTTGGATAAAATCATCTACCAAAGGCATAAATACGCATTACCCTGAGTCAGTGAATTTCCAAATGTTTATATTTAGAAAAACTGGGTGTCTGGAACATTGGCAGTGTGTTAAATCCGTTCAGCATGTTACTTTATACGTCTTGTTTCTTGTAAGTGTTTGTGTGTGTGATTTAACCACCAATTTCCATAACAAGCATAAACACACGTGTCCATTTGGTGTTATTAGCATTGTCATAGAAACAAATCATATTGAGACAGAGAACAGAAACAGATCAGACTGGTTGTTTCATAAGAGATCTCCAACACGAATGCAGAGTTAATCATTAATTATGAAAATGTACCTGCAAACTTGTTGCTCATCTCAAACCACGGGTCGTCTACTGTGGCCTGGCAGGGTGGGGTGCAAAACTTCCTGATGTTGTAGTCGAGGTACCAGCTCTTTTTTTCATCAAAGGTGGTGAATAGAAGGAAGAAATCTGTCACGTCAGGCTGAAGTAAGACACGTGGACGGAGGGTACCAGGACGACATATCAGCACCGGGCCGATTAGACCAGAGTTTATGTCCTTCTCCTGGTGGACGCAAGAGGAATACAGAAGTTATTATTGAAGTTTAGATTTATGGGTTTGGCAGACGCTTTTATCCAAAGCGACTTGCATTGCATTCAAGCTAAACATTTGATCATTTCATCCATTATCTGTTTTTTTTTTTTTTTTTTTGAGTGTTATATTTGATCAGGCTTTAATGGCTCATCTGTCTCATATGTAGTGAGAATATGGAGCTCATACTCATAGATTTTTCAAAAAAAAAAAAAAGTGATGCATGGATAATCCAGTATATCTTAAAAACATTTCTAACAATATAAAAGTTATACTTAAGTTTACTTTATAAAAATCTAATTTCACAGCAAACAGACATGTGGACCATGACCTGAATGGGACCTTATGTTTTTACAATTATACTAAAGGCTTATTTTATCATTTGTATTGTAGATTGTGTGCATTGTTTTTCAGCAAAGTTTTGATCATTTTAGAGGCCTTAGAAATGTGTGTATCAAATATGATACAGGAGACTTTATAGAATTAAAAACAACATGAAAATGTAATTGTGATTTGCATGTTGCACACTAAATTACCATGTTGACGTTGGAGTAGTAAGCCCCAGCCTTGCAGTCAAACTCTGAAGCTGAGGGACCTTGTCGTTTGGAGACTCTCCAGTTGTAAACCCTCTCCTCCCCTGGAGGAACTGGATCACCTGATACTTCCTCGGCCTTGACGCCTTCTGGGCCCGTTCCAGGGATAAAACTCCCCTGCATCTTATCGTACACCCCATGCAAGTGGAAAGAGTATGGTCTGGATGCCAGGTTCTTGAAAACCACCTTGTGGGAAAAGAAATGCAAGAAATTAGTGTGTGCAATGATAAAGGTGCAACCATTTTAAGAAATAAGCTAGAGAAGCAGAGAATGGCAGAGAGAGAGAGAGAGAGAGAAGAGGTTTTGTGTTTTGTTTTTTGCAAGTGCACTGGTTTAAGGTTGTGCACTGGTTAGGTGCTGGTGGAAAAGGTGTGACTTCAAGGAAGTTGTCATGGTTTCTGTGGTTCAAATGGAGTTTGGGTGCTCATCTGAACGAGAGGAACAGTGAGAGTGAAGGGTCTGGAAAGTGACTTTGTGCCTTGTTTTAAAGAAACAGGATGGCAGTGCTCTTTCAGTGATGATAACTAACATACACGTTTAGAAGTCAATTGTGGTAGGGATGATTGGAGGTCACACTAGTGAAATTTCCTTAAAGTTTAATGGGCAATTTTCTGTTGTCAATAATGTAGCAATATATGAAGTACAGCTCACACATTCACTTTCATACCAAGCAGCTTTCTGATGGTCAGCACAGAAAATTCACGTGAACAACTTGAACCTGTTGCAAAATCAGTGTAATCTTTCACCTTCACTTGAAATTCTGTTGAAATGACTGGGTTTTGCAGATAAAAATTTGCCTGAATAACAGTAAATGTGATGATGTAAATGTGAAAATGAAATCAAGAAGCTCCTTTTTATAGCTCTTATAAATGAAGAAACTTACAGTAAGAACATCATTACTTTCTGCCTTCAACACAGGACCCATAATGCCGAGATGCTCGTCCAGTTCTCCTCGTTTGACTGGATGTTTGAAATCTCTGTCCTGATAGGCTCTGAATACCACTTTTTTGTAGGCTGGGAAATATTTTCTCATTCCCCTCCGCATCTCCCTGTGGACACATGAAATATTTAGTGCAAGCTCAACTGGCCAGACTGTTAAGGCTGGTTTTAGGCTTAATTTGAAAAGCAATAAAATCAATATCTAAAAGAGCATTGCATTGTGACATTATTTATATGACAAATAAGGATTGTTTTTGTGCCCATCTAAATAGATATTATTCAATCACACCGATTGATTTTATACAATATGTAACATTTATATATACTGTATATTATTTCATGTTATATTTGTGTGATTCTCCCAAATAGAAATTCTTGAGAACTGTCCGCTAAAATGACCAAAAATGTGGTTGTGACATTATTTTTATTATAAGGATTATAAGACATTTTTTCAAAAATTTGATTTTATACAATATCTTATATTATTTTGGTGTTAGCGCCACAATTCTGGAATTGTTTTCCATTGTATTTTTGCCAACAGGATTCTGTTTCCTAATTTAAAACTCCTAGTTAAAAAAAGGATTTGTTTAGAACAGCTTTTAGTGATTTTAATGTTTGTGTTTTTGTATTGTTTGTATTTTATTGATTTTGCTATGAATAAAAGATACTGTTGTTGTTTTTATTATTATTATTATTATTAATAGTATCATTATCTAACATTAGAAACATTAGAAATTCTTTAGAATCGTCCACTAAAATTGCCTAAAATGTGGTCGTGGCACATCAGAATGCTTATTTTAACCTTGGTTTGACGAGCTGAGCTGGTTTATTGATCCCATAATCCCACATGATTTCCTCTGCTGCGATGTAGTAGCTTCTGAACCTTGATTCTGTGGACCTAATACCGACATTATCTTCAATGTGATGATCCAAACCGAAAACACTTCCATCATCGCCATAATCGTCATAGTCACTTGCAAGTGATTTCCTGCCATGGGTCTGGTTATCTGATGAATTTGACACTGGCTCCAAAACCAGTTCCAGATTTGGTTGGAACCTCTTTGGATCTTTGTAGTTATAGCTATGAAGATTCAGACTTTCCTCCATCTTGTCCTGCTTTAGACCAGAACTTCCAGATTCTTCCAGAACTTCGTTGTTGCTCAGTACTTTTGCATCCACTTTATTTATTTTGTCTTTGCTGACGCTGCAAAGCTCCCTTCGATTTCTCGATTTGTCAGACTTCTCCTCTGTAGAGCCGTTTAGATGTTGGTTAATTGACAGGTTTTTATCTTTAAAAAGGAATTTTCGTAATAGGTCATTTGTTGGATGTGTTTTATTGTGTTCAACTTCATCCAACTGTATGCTTTTAATGTTTAATTTTTGATGTTCTCCTGTTAATTCCTTGTTTTCTGTGGTATTTAATAGGACTGTAGGGTCAATCTCATTTGCCACTGATCTGTAAGACTCAGATTCATAATGGGACCTTTTCTGACGTTCCAATGAATTTCCGCCCATCTCCCCATCCAGTTGATCCAAAATATCCTGTGGAATACCACCCTGCGATAACGCATCCAGATCATTTTCCTGCTTTACGGGAATATATCTTATCTCACACACACGGTTTCTGTTTTGTGTCTCATTGTCTGAGCTTGTGTTTACTCGTCCAATCGCAGAGTCCGTCACAGTTCTGTTTCGGCATACACGAACGGCGATAGTGTGGTGCTTATCCATTGTGCCTCGTGGAATCGGGAAGTTCTGTTCAATGAAATCGAATTCTTCATCGTAGTCTTCGCTGTCCACCAGGGGAAGGACTCTTTCACAGTTAACAACTGTGTAACGAACACTCATGCCTCGCTGTTTCAGAGACGGATCAAATGCGCTGACCTCCCATTCACCTACAAAGTTCAAACAGCAAACATGTGAACATAGTATTAAAACAGGTTCCTGATATAATAATGAATGATTCTTGTATTTGTCTTCATAATCTTTCATTAATAACTTGCTCCACCCCAAACAACATTCTGTTTCAAAATATACAATATAGATATACTGTATATTTTCAATGCAGCTCCACATTAATAAACAGGAAAATAAAGTTGCAGAATTCATCAATTATGAAAAATTCAATTTTTTTTGCTGTGAAGCAGCTCTAGAGAAGATAATAGTGTCAATTTCAGTTCAGTGTAGTTCACTTTGTGCATCAATTATGAAACAAATTCAGTTCAGCTATAAGCTGTTTTTTAAATAATCATGCTTATTTCATGTTTTTAAGGTGCCCCTATTATGCCATTTCCAATGTTGCCTTTCATGCAGTGTGTAATGTCGCTGTATGTGAATGTAAACGATCTGCAAAGTTGTAAAGCTGAAAGTGCACAATAAATAAAGTTATCATCTCCCAAAATTAAGAATCGACTCTGAACAGCCTAATCAATCACAACAGACTGGGCCATTTGACCAATCAGAGCAGAGTAGGCTCACGGAAAGGAGGAGTTTAGAGAGACTGGATCTAATCATCTGAGAATCGCTGGAAAATGAGGTGATATTAGATGCATATTTTGAGAAAACGAAAGTGTTTCCTGACCTTGCATGCATTTAAACCTATTGTTGGAGACTCCCAAAACAATATTAGGAACTGTAAAAATGATGGCATAATAGGGGCACTTAATGGTTTTACATTTAACATTTACCTAGCATCTCCACTTCAGTGGTCACTGTGTCTCCAGTCATCGGGAAGAGCGTGAGGACAGTGCCATATGTTTTATCCCTCTCAAACATATTTCCTGTGAAGTAGACTGACAGGAAATTGTTTTGTATGCCAATGTTCGCCACGTGCCAGAGTATGACATCACCAACACACATCCTGAATTGTAGGTGGTTGAACATGAACCCGTTAACAGCTGAAACAGACAGACAAAAAAAGTGATTTAACTCCAGTTTTCATGTAATAATACAAATACCCAAAGCAACCCCAGATTATCCTTTAATTTACATCTAGAGGTTAAAAGTTCACACCCACTGTGCATGACATTTGAATTGTAGAAATCTGGATCGTTGCGGTCAATCTTAGTTGGATCTTCACTGTTTTTTTTCATGTTCTCCTCAAAGTACCAGCTTCTGTTTTCATCAAACACAGTGAACAGGAGCTTCTTCTCATTATCTGAAGTTACCTGTGAAAACATATTATTATTATTAAAAATAATGAATTCATCCATCCATACATCCATCAGATAAACAAACATAGGCTCAATGGAAATACAATTTTTGCAAAACAAAAAAAAAGATACCGATATGCATGCAATTCACTGCAGTTTCAAGCGGAAATTAACTTTAGTGGCAGTAAAACACAAACAAGTTTTATTCTTTTTCATGCAAATTATGATTATATGGCAGATTAACTGCTAACAAAGGCTTATTTTCACATGGTTCCTTGTACAATAGTATGTTATGATCTCAAACAATTCACCATAAACTACTACATTTTCATGTGTGCATCACATAAAGAGCTCTACTGTCTACTGTAGTAAACTGGCTTGTTAGCGCAGCCGGTACAGCACTGCACTTGTGATGAGAAGCGCTCAAGTACAACTCCCGTTAAATCAAGAAAAAAGAGCTCAAAGACTTAAAGAAGCAAGCTAAAATGACACTATTTAGCAAATGTGTTTTAATCTCACTTTTGCTTTTATTAACGCTGTCGGTTATGTAACAGGAGAGGTTTAGAATAGGTGGTATGTTATTTTAAAACTAGAACTGTTATGATATGTACAACAACCAGTGAAATAAAACATTTCATGAGTCATGTTTATCTGTTTTGGATACAACTTTTAGGTGCGAGAAGCAACGTAACGTCATTTTTGCTACATGCATTTTTTCCCCCAGTCAGTCTAAGTTGAGATAAACAGATCTATGTCAGTCTCTTCTCACCACTCTGCCTCTTTTGTCCAGAGATTGGGATTTGCAGATGATTAGGGGTCCCACCAGCCCAGACGCCACGTCCCGAACAGGATCCACCGTACTCTGGTATAAGCGCGTAAGGCATCGTGGGTCGGCTTCCATGGGTCCATCGTCTGCTGTCAGTTTCCAGAGGTACGTCATTATCTCACCTGGGGGAATGGCCAAAGAACGGAGGTCCACCTGTTTGTCTTCAACCCACAAAGAAAGAAAAGTAAGTTCAAGCCATTAAAAGTGATTTTTCATCCAGTTTACTAGAATAACTTGACATCTGACATTAACATTAATAGCATTAACTAAAACTAAAATCATTAAAAAAAACATTTTTGTTAGTAAAATAAAATAAACATTAACTGAAATCAAACAACAAACATCTTATATTTGAGCTATTTGTGAAGACAACATTCCCATTATTGTTTCATTTACCTTGAAGTACTAAAATAACTAAAATTGAAGTAAAGTGTCTAAATAGTATACTAACAAATATTATACAATTTCTAATAAGTAGGCTACTACAATCATTGTGTTGTGTCTTTGTTACGCTTACTAATGTTAACTTGTGGGACCTTATTGTATGGTCACATATATTTTGTATAATGACACTAAACTGCATAATCAACTGTTGTCTCAGGCAAATAGTTTGACAATTATACATTTAGCATATGCTTTTATTCAAAGATTTCCTGCATACTGTAGCTGTGTGTGAGTGAGTGTGTGTGTGTGTGTGTGTGTGTGTGTATATAATATAAAATAAATATATAAAATAAACTTTTCCCTTACACGTGAATGTGAAAAAAAAAACATGAAATACAATGCTCTGTACCCTTGTTTGTGTTCTTCAAAGGCAGAATGTTGGTCAGGCCATTTGGATAAATGTTGAATGGTCGACTGGCCATGTTTTTAAAAAAAATCTGATGAAAGATATACAAAAGAGTGAATTTCAGAAAAAAAAATTCACAGCAAACCTAATCGTCTCAGTTGAACACTTTAAAGTGAAAAATCGTATATATTTTTTAAATGTGTCTTATTGATCTTATTGTGAACAATTCATCCGTGCATCTTTAGTGCGAACTACATTTTTTTTCTTTCACAATATGGATGAAAAAAAATGTCACTGCTCTCTTTTCATTGCGAAATTAAATATCTAGAGGAAGTGTGAATAATCTTGTCCAGAATTATCTTGAACTCATATGATTGGAAGATAATTAGTGAATAACAACAGACAATTCTCTTACAAAGCTATCAGATGACTTAGGAGTATAGCATACGTGACATATGGAAATACATTAAGAAATACATTTATACAGGTAAACATAAGGATAAATAAATGTTTTGTTTTTTTCTGTTTAAATCTATATTTCCTACCTGAAATTTGTCTCCCACTTCCCCTCTGAGCTCTGGGCCCATCAGCATTTTGCCAGTGGTTTTCTTCACAGCAAAGGTCTTGTCAGTATACTCAATGAAAGCCACTTTCTTATAAATGCCACCTAAGTGCTGAGGACCTTTTCTGAACCACTCAGATTCTGCTGCTGCTGCTGATGAGGGCCTGAAGCATGAAAATCAACGTTAGTTTCAGTCGGTTTCACACCATTCATCTCAGGACATCAGGACGTACCGGTCACTGCTTTGAGACGAATAGTCCCAGTCCTTCTCCTCTGCAGCGATGTAATGAACCCACACTTTAGGTCTTCCCTTGGCACTCGATCGAAGCACTGACACAGGGCCTCCTTGCTTGAACACAATGGAAAACATGTTGTCTTCATCCTCCTCCTCCTCCTCATTCCCAGTATGTATGACATTTCGTTTGTCTGGGATCGGGGCCAGCACAGGTTCAGGGCAGTTATCCACAGTGAAGAACGCATTCATACCAGCTGGAGAAGAGAGATAAATCAAACATTAGAGAAACATCAATGATTTACACACAGTTCTAAAGCAAACTCCTTGCAAATTCATTGAGACCATCAAAGTGCAAAGTACATATTTCTCAGGTCATCTTGGCCTAAATCTTTCCCCTTATTAAACAAACAATTTATTGTGTAAGAAAAAGCCTGCACGATTGCCTAACAAGCTAATCAAACAGTGTCATTGCAAATTTTGCTTCACTTTTACTTAAAACATCCAATTTAAATAGATATAACATGTATAAAAAGATGCAACATAAAGCCACAATTTTTAGTATTAATCAAGTCATGCAGAAGTCATTGTAATATGCTGGTTTGCTGCTCAAGAAACATTTCTGATTATTATCAATGTTGAAAAAAGTTGTGCTGCTTTTGATTTGTGATACTTTGATGAATAGCAGAGCATTTATTTAAAACAGAACTCTTTTTATAACATTATAAATATCTTGACTGACACTTCTGATCAATTTCATGCATCCTTACGGATTAAATGTATTCATAAATTTTACTTACAAAGTACTGATGGAGCGTTATTATTATGATAGTACAAATATGAAACCTTTTACATTGTATGAGCAGAGTCTTGCCTGTCTGATGAGAGTGGATCTTGCAAGAGATCAGAAACTTTCCAGCAGCAGACGGCTTCATCAGGGCTGTAGTGAAGGTCATGGGCGTCATGTCTACAGTTACCCGCTTATGGTCGAACACCTTTAGGGTGTGTCCTTCAAACTGGATGCTGTGGATCTCTGGGGTTGACCCAAGACCAATAAGATGCCAGGACACCACTGGACTCTTCTGGCACACCATGAGTCCTAATGATATAATAATTACAGAATATGAAGGTTTGAGAATTACAGCATGTACAATACAACACATAGTACAGTGTTAAATCTTATTAGACCTATATTGAACGTCTAATCTAAAAACAAAAGTCTGAAATAGTTTTAAATGTTTTTTTTAAACAAAAGTCTCACCAAGGCTGCCATTTTTTAAAAAACATTAATTTTTAACCATATTCAAATAAAAAAATATATTTTCAATTAGAATAACATTTTATAATATTACTGTTTTTACCATATTTTTGATTCAATAGATGCAGCCTTAGTGAGCAGAAGAGACTTCTTAACTTTTGGTAATATATACTTATATTTATCATAGAGAAAATAATTTTTTTTTGTAACTTTAATATACTTTTTGCATTAAATGTATTATTACTGTGAAGTGAAAAATCTCTTTCTCAGCACTAATGATAAGCATTTCTCAGGTGCTGCTCAGGTGTGGTGAGGCTGATCACACCTGGTAATGTTGAGTTGATGTATCCATTGATGGTGTGGTACTGGGTTGGACTGGATGTTTTCTTCAGTTTATCTGCTCGGCCCACTTGCTGGTACCAACTTTTACTCTCATCAAAGACAGCAAGAAGCAAAATGAACTCGGGAGCTTTCCGCTGTCTCTCCTCGGTCAGAGCCTCTGAGAGAGGAACATTTTAAAGGACACATTTACCAGCATTCTCATTTAGTACAAAATGTCAGTGATATTTTACTTGGTATATTTGACAAATCCCAATGAGAAGCAACAGAGTCACACCTGTCTTACAGATCAGGAGAGCCCCGACGAGTCCGCTGTTGAAATCTCGGACGATGTCCACCTGTGATGAGTAGATGTAGGTGAGACAGTCTGGATCTGATGTGGTTGGCCCGGAGCTGGGGGAAATGTCCCACACGTACTTGTAGTAACCACCAGGAGGCACTGCATCATCCGCTCGCTCCTGAGCAGAACTGGAGTCCTCGTACCCTGCGCCTGCCGTAAAAAAACAGAAGGATGTTGAGGTTTATCTTTACACAATCTTCAAACCCAGCAGCATATTGCTGCATATCATAGGTTATTGCTTTTGTTTTGCTGGGCAAGCCCGAACTTACTATATGTTGAGTTTATACGGGAAATCACATGTATTTTACACAGTCTGGAATTTATCAGTATCTCCAGTGTTTCAAAACAGAATTCAAAACAATTCATATAATGATGTTCATTCTATAAACAACTTATTTAATGCGGTAAAAGTCAGACAATCTAGAATGAAATTATCTACATTCCAAACGGGTTTTCGATTGCAGCAATAAAACATTTCAATGAGCAATTGTTAAACAAAAAAAAAAACACTTTTAGAGCATTTTAATAATATAAAGAACCTTATTTCACTATAAAGAACCTTCTGTGGAATGGAAAGATCACATGGTTGTTAAAGGTTCTCAATGGAACCATCAATGCAATGAAGTTTATTTTTATGAGTAAAGAGAATTTCAAAGAGATGAATGCAAATTCCATTCTGGCAGATTTACCTTCCGATTGTTTCCAGTACGGAATGCCGATGGGAGAAATACTGAAAAATTGTGATGCAAAGTTTTTGAAGTGCACCACAACCCTGTCGTTCACCACTGTTCTGATAGTCGGGCCTTGAATACCTGAAACAGATCATTAAACATTCTATTCATTTAGTTTTTTTTTCTTCTAAGAAACAGAAATGTATACGTTTATACTGACCAGCCCATGGAGGTTTGGACTTTGGTGTTGTAAAAGTGGAATCAGTGTATTCTGTATATACAGCCTTGATATATTTCTGGACACCAGATGCAAATTTCCTGTAAGGAATTATTATGCAGTTACTAAACATATTTACAGTACAGAGCAATGCAACATAATACATTGCAACTTTATTCATTCATTATAGTTAGCAATTCATTGCTAAATGTTTAAAGGAATAGTTCACTAAAAAATGAATGGCTGCTAAAAAAACTACTCATCCTCAGGTCATCCAAGATGTAAATAAATTTGTTTCTTCATGGGAATAGATTTGGAGAAATGTAGCATTAAATCACTTGCTCAATGGATCCTCTGTAGTGAATGGGTGCCATCAGAATTAGAGTCCAAACAGTTGATAAAAACATCACAGTTTTTTGCTTCAAATCATTGCTTCCAGCTAAAATATGGGTCCTCTCTTCATAATACTGTTTTCACCAGTGAAAAGTAATTGCGTCTGAATCAGGAGAGAAATATGCACAGATAAAGCACCGTTTGTAAGTTCAAATTGAACTGATCAAACGTGACAACAGGGGATGGACTTTTGTGTTATAATGGATACAGAATTTATATTTTTTCCAGAAGCAACAGTTTGAAGTTAAAAAAACCTTAAAGGGTTAGTTCACCAAAAAATAAAAATTAACCCATAAATTACTCACCCTCAAGCCATCCTATGTGTATATGAGTTTCTTCTTTCAGACAAAGTCGGAGTTATATTAAAAACTGTCTTTGATCTTTTAAGCTGTTTAATGCCACTCACCTTGCATGCATCAGCCCAAAAGAAATTTAAAAAAGGTGAACAAAGGCCTTCTGTAGTGTGTTTTTTTTAAATATCTATATTTAAAACATAATAATCACTTTAATCTAGCTTGCGCTCACCGTTGTAAGCGGAAGCAGTTCTGTGCGGATGGCGTTTGGAGGTCGGCTATGTGCATGCACCGCTCAGAAGTGACACACGTGGAAGCACAGTGGAGAGATCAAAACTAAATAACAGTCACTAATTAGAAAACAAGGATTTGTAAAGAAGAATGTCGGAGGATTTCGATATAAGCCAAGAGGAGACTGGCTTTCCTAAAGTAAGTAAACTTTGCTTCCTTTGCTCCTGTTAATAAACGTTGGTTTTCACGAGTCTTACTGGTGCATGTGCAATGCTGACCTCATATGTCATCAGCCCAGAGCCACTTCTGTGTACAACTGGCTGTGTGAGACACTTTTTTTTAAGGATGGGCACATTTTATTTAACTTCTTTTGGACTGATGCATGCAACACCTGCTGAGTGCCATGAAACACCTTGAAAGAGCAAAGACAATTTTTAATATAACTCCAACTGGATTCGTCTTAAAGAATGAAGTCATATACACCTAGGAAGACTTGAGGGTGAGTAATTTATAGGCTAATTTTCATTTTTGGGTGAACTAAACGTTTAATGATAAATTTGTTTCTTACAAACACACAGCTTTTCACTTAACAAGATGTTAACTGGAGTTATGTGGATTACTTGTGGTTTACTGTGATGTTTTTATCAGCTGTTTGGACTCTCATTCTGACGGCTACATGAATGCTATATTTCTCTGCAATGCTACATTTCCCACACTCTGTCCCCATAAACAAACAAACTGAGGGTGAGTAGGCTACATTTTCAGCAAATTTTCTTTTTTAGCTGAACTTTTCCTCTAATAATTAAACCAGGCATTGTATTTTTTTTTAAATAGTACTTACTTGTAGTACTAACAGAATGTTTTGTCTTATAAAATAGTATACATGGTTGCAACAAATATGCATATTCAGCAAATGATCTGCTGTGGTTTCACACTAATGAGCTCGAACTGTTATCACATTCTGTTCTGAAAGCACCAAATCAAAGCGTGTTTGTTCTGACTGCATGTAATTCATGGATTGAAAATCACTACGAGAATATATTAAATATAAATAACAGGCAGGCTTCTGATCACTAAAACAATCAATCAAGCTATGAATGACACTGACCGTGTCTAACTGCAAACTATGCTCACATTCGTTATGCTCTGTTTAACTACAACTACGAAGCAGAACTGAAATTTGAACATCCCTCAAAGTTGGCAAGTAATGAAAAGAGCAAACAATTTCTCAAAGCTGTTTCCTTTCTGTAATAACTAACTGATGCCATTATATGCTTGACGGTCACATTCCAGTTTACTCTGATAAAACACCATTGTTCGAACACTATGTATAATAAATGACATGAAGTTGTATAATAAATCTTTGTGCGTAGCAATAATTTGAAAGCATGTTTGTGCATAATAATAAAAATGCCCACCTCTGGTTTGCAGTAGGATCTGCTGTGTCTGTAAACACATATTCCCACTTAGTTTCCACTGCTGCGATGAAGAACTCCAAAGTCTTCGCCAGGACACAGTAAGACTTCAGACACAATGTGAATGAGAGGAGAAAAAGCACAACCTTCATCACTGGAGCACGAGATAATGCTGACTGAATGTGATGCTGAGATGCTGTCAGGACATATTTAACTGCACAGGAAAAGATTTCAAGGAGGAGCCAGAAAGAGAGCGAAACAGAGAGATAATTCATGATGCTCATGAGTAATGAGTATGAGTGTTTGAGTATGAGTAAGAAAGAAAGGACGGAAAGGAAAGGTTTGCTGTGAGCACTATTTAGCAAATTTCTACACTTGTTTTTTTTTTCTTGAACACCAGATGTTTTGATCAATAGTAACCTTCTTCAACATTTACATTTAATGTTTAATTACATTAACACTGAAAACAATGTACCATATAAAAGGATTAAAGGGAGGGAAAGGTTTCCTGGAACTCCTAAATAGACAATAGTAGCCTATAGTTTTTTATTTTTTTATAGACATAGACAAAAATAAATAAATACGCCCCCCAAGAAAAAGTGTTTGAAAGCTTCTTTTACATTTTTAAAGGTATTATCACCTAAATGTAACCCTTTTATTTCACTATTTAGATGTTTTCCTTTATTGTTTTAAACGCCTTCGACTTTGCATGAACCATGTGCTAAATTCCAAGGTGTAGCTTTGTAAGCGAAAAAAACAACACACAGACAAAACAAAAATCTGGCCAATATACATATAAACATTCAACATATTTGTGAATAATAGTATAAAGTGATAGTTTGTAAGCAAATCTCTTTACAAATATTCACGAGCTCCTATATATAACCCCTGCGGCTTGTTTAATTATTAAATGATTAATAACTTTTCACATATCCATACAACACACTATTGTTCCTATTTTGTTCCTGTGCTATTTAGTTTCAGTCCATTAGTCGGCGATGAAGAAGTCTGACTTATGACCGCGTTTTTACTGACGGCGCGGAGAGATATTATTGTTTTTATTTTTCAGGTGCGGACCGCATCACCCAGTGATCCTGCGGAGTGATGTCATCGTTCGACTAATCTGTGTAGTCCCGGTTAGTTCTAGCGCATTTGCTTTTATCATATGAGTAGTAATTGTACATTTAGTCTATAAGGCACGTCGTGAGCCATACTTGCATTTAAACTAGGATCTTGTCTAAAGTCAGTAGGTAATGTAAATAGGAAACATGGGCTTTCAGTGTCGAAAAGAAGCCTTTAACAGCAGGCATCATCTGTCAGGAATCACGTCACTGAAAGGTAACGGCGCCACCTACTGGAGATCACGCGGTGAAAAACGGTATCGCGAGCTCACACGTCATAATGTAAACTTTATTTATATAGTGTTTTATAAGTGATTACTGGTTGTGCCGAAGCAGCTTTACAGTGCCAAACAGGAAAATTGTTTGCCAACAATACAAGAAGACAATAACAGTCCATTTTTCAGTCAATGTCAGTTAATTGTTGACTCAGTGATGTCATCATCCAGTTCAGCTCTTGTCCAAAAGTGTTTGTGCAATCAGTCAAGTGTCCCCAACTGAAAGGAAGCCAAAGGCGACAGTGGCAAGCAACTTACAGAAATGAAAAGGAAAAAAAAAAAGTGAAAGAAACAAAACAGACATGGAAGCCTCGTTTCACTTTCAGCCCACCAGAGTGACGTTAATAAATATAGCCTATAATACATTAGCTCATCCATGAACATGATTTCTGGAGTTTTTTTTTTACTTAAAGTCAGTAATTTATGAACAAACCCTTCTGTAAGAATTTTCAGATTATAGATAGGAATAAAACTTAAAATCTGGGTGTATGTAATTATTTCCCACCCAAACATCCTTTTTTTTATAGGAAATATGCCAATATATTGTACTAACATCTGCAGTGGATTTTTGTGTGAAAAATGAGGTGAGACAAATGTAAGTAAAACCATATGATGTGTAGGCTATTTTGAATCACACACAAAAGAAATGGAAAGTCACATTGTTTTCTTAATGGGCACAATTTTGAGCTCAAAAGGACATTTATAGAATTTAGAGCTTGATTTATAGCAATTGCACTTTTTTAATGAAAAAAATAAATAAAACATCATATGATCAAAATGAAAATAAAACATTTTTTCCCCCTTGAATCTCATTATAAAAAAAAAATTTTTTTTTAGAAGAATACAAAAGGCATGAAATCCTTTTTAATCACAGGAAGTCCAGTTCTTTCAAAAAAAGAAAAAAAAAAGACCACAACAACAACAACAAAAAAATAATATTAAATATTTCTCAAAATGTAGCTCTCAGTAAAAATACAAAACATAAAAACAATGACTTGCATGAACAGTAGGGACGGAGCACGCATTCAGGTTAAATCATTATTTCAGTCGAGATTGTGAGATTGAGAACTGAAGTGTGGAAGGTCTGTTATGTGCGGTTGACTCCATGAGTTTCATCACTACTGAACTGCTTCTCTTTGGATGACATCTTTTTCTGAGCAATAAAAGAGCAGTACACGTAATTCACGTACAGAACAATCGATCTTCATCAGTTTTATTATTACACAGGGTTTCTGCAGGTTTCATGAAGATAAAGACCATTTAAGGAACAAAATATAAAACAGTATGCAGTGTGCCATTTCGAATCCATGCAATCCATCCACTAATTTTACCTTTTTGTGCACTACCACCTCGGGATCATCTTTTCCATTTTCTTCTTCTCTCTCTTTCTCTTTCTTCTTCTCTGTGCATCATTTCGGTATGAAAGGGAACACAAGCAAACAAAAATAGAAGGATGCAGTAAAATTAAGCCAAAAGCCAAGATTTACATATAATCACTCACTTTTTTTCTTCTGATTTGTTTCTACAGGAACGAATGGTTCTTCTTCTGCTGGTGGTTGGAGAGCATATGCATTTTCTCCCTCCTTGCGTCTCTTCTTCTCTTTGGTCTTCTTGGGCTCTGGCGTGGCCTCCTCCAGTGCTGGGACATCAAAGCTTCTTCCCTTTTGTGTTTCTTCTTTTTGGAAGGAGCTTTAAGATCTTGGCTAGAGGTCTCCTCATTTCCCAAACCATCTCCATCTAAAGTCTTTGCTGGAGATTTACTATGTTTTGAGGCTGTTTCTGAAAGAACATCATTTTGGATCTCCACTTCATCAGAAGCCTTGTTTTTTCTTTTCATCGAAATTTGGTTTGTAGAGTCGGCGTGAAGGAGATCATCATCTGACATGACCTTTTGAACTTCTTACTGGTCGCTTCCACTTCACCAGTTACATCTGCATCTTTGATGGACTGAATACGTTATCAGCAAACTTGAAGTAAGATTGTGATCCGTGGCATCTCCAAGATGAATGTCAGACAAAAACACTGCTCAAACACACATAATAAAATGGACAACTCATTTACCAGCAGAGGGGGCTGTGACCTTAGACTTAGTTCCAGTTGAAGAGCCTGCAGGACTCTGAAGCTCAGAAGTTTGAACACCTGTGGATTCAAAGAGTTTCAGATGGTTTCTACTAATATTAGTGATTGCTCCATACAAGTTTTGAATTGTCCGTTTGATTTCCATCACAATGATTCATGCACGGTACTCAGATGTATCCTGTGAATCCTCTGATAAATTAATTTAAACCAGAGGGCACCGGAGGGAAATCTCCATCATCCAAGCGGAATGCTTTACGTTGTAAAAAGGAAGAAACATAAGAAATTAGTTTGAAACAATTTCAATGAAGCTAAGAACATGAGACACACAAGTTACCTTGCCCACTTCTCAAAGATCTCACTCAAGGATGCTTTCACCTTTTCAGTTTTAACATGCAATTGATAGCCACATTTAATACAAACGTTGTGTGCATTCAGACAATTCATATATTGTGATGTAATGCATCACAGTACTGAGCTAATCTGACATCAACTCTAGAGAGAAAAAAACCTGACCAGTTGCACTGACCTCAGTGTGTGTAAATCTTATTTGGTGCTTAAATTTAAGTAGCCTACAACGTTATCTGTGCATAAATATCAGTAAATTTAGGTTAAGTTCTTTTGTACTGCATGCACGAGTTTAAACAGTTCGTTTTTACCACTCAAGTCATGTTTAACGTCTATATGCAGTAAGTGCTAACTACAGGGGTAAATACAACTTATGCTTTATGGACATCGTGTACTACTGTCACCGATAGGCAGTGATTTCGGTGTGGAGTAAACTGATAAACACTACATAATTTGCTGTTGGTAAATGCATCGGATTAGATTCAATCCCTCTAATGAATGCGTTTGAACTTCTTTATTTTAATTCTCTTTACATGTTTCAAAATGCATGCACAGTAATACATACTCTTGATCTACAATAAAATGGTGATTGTCCTTTAAATGGTGATACATTAAAATGATCAGCTCGCCCTGCGAGGCGTCTGTAATATTAGAGGTCATGTTTGAAATGGGGATGAATTAAAAATGGTTGAGTGTAAAACTTGGGAAAGACTTTGCTGCATGTTTCTATTTCCGCTCCGATCGCGTAGCAGCGCCACGCGCATTCCTTCTCTCTGACCTCTGAACTCTCCACTGCTCGCGCTGCATCGTGGCAAATGTAGTAATGTAGAATGACGTGATCCTTTTCTCGTACGTAGCATACTGTATGAGAGATTCTTATACTGGATAATAATAGTAAAATATGTACAGGGTTATAGTGTGTGTGTATATATATATAGTAAATTTGTAGTGTGATGGGTACATTTTTCTTATTTTGATAAAATATATATATATATTTTTATTATTATTAAGAACTGCATTTCAGAAGCTACATAAATATAAACATGTTTCCCGGAAGACAAAATAAGGACAATTTACCCTGATCATGCAAATCAAAATGTTTACACCAGGTTCTTGCATCTTGCTGCGTTCTTGAGCATCGGTAAATGTTTTGACCTTTGATAATTGTTATGTTTGAGTCTCTCAATTGTCCTCAGAGTGAAAAGATGGATCTCAAATCATACAGTCACAGCTGGAAAGCGATCAAATATGCAGAAGATGCTGAAAAACCAAAGAATGTGTAGGAGCTGGAGGATTTTTCTGAAGGACAGCGGGCAGTTGAACTGTTCAGGACAAACAAGGGACTCATGAACATCTAACACAAAACATAAAAACAGTCATGGATCATGAAGGAAAAGACACACAATATTAACATTCTAGGGTATGAAAACCTTTAAACGTGGTTTTCATTTTAACAATTCAGTTATTATTTTGTCATGTCTATAATAATATGAAACGTATCAGATATCATAATGGAGTGTGAGCCGTCATATTTATATTTAAATACTTCTTGACATTTTTTTGGAGAGTAATGATACACTAGGCCACAACTCAGCATGCAAATGTAACTTTATGCAATTTTCTATTATTCAATACATTAAGAAACCAAGAAGTAGCCTATTACATGTTTTGATAGTTCTGAGAGACATCACAACCAAAACAGATATAGTGTATATAGTCAGCATGTCACATCAGGGAAAACCTCTCTGTGTAAGTGTAAAACCACAAACGACCGCTGCTCTGACACCCGGCTTTGACCAATCAAATCCAGATACACAAACTCGCCAGTGTGGTGAAATGAGTGTGAGCAGGTGTGTTTGGATTAGGGTTTGAGCTGAGGAGTGGGTGAATGTGTTTAATTTAGGGAAATGCAGCCCACTTGTGTTTACATGTTTGTCTAAAGAGGATTCAGTGTGGAAGGTCAAACTTAGATAAACCCGAAACATAGCAGCAGTTTCAAACTTTTCATATGAAACTGATAATTAACCAACATTTACCAACATTTGCCAACTTTTGCCAGGAGGATTGGGGTAACTAGCATTCACAGAACTCAAGTGTCTGGGGGATAAAAGAGTTTGTAAATGGTTTTGCCAGGGGTCAGGGTTTGACTGGTTCCTCTGCAGTTATTATCTGCTGGTAGATGCTGTAACTACACAATTATGTGTACATAAAATGTTTCTCTCTTGACACACGTTTAACAGTCATGGTATATTCTGACCAAAAAGGTCTAGAGACTATAATACCTGGAGAAGGACCACAGAACTTTCTAACCTGAACTTCCATTCCATTTTCCACAGCTGAAGCTCATCAAAGGAGTTCTACAAAAGCTGCCACGTCACACACACGGGTGAGACATGTCTCCAAAAGACTCCAGGATAACTGTACCTCTACCTCTCTTCCAGAAAGCAGTGTGTGACCGGCCAGCCCCACCGCGTGAGCACAGCACAGACACCCAGCACTTGGAAGCACAGAGTAGACGACAAACGGGACTGGGACCAAATGCTGCCATACATCTTTTTGGCATCAGAGAAGTCCCCCAGGCCTCTACCAGTTTCACCCACTTTGAGCTCTTGTTTGGATGGATCATACAGCCACCTGTATGTTTCTAGCTACTTGGCAAGGGCTGTTTATGGTGAGGGAATGAGTTGGGCCCATCACATACAGAGTGTGGCAGCCTGGAAGAAGGAGAAAGGACCAGTTATACCATGTCGACCTCCTAAAGCGATGGGTCGGGACTAGGGCCCAACTGTCCGCTCTGGCAACCACTACACCCGTGGTGGTTGATGTCAACCCCCTCCTATCGGCTGCCCAGAAAAATGAGTTGCAACACCTGGTCGGTCTATTCTCCAATGTGTTCTCTCCCCTCCCTGGACGGACCCACGTGCTCCTGGAACGATTGTCAGGCAGCGTCCCTACCATGTTCTAGAGGCTCAGCGCCACCCATCGAGGAAGAGGTACAGGAGATGCTGAAGTTAGGGGTGATAGAACCATCACGTAGCCCATGGTCCAGCCCCATCATCATGGTCCCAAAACCTGATGGTACCCTCTGCTTTTGCAATGACTTTCACCCTCTCAACGAAGTCTCAGAGTTTGATGGGTATCTGATGCCGCGGGTGGATGAACTGCTAGATCGCTTGGGGAGAGCCCGGTTTAACTCCACCCTAGACCTCAGTAAGGGGTACTGGAAAGTACCACTGACAGAGTAAGCCAAGCCAAAAACTGTGTTCTCATCCCCCAGTGGCCACTGGCAGGACCGGGGTCTCCCCTTCAGCCTCCACAGCCCCAACCAATTTCCAACTAATTATGGATATCCTGTTGAGGCCCCACCAATCCTACACGGCCGCCTACTTGGATGATGTCGTCGTGCACTCGAAGAGCTTGGAGGACCACTTGGAGTGGTTGCGGAGGGTGCTAGTAGAGCTATGCTGGGCTGCACTGACCGTGACCCTGGAAATGTCATCTGGCCCTCTTTGAAGCTAAGTACTTGGGCTTCCAGGTGGGTCGTGGCCTCATCAAACTTCAGGAGAAGAAAGTGGCAGTGATCCTCTCGGTGCTGCTGCCCACCTCCAAAACCAAGGTACGAGCCTTTTTGGGGTTGGCAAGTTACTATCACTGCTTCATCCCTAACTTCTCCTCCTTAGCAGCTCCCCTGAAAGACCTGACTACTCACCTCTTAGCCGGTCCTCCGAGCCCCAGACTTTTAACGTCCCCTTCCTTTTGCAGACAGACGTCTCCAACACCGGGTTGGGAGCCAAGCTCTCCCAGATACAGGATGGTGAGGAACACCCGGTGATCTACATCAGCCGAAAGCTGTCCCCAGCCGAGCAACGATATGCCTCTGTAGAGAGGTAAGTGCTGGCTGTCAAGTGGGCAATCCTGGAGATCAGGTATTATCTTCTTGTGAGAAAGTTTACTCTTGTCACTGACCATGCTCGCTTGCAGTGGATGACCTGGGCCAAGGAAACAAATGCAAGAGTGACCCACTGGTTCCTGGCACTCCAGGACTTCCACTTCATTGTGCGACACTGAGTGGGGACAGCCAACGCGGACTGGCTCTCCCGGATATGGCCAGCTTTCGCGGGTCTGTCAGGGTTCACTACCCACCCAGTCCCAAGTGTCCCCATTGTCCCACAGGGCCAGGACAACGCTTATTGAATTCCCCTTGTCGTGTGATTCTTCACCACTTTACAATTTATATATATATATATATATATATATATATATATATTAAGTTATAAGTTATATTAAGTTATATTAATAGTTTCTCCTATATTGTTGCATGTTTCACTGAGCTGCCTGTAAGCGTAAAGCTCTGCTTGTGTGAAGCATATATCCCCAGGATATAAAACGAACAAACATTCCACAAATGTAGCTGGTCAGAGGTCTGACCACCCCTCACATAACTATCTTTGACAACTAACTTACCACCTGCCCCACTTTTCACTGCTAGCCCCTCTAGAACTATAACAACTTGGCTGTTTACCTTCTGTATGAAAAGAGATATGTGATCACATAAATGTCATTTATGCACAAAAAACACTCTTAGAACTACTGGATGACATTAAATCCACACCCTCCCAATGTCTTTAGAAATACTCTGGACCAGACTGAGAATATAGATTATAAAAGCAAAACCAAAGGACTGGACTCGTATTCGTATCATATTTCAAAAACTGCTCATAGCAAGAAATAAAATTAATTTCCAAATTAGAGTTTAAAAAGCCCTCTCTGAACAGACTGTATGTAATGAGTACCTGAGATCTTTGGAAAGCTTGAAAATGAAAAGTGTTCCGTTTTACTGGAAGTGGTAGATGATTAAATAGAGTTAGTGTTAGTATGAGGGGAAGAGTTTTTAATAACCAAGTTCAACATCTCCTTAGTCTCTGCTGACTTCTCTTCTAATTATTTCCTTTCGATCTTCTCATTTTGTCTCACGCCATAAAAGAAAAAGGATCAGATTTAAAGGTACAAAGGAGTATGTGTTAAACGAGGCGACAATAACAGCAGCTGAAGTACATTCACTCACATCATAACCGTATAATACATACTTTTACACACAGCCATTATAAAATCTGTTAACCGCAAGGGGGTTGTGATTTATTGTATATCAGTCATCCTTCCAGTAGTGCTGATATAAATAAAGGCTAATAATTGGTCTCTGTGCAGTGATATACACATTTTAGAGCTGAATTTTAATAGGACTGAATTTTTTTCACCAATCACCATCCATTGACTGAAATGATGTTAAATTATACACATATATGACTGTGTCCAAAGGAATTTGGAAGAGGGGCCCACAAAGGCCAGAGTTTTAAAATATCTCACTTTTTAAATATCAGACATAATATTTAGATTTACTTGTTCTAATAGACAGATCTAAAAGCACTTGTGTACATTTGTTCTGCAAAGTCAACATAGCAACAGCTTGGCAGCAACTCAGAGGTTTGAGCTAAAACTGACACCAGAGAAATTTATGGTGGATTTGCTGTTGTTGTTTTGGGGGGAAAGTAATGCATATACTCTCTCATTTAAGATATTTTCAAGAGAGAAAACTTTGATCACTCTCATAATGTTATTTCTTGATACCACACTGTAAGGTTTTTTTTTTTTTTCAACTTTAAACTTTTAATCAGTTGCATTAACTTTAATTTTAATTTAATAAATTCAATTTATTGTGAATGGGTGCCGTCAGAATAAAAGTCTAAACAGCTTATAAAATCATCACAATAATCCACAAGTAATTCACAGTTAGTTGACACATTAGTTTCAATATTTCATATTTTTAAAAGTAAATTCTGTGTGCTTTACATCAGATTTAGAATATTCGGTATCCACAATAAAACATCAACAAATCTTTAATAATTAACATTTTGTCAGTATCCTATAGTTTGACTGTTTTTATTGAGAACAAAATTCTAAAAAATTATAATTTGACACATGGGCATGTTGATTTCCTCTCAATATGACGTGATAGTTGCTGGAGCATTTTGCAATTCATACAACAGCTTTTTAGCATTTTTTTTTTTACAAAGAATGTTGACTTCATTGCACAATATGTTGACACCAGTGCTAAACGGACACAGATGTGAGCAGAAACGTATGTTTCTCTTTCAGATCTTATCAGAGTGTGGCTTCAGGTGATGTGCACACAGTGAGCGCCAGCTCATATATAATAACAACACTCAAAGTCCCAATAACAGAGCTCATGTGCACACAAATGCTGTTTCTGGTCAAGCACGTTTTGTTCACCTGATCCCCCTAAATTCTCCTACGGCATGTTTTAATAGCAGGAATCCTTTGGGGCCTCAGCTTGTGTTTGGAGATTAATAAAAAAAAAAAAAACATGAACCAAATGAATAACAGCAAATGACTGTACTTCCTATGCAACTGTAGCCAGGTCATAATATGTCCACGATGATGATAAAACTATAATACGAATCATGAGTCATGTGCAAATGGCTCCAAACCACAGATGAAAGACACTGGGATAATGCATTTGTTTAAAGTAAACAATGGCAACACATCACACACTGAGAGAAGACATCTATCTTGAATATTTCTCTTTGTTGCATTTAAGGGCTGGTGAGGACTCAATCCTAGAAAGCAGAAAAAACTGAACCATGTGTCAAAACAGCTGCCTACTTAGGAATGTCACTAAACACAAATAAAAAGATTTTTGGGCATTAGAGAGAAATAATAATAAATGTAATGAAATACTGGGGAAAAACATGGTAATTGTTTAACGTTTAATTCCCGTACTTTATGGTGTAAGAAGAAAAGCCTGTAAAAAAACATTTTCACAGGTGTTTTGTTTTGAATTACGATTTTTTAATTGTGTGTTAGGCACTGATCTATAATGACCAGTACAATTTCTGTCACGTTTAAGGACATTTCCTGTTTCCTATGATATTCCTATTTCCTATTTCCTATATATATATATATATATATATATATATATATAAGAAATGTCCTTAAACGTGACAGAAATTGTACTGGTAATTTTCTGCCAGGGATATTATCTGTTTTTCTACTGACCATTTTTTCTTGCAATTTAATTTCACAGTAAAATGGTGTCAACAATGCAGTTTTAAGATGTAAAAAATAACACATTATCTTCTAATTTATCTGTTTTTTTTAATGAGATTCCCAGGATCCTCTGCATGACAGCTCATATTTGATGGTACTGTCTTAAGTATTTAGCTCACTAGGCCATTTTTGTCCATTTTTGGGCTTCAACGACATCGGCTACCACAACAGAGACATCCACACCCCGACACTGGACAAACTGGCAGCGCAAGGAGTGAAGCTGGAGAACTACTACATCCAGCCCATCTGCACTCCTTCCCGCAGTCAGTTCATCACTGGCAGGTATCTCACTCACTTCAGTCAGCTGTTTGCACCCTGATTGTGGACGGGTTTTTGTCACATAAATATGGTAATAAGTGGTAAATGTTATCAAAACACTGTATTACCATCACTGTACCACTGTATGTTACTACTTGTTATAATAAAGCGATTTACAATGTAGGAATCATTTAAGGTAGTGGTTAAAGGTGGCTGGGTCCCACTTAGGGGCATCAAGATGACTTAAAATGATGTGATTTGTATAGACCTGGAAAAGTCATGCAAATTCATCTAATCTTACACTGTAAAAAATCTAATGAGCTATTTACTTAAAAAAATTAAGGTAACAATATTACACATAATATTTTTGAGTAGTTTTTCAGGCTTGATTTTTTTTAATGGCATCTACCGGAATAAATCATGTGAAATCTCCTAAATTAATTAATCTATGACACAATACATTTTATATAATTAGGGAAATGTGCTCATTTATTTTAAGTTTATTCTCAAAAGTCTGTGATTTTAAATGAGGTCTGTTTGTATTTTGTTATTTTATAAATTTACAAGACTGTATACAGCCAATCAGCTCAAGTAGGAAAATACGTGAGAAATACTGGAAAGTACTGCACTAGCACTAGCAAATCTACTGCGAATTAAACCAGGTTTAATGCCTTAGAAGAGTAGTATCCATACCCACAAGCTCTACTCTTCAGCACAGTGGTAACGATTGCACTGTGCAATGGAAACTTCAATGTTACAGAAACTCTTACAAATGTCAAATGTAACTGAGCATTAAACATTAATAGATGCTTCCTTTCACCCAAAAATATAAAGTAGCATTTACTGTAATTTCAAAATGTACTCTCCATATCCAGCCATATGCAAAGAATGCTGGGAACTAACAGTCACCTCTAAAATAAAACTGCAAAACTGAGCTAATTCTCTTAAAATAAATAGGCAGCCTTCTTTCCTTAATTATTTTAGTTTAATCAGTTCCCCAATTCAAGCACCAAAACTGCTTAAGTCTCCTTAAAAAAATGAGGAAAACGCATATCTTGGTTTTATTAGTAAAAAGTCCTCATTCTTTTCTATACAACACTGAATCATAATTTCTTTAATGAAATCCACACATTATTTTTAATTATCACCTTAATTTTTTTTAATGAAAATTACAAGATTCATGATTCACTTTTTACAGTGTATAAACATGTGCATTTTTATACATTTTATGAATGCACTTTTTTATGCCAAGCTCTAAAATATTTGATCTGAAACTTTGTGGAAAATGTCTTATCGAGCAAATCAGGAACAACTGGAAAAGTCATGGGGCCTCTGAATGTTGTTGTGAACAATGTGGGGGCCTTGGAGTGAAAGAAGATCCATTGATTTAAGTATAACTAATCAGTGCTTTAAGTGGCCCAAAAGAGGTGCCTATACTCTATTATAGCCCATATATATAAATATATATATAGTTTTTTTTTTGATGACTCCCCTCATCCCCTGAGGTTACAACAACTATATTGAAGGGGTTTTATATACAGCAGTCAACAGACGACCTTATAAAAAATAACAAAAACAATAAAGTCTATCATTACGCTTTAGTCTGCCACAAGAAACAACAACATTAAAATTATGAACTCAAATGTCATTGTAAAAAAAAACAAAAAAAAACAATGACTGTTGTAACAGTGCGTAAATCATACCTTTCTGTAACACTAACGCTAATGAGCTTAAACGTATTTTTTGTACACAGTGCCGCGAACTGTCAATCACTCCTGTACGCGTGCATCACTATCCTCCTCGCAGCTGCAGCAACTTGCGCTCTCTTCATCAAGCTTTAAAACAAAAAGGGGACAAAAGGTCGTATTGTCTTTGTGCATATAGATTAATTAGATAAATGAATATCTAAATTCGTGCCTCGACCACTCCCTCGCCGCCTATGGTATTATTTTAGAACTTAGAAAAAAGATGCTGCAGCCAATGAGCAGCCGACAGGGGCTGGTTGCAGGACGACCTCAACCTCTGCAGACAGTTTTTAATGTTTATCAGACTATAACTACTCAAGATTTTGCTTTAGTATAATTTTCGGGACAATTAGGGCCAGATTCGGGATTCGGGACAACAGTTTAGATTTCGGGACTGTCCTGAATTTTTCGGGACGTCTGGTCAACCCTACCTGAAAGAGCTACTGCATTACTTCATTAGCTTGCATCTGACCTGCAGTAATTTCATTCAGACTTGGTGGGGTGTCAGCCAGTGAGTTATCTGATTCTGTCTGAAGCCAGGACAGCATATTAAGTATTGTTCACTGAATTTTAATTTTTACTGAGCCAAGTGTGCTCATTTCACACACCCTCTCTGGCCATGTTAAGTTGATACTGACAGCGGCAAAAGTGACGCATGCGCTTCTCACTTGTAAAACTCAAGGGTGTATGGGTAATGTAGTCTCTGCTCCCGGTGGGACGAATTAGGAAGCTTGCATTGTGTAGGGCGCTATGAGAAGCGGCAGCACAGGCAAAAGATTAAAATCTCTATTAAAACAGATATCCAAATGAGCGTACCGGGACACTAAAAGCACGTTCTGGGCGCACGGAGAGGTGGCGGTACTGAGTACCGGTGCGTACCGGCCCACTTAAAGCACTGCAACTAATTCAGCATTTAAAATCAACAATATTATATTTGGTCAAACATAGAGTATATACTAATAATACTCATTCAGACCAATTTTATTTGTATTAGTTTGAGTGATTTTTGAACACAACTGACTTGAATGATTCATTTTAACATCACTCTTATTTGTGAGCAAGTTCTGCTCTACAAAAGAGAAATATTTTATGGTAGAACATAACTTGAAGAACATATTTAATTAAGTTTATATATAGGCTACACCAAATCAAATTTATATGTACACCACTTTTCACAATACACACTGTTTTAAAGCAGATTTACTGAAAATTGTAATATAAAACTAATGTTCATGTTAGGGTGGTCAAGGTAGGGCAAAGTTTATTTAATAGCACATTTCATACAATTCAAAGTGCTGTACATAAATATAATTTCCCTGACATTTTCAGGCCGTGCACAAAGTAAATAAATCAGTTGTGTGGAGTACTGATGTCTATGGCAATACAATGTGTAAAATAAATCAGTCAGTTCATGTCTGTGCTTGTGACAAGATGTGTTTGTGAGTTCTGATCTCTGATCTATTATTGATCAGTGTTTCTGATCCATTTATTTTTCTTTCCCTTTCCGCTCTAGATATCAGATTCATACGGGTCTCCAGCACTCGATAATCCGTTCTCGGCAGCCCAGCTGTTTGCCCTTTGACCTCCGGACGTTGCCACAGCGGCTGCAAGAGGCAGGATACGCCACACACATGGTGGGCAAATGGCATCTGGGCTTCTACAAGCGCGATTGCCTGCCGACCCGCCGTGGGTTCCACACATACTTCGGCTCTCTGACAGGCAGTGTGGATTATTACACCTACAAGTCGTGCGACGGGCCAGGAATACGGGTACGACCTCCACGAGGGCGAGCGTGTGGCATGGGGTCAGGGAGGGCGTTATTCCACACATTTGTACACGCAAAGAGTTCGAAAAATCCTTGCTGCTCACGATCCTTCATCCCAGCCTCTTTTCATTTTCCTCTCTTTCCAAGCCGTGCACACGCCATTGCAGTCACCAAGGGAATACATCTATCCGTATCGACGAATGGGAAATGTGTTTCGCCGGAAATACGCCGGGATGGTTTCAGCTGTAGATGAGGCAGTAAGGAACGTGACGTATGCACTCCGAAAGTATGGTTACTATAAGAACAGTGTCATTATATTTTCTACGGATAACGGCGGACAGCCACTCTTTGGTGGGAGCAATTGGCCTCTACGGGGAAAAAAGGGAACATATTGGGAAGGAGGCGTCCGTGGCATTGGATTCGTCCATAGTCCGTTGTTAAGACGCAGGAAGAGAGTTAGCAAAGCTCTGGTTCACATCACTGACTGGTACCCAACGCTAGTGGGACTCGCAGGAGGGAATGTTTCCTGGATGGACAGGCTTGATGGATATGACATGTGGGAAACCATTAGTAATGGGAAAGAGTCTCCCCGTTTGGAGATCCTTCATAATATTGATCCTCTCTACAACGCTGCCCGGCACGGATCTTTAAAAAACGGATACGGGATCTGGAATACGGCCGTACAGGCAGCGGTTCGAGTCGGAGACTGGAAGCTCCTGACCGGAAATCCTGGATATGGAGACTGGATTCCGCCTCAGATACTGGGAAACTTTCCGGAATCTTGGTGGAATTTGGAACGCCACACTGAAGCGAGGAAATCCTTGTGGCTCTTCAATGTGGCAGACGATCCTTATGAGCGTTATGATCTTGCATAGCGCCGGCCAGACGTGGTCAAGCAGCTGCTGGCCCGGTTAGCGTTCTACAACCGGACTGCCGTTCTGGTGCGCTACCCTTCGGAGGATCCTAGAGCCGATCCAAGACGCAACGGAGGTGCTTGGGGTCCTTGGGAAGGAGGTGAAGAAAACTGGGAGGCGTTTTATCTTAGAAAGAGTAAAGTCAAGAATCAAAAGCGCAAGTTCTGCAGGATGAAGTCATTTTTTAGAAGACTTAACATTAGAATGATGTCAAACAAGATTTGAACAAACACGTCCTGCAAGAACTGACTATTACAGATGCTGCTGACAGTAACATGTTATCATTTTAGGGACTTCAATTGTGAATTTGCCTAGTATGGAGACACTAATTTGAAACTAAGTCCCATGATCACATTCACTGAAGCATCCACATCATTTCTTTGAGCAGATTTTGAGCCCTGCGGTTTTCTGACCTCGAACCCCTGTGCAATGAATGTTGAAGGAATCGGTGAATAAATTTTGTATCCTCTCTGATCTGGTGTACAGTGTTTGCCTCTTGTATTTATATCAAATACCTGCTAGGAGACTAAAATGAATCTGTTATGTTGTTTTGAGCATGTATGTGAATGTTTGTTTGTTTGCTACCCGATTCTATCTATTCTGTTAACCAAAACTCACAGTGTTTTGCATAAATAAACGTTTTTGAAAGACTCAAGTTCGCTTGAGACTATTGTAATTTCCAGTGAACTGATTGCCCTCTAGTGGAGACCTGATGTTCCTTTATTTAGACTGCACAAGGACAAATAAAAGTGCCTGTACATTTACTAGGCTTGTTAAGCATGTCTTACAGAGAAATGGGCCTCTCAGAGGAGGCTTCTGATTATTAACAGCTTCATTTTATTGAGATGTCTACTGTACTGGTTTGACTTCTGACCATATAGAAAGTCTTAAGAAATTAAGATATTTGTTGTTGTTGTTTAAGTTTAGAGTTTATTCAAGCTGTAAAACTATTAATGTAAATATTTTGCAGTATAGGGTGAATTCATTATGTACATTAACAATTTGCCAAAATACTGTATATTGGGGAAGGATTTTGAACAGGCTTTATTATTATAATACTTTCCCCCATATCTATATTTATAACAATATTAATTTACCATTACAATGTTTCTTAGACCTTGAGAATGAATGTTTAATTTACCCCATGACATTTTTGTGTTATAGTTCAGGGTTCTGTAACTGTCAAGTGATTTTAGATTTTGGAGCTCTACCATGCAACTAATCTGTCAGCACACTCTCAACACGTAAATTATTTCATTCTTAAAATGTCTATACATTTTTAACTTTCAAATTGTATCTGGTTTCTTACCAATTATGTATTTTCTCAATTTACTGTTAACAACACAAAAAAAAAAATGTACACCGTTCAGTTGAGGAAATTTCCCTCCTCTACTAAGTATCACTTTTAGTTTTCATTAATTACTTCTGTTTAAGCACACACACAAATTAAAGCTAAACATATGATTAAAATATTGCTTGTTAATGTTATTATATTTGGGGCTTCTTGCTTGGTTACATTTCCAATACTTTCAAAACAGGTTTGTACATTTTTTTCGACCCAGCTTCTATTATTTATTTCATCTACTGTATAAAACTCAGTAAGTTTACGTAGGGTACTATTAAAATATAAGCTAGCATTAAAATGTAAGTTTTATCCGAGGCCATTTTTATGAATACGAAATATTTAACATATTATCTTCAAAACAGCTCAATTATTACACACATTAGGTGTATTTATCGATCTCTTTTATGATATCGATATGATATCTCCCGCTTATGAAATTCTGTATAAAGGTAAACGAGTCCGAAATACGGGTTACTACAGGTCAGACGAACCACCAATCACAGGCCTCCTAACAGTCCTTCCCATTTGGTAGGGCGCCTCTGATTGGTGGAGGTTTTGGTGACCAGACACAACGGAAAAAGAACAAGTAAACGCTCTCCGTCAGAAGAGCTCGGTGTCACACAGGTCAGTAGTAAAGCCAGTTTAAAGGGCTTGATGTATTTTATCCTTCATTGAGTTGTGAAATGCATTGTATAGTAGCATAATAGCGACTGTTTTATCAGTTTGCATATATCATCGCGACGTGTCATTAATGCGAATGGATGACAGCAGAAGAGCATATGTGTATGAAACGGAAATATGACACTAACGTATATGAACTCCGCTTTGTTTCATTTTCGTCTTTAGCTGTTGTCTTTTGGATATGTATTTTCATAATTTAATAAATGAACATTGTGTGAAGTGTAGACCTTTATTTTAAATAGCGATGTGTTTTGTAAATAGCCTCTGTGTTTAATAATTAAAGCTGCTCTTGTTGTGTGAAGTAGAGACAGAAAGTCATTTGTCATAATGTGCATGACTAACGTTACATATACTGAGATATAAGTTCTTAATTTAACATGCTGACCTCTAAATGCATTCATCATGTGACTTAGCAAAACTAATGTTATAGAAGTCAATTGACTTAGGATTTGAGCATCAATGTGTCTTGAAGTACTTGTGGTTGCTACTGAATGTTGTCCCTTTTGACCTTGTTGTATGGCAACAGACATGTTTCTGTTTGTTGTTTACATTCCCAGCATCCTTCTACCAGGGGAAATCACCTCTGTGCATAAATGAAAGGTTTAGTATTAAACAATAGGTTTTCATGAGGAGAAAACAATGCATGCAATTTCATGCAATTTCAGATTTGCCACTACTGTAAAGCCGTAGTGTACAGTAACAGTATGATTGTAGATCATCTCTAGCGCTCACTGCAGTTGTGTAGATGGTTGGTTGTATTTTGATTTAAGACATTGTGATTCATTTGTACTTTGGTGTTCTTGGAGAGCTTGTTTGATTTGGTCATTGTGTTGCTAATGAACAGGTATGATGGAAACTAAGGGTTTGGAAACAGACGCCTGGTAAGCAGGACAAAAGGTCATGGGCGTCTGCCGTCTGAGCATGTGAATAGATGCCTGTAGCTCACACCTGTTCATCTTTAATAATGTATGCTGTTGATTGTTGTATTCATTCATGCATTTTATATGAAGGTCACATAGCTGTCAAGAATTGATAAGCGAGATGGCAGTGTATATTTTGTCAACACTCAAAAGTAGAGTAAAACTCAACCTTTGTCCCGGTCAGAGACATGGGATAGATATCACAAGGTCAGACTGATACTGCCTTTTGGTTTATTCTGGTTTATTACATTTATTATGGTCTCAAGCTGTAAATGAGTTCTGGAGACCCATGATGCAACATGATTGTCGAATGTTATGATTATGCAATAGCTGCAGCACTCTGTGATGTTTTAGATACTTAAACTTCCCTCTTCTCAGTTTGAATGGTATTTAGTTGTGTTCTTTATCATGGATAGAACGAAACGTGTGCTGATTGATTGGTCAATATTTATTGATGGTCATTGCTGTGGTAAGAGCAGCGCTTCCTGGTTTATTTCTGTTTGTTCAGTATCTTTGGGACTTGTCATTGAGTGTTTGTCAGGTCGCGTGATGCAATCTTGTCTGTCGTGTGGGTTTCAAAACTATGTAAACATTCCTTATCCGTGACCATGACTGAACGAAACAAGATCTAGAGTGAATCTCAAGAATTTGTCATTGAAGAGTCATATTTCACCATATAGCCTAAGAAATTGTTCTTTGCATTAAAATATATTTCTATTTTAAGACCTTTTTTTGTACTTTACCCTTATTTTCATGACAAATAAGCACATTATTTAATCTTTAAAATCCTGTAAATTCCTTTAAATATACTGACCCCTGTGTGGGGTCAGTATATGTTAAAAAAAAGATTAAATTAACACTTTTATTTAGCAAAGATGCATCAAATTGATCATGAAGACATTTATAATGTAACAAAAAATTATGTTTCAAATAAATGCTTTTGAACTTTCTGTTCATCAAAGATTCCTAAAATAAAATGATTAAGCAGCACAACTGTTTTTAACATCATGTGGATGTCATATGTCCACTGGTCTTTCGTCATAAATCGCGTGTCTTTCATGTATCTGGATCTGTTCCACTCATGCCACTGTTTTTCATTTGTTGTGCTGCTGTTTTTAAATAGCAGCCCTGCTTTGGGAGGGGGTTGTGTCTGTGCCCATCGGGTGACCGGCCTGAGGTCTGTCATTGGTCTCACTCACCCCCCCCTTCATCACAGGAAGAGTTTAAAGGACATGGCCGTGGTCACGTCACCTTTGCCCTGGAAAGTTTGTACACCAGTGGACTGAGACGAAGTGTTTATGTTTATCAGCTCCTCTTGACGGTTCGACACCAAACCCAGTGAGATAATGAGGATATCCTTGATAAATAAACAGATACATTTGGGATTCGAAGATGTAATGTACTTTTCTGCTCACCCAGGCTACATTTATTTGATAAAAAATACAATAAAAACACAATTTGTCCTAAATACGTTGTTTCAGGTTTGAATATATTTTAAAATGTAATTTATTTATGTGATGCAAAAGCTGTATTTCCAGCATCATTACTCCAGTCACATGTCACATGATCACATGATCTTTCAGAAATCATTCTGATATGCTGATTTGGTGCTTCATATTTTTGTGAAAGCCATAATACATTTTATTACGAATAGAAAGTTTAAAAGAACAGCATTTATTTAAAATAGAAATCGTTTGTAACATTATAAATGTCTTTAATATCACCTTTGATCAACATAATAGATCCTTGCTGAATAAAAGTATGAATTTATAAAAAAAAAAAAAATTAAAGTTCTAACTCCTAGGAGTATTTCGAAGCATTTGCATTGACTTATAAAAGACCCATGTCGATCAGCTAATCATAGTATTTTTTATCACAGAACACCAGCGTGATGTAATCAGCATAGAGTTCTTGTATAGTATTGACACAGTAACAATCATATCTAGTGGTGTTTTATTTTAGGACTTTAACTATTGGTCGATTGCTTGTTTGACTTCCTGCTCTGTGATTGGCTGACACAGCAGGTGTGTGTGTGTGTCCAATAAGGAGCAGGAAGGAGTCGGCAGGGGTCTGAACCACGGTTGCACATAAACTCAACCCATAGTTGTTCCGACTGAACTGTTTTTACCTTCACCTGGTCATATCACCTTCCCGTTCGGCGTGACTCTGTGAGTGCGGGAAGCACATCAGTGCACACGTTTGGACGTACCTCATTCTTCTACTCTAAGGTGAAGGGTGTGTGTTTTGTGTTGAGATGGTTTACAAGCAAGATGTGTACTAGCAAAGTCAAAGAAACGATTTTATAGTACAACTGCTTTTGGAAGAATGCAGAGAGTGTAGTATTTGCTGTTTAATTCTGAATTAATAAGGATATTGATTGGTTCGTTGTGTTTTAGCTGCAAGTCTTTACAGAATTGAACTCCTTGTGGTGTTTGTATGCAGTCATGCATGAGTTTACAAGGGTTTCATGCCATGTCTGTTTTTATTCACTAAGTGAAAGCAGTTTCTCAGAATGATCTGCCCTGGGGCAGTAAGAATAGAAGTGGGTGAGAGGTTAAAGGGGTAACGCGTCCTTGCAAGGTTTAACATGAATCACATAGCTGACGGTGACTCACAGCCCTAATGCTAGCTTATTGCAAAGGAAACTTGTAGTTCATACAGTATGATTATAATGTTTAATTGGACCTGTTGAATATTCAAATCCTCAGTTTCTAGAATGAAAGTTTGTTGTCAGGTAAAAGCAAAGCATGATGTAAGCTGAATTACAGGATATATATACTATAGTATATATATATCCTCTGATAGTTTAATCAGTCAAACTATGACTCTTCATCACTGACTGTTTCCCTGCAAAGTTAATGTGTCACAGTTCACGTTGATTACCAACTGACTGATAAGATTTAATCATAGTGTTTTCCACTACATTACGAACCACTTGACAGGATTTTACAGCACAGTAATGTGCCAATAAAAGCAGATTTTATAAGACAATAAGCAAGTTGTCTGCCACACAAAAAACATTGTACTTTTCACATTGATTGAGCGTATATTTCATATTTCTTTAAAACTGTATCCCCCCCAAAAAAAAAAAATATTTCCCATAAAGAAAATTAAGCTTTTATTTGGACCATAAACATGTTTTGGTCCAACAAACACTGCTTTGCTTATATATTTTTAGTTTTTTGAAGTCCATTGGAATTACGCTATACATAAATATGGTAATATCGAAGTATTTCCCCCCCTGCACTAGGGTATAAATGCAGTAGGGTGTAATATATCCCCTGTTGTCCTCCACAGATTGAGTTCTCTGTAGTCATGCAAGCACACGAGCTGTTGAAGCAGCTGCGAATCCCTGAGCTGTCCGAGGTGAGGGACTATTTCCGCAGCCTCTCCACAAACACCCTGCTCGGCATGGGTGCGTTCACCGCCGTCACGGCGTACTGGTTCGCCACCAGACCCAAAGCCCTCAAACCGCCCTGTGACCTGTGCATGCAGTCAGTGGAGCTGCCGGTAAGACTGTACTACATTAAGATGAACTCAAAGCCTGTCATACTGCAATCAGAGATTTGATATAAAACTTTGCATTTGGTCTTTGTCGATCAGGGTGGAGAATTTGCTCGTCGAGGAGCGGTTTTAAATGGAGACCCACTCTTGAGCCATTTCTACGAGGATGCCAAGACCATATACGAGAGCTTTCAAAGGGGTCTGAGGGAGTCAAGTATGTACTGTTTGCTTTTATTTCAACATTGAAGCAATAAATAAATAATAAAGTTGGACATACTTGTGTATCTAACTTAATATAAAGATTTGTTTGTGTGATAATAAAGTAATATTTTGTAATGAAATGCTATCAACCTGGGGTAAAGTGGTAAGCTAAGCATTAAAGGGGCCATATGATGCTACATGCACTTTTACAAGCTGATGGAACTGAAATGTGTTTTGGCAGTGTGAACACAACCACCCTCAAATGACAAAAATCCACCCAGTGTATTTTTTTTTTTTTTAAATCTGCTCAAATCTTTACCCCTTTCTGAAATTGAGCTGATCTCAGATATATGTCTTTATGACATCAAACAGATAGGCCCCTCCCACAATAGTTTGATTGACAGTAGCAGTCTTACCTCAGACCCAACCTCAGTCATCATTTACTCCTTATATCTGAGCCACTGAAGACGCAGTGGATTACCTTTGTGTCCCCGATCTACAATTAATGTGTAGAGGTTCTTGCGAATCATTCGTGATCCAGCTTCACCTACAGAAGAAGTGAGTTTAAGGTTTTTTTAATGAATGTTTGCAAATCGCATATCCTAATAATGTGCTAATGAGCTAGTTTCTCGATGAATAGTTCCCTCAGAGAGCGCAGAAGAGAGGGGCGGGGTCAGCAGAGCTCATTAACATTTGCTAGAAAATAAAAAATGCTAGAAAACTGAGAGTAAAAAATGTGTTTTTAAACTACCAAGGAGAAATTTTAACCAAACCATGTTACAGACTTTTCATTAAGACCCTTAAGAATCATATCAACTTGTGTTAAATGGGCATCCTATGACCCCTTTAATATATCTTATGTTGTTGTCTCATGCTCATATATATAAAATCTAATTGGCCTATATGTGATATCTTTATATCTCCTTTCAGAAAACGGTCCCTGTCTGGGATCCAGAAAACCAAAGCAGCCATATGAATGGCTTTCATACTCGGAGGTAGGATGAGATTTCTGCTTCCATATATATTTCTGTTGCTTTTATATATATATATATATATATATATATATATATATATATATATATATATATATATATAGTACAGACCAAAAGTTTGGACACACCTTCTCATTCAAAGAGTTTTCTTTATTTTCATGACTATGAAAATTGTAGAGTCACACTGAAGGCATCAAAACTATGAATTAACGCATGTGGAGTTATATATGGAAATATATACATAACAAAAAAGTGTGAAACAACTGAAAATATGTCGTATTCTAGGTTCTTCAAAGTAGCCACCTTTTGCTTTGATTACTGCTTTGCACACTCTTGGCATTCTCTTGATGAGCTTCAAGAGGTAGTCACCTGAAATGGTCTTCCAACAGTCTTGAAGGAGTTCCCCGAGAGCTGCTTAGCACTTGTTGGCCCTTTTGCCTTCTGTCTGCGGTCCAGCTCACCCCTAAACCATCTCGATTGGGTTCAGGTCCGGTGACTGTGGAGGCCAGATCATCTGGCGCAGCACCCCATCACTCTCCTTCTTGGTCAAATAGCCCTTGATGCCTTCAGTGTGACTCGACAATTTTCATAGTCATGAAAATAAAGAAAACTCTTTGAAGGAGAAGGTGTGTCCAAACTTTTGGTCTGTACTGTATATATATATATATATATATATATATATATATATATATATATATATATATATATATATATATATATATATATATATATATATATATATATAGAGAGAGAGAGAGAGAGAGAGAGAGAGAGATATCTGTGCTTTTTGTAATTGATACATGCTTTTGTAATTATGTAAGTCTTCTGATATTTTCACTAACCTTACTAAATAAATATACAAAGAAATGTTAAAATAAATAAATAAAAATAGAAATAAATATGCAAAGAAACGTAAAAAAAGTACAAATGATTTATTATTTATACCTTTATTTCCTTATACATGTATATTTAATTTTCAAATATATATATTGTATATTTTTATATTGTATTGTATATTTAACAACTAAGATATTTGTACATTTTGACATATTTATGTTAGAAATTATTTTTCCTTTACATTTCTTATTAAATGTTATGGTTATCATTATATTTAATATATTAAATTCATATTTTGCATTAATATTTGGTAATTATGCATCTGTATTTCAACATATTTATATTTTGTATTTAGAAATAATTTTGTTATATTTCTTATTAAATTTTAAGGTTATAATTAAAAGTTAGAGTGCAGATAATTAATTAAATTCATATTATTCAATAATACTTGAATTATGCATATATAATTCAACTCAGCAGCTATAAATTCATAAACCCTTTTCCTAAAAATCATGACGTGCAGTTTGTTGTTCATAATTTTCAACACATTCAGACTGATGCTTCATAACTTTACCTTTATGTTAAAGCCATCACAGAAAACAGAAGTGTTTTAAGACAAGAGAAGACAAATGTCCTAATGCAGAACTGCCCCGTCTCTCACACTGGTGCCACACCATCCGCCCATCTTTATTTTTGAGCTTTGAAATTTATTATAACTCACATTTATGGTTGTCATAGCTCTCAGGTTAATAAGTTACCTGGTGCACTGACTCATTTCATACAAACTTAACATAACTAACATCTAGTATGTTGTAAAAACCTGTGAAGTAATTCATACAGCAAGACATTATGTTCTTTTAAAATGCCTAATCTGTGTGTCATGTAATCCGTGCATCTGATGCACACCTGTAGAGAAGCTGGATTTTGGGTTTCAGACCTCTTAAGTGCAGGTTTCTGGTAGGGTGTTGACATGGTTGTAAAGGGGTGCACTTGCACAGGTGGTCACACTTTAAAAAGCTTGTGGGAACCTGTTTAACTCAAATGTACATTCCTCACTTTGTGTCTTGTTAAGAAGCTACATAGATTGCACATGATACTGTATGCATGCACGGATAACCTTTAGCATATAAAGTTCCTAATGGCAAAAAGAAGTTCTTTGAATTGGAATTTAATTTAAACTATTTAAAGAAATAAGTTTATAGTTGATATGGACCTTTTGCTTTCATTTCTCCTTCCTTCTTGTGCACAGTGAACTGCATTTCACAAGTCGTTTATTTTCTGGTTTGGTTAAGTTATTTGTCATTTCCCCTTCGTCAGGTGATTGAGCGAGCAGAATATATGGGATCAGCATTTTTGCACATAGGACACTCGAAGAACAAAGACCCCTACATCGGCATCTTCTCTCAGAACAGACCAGAGGTCAGAGCTACTAAATATGTGATTTATTATCCAAATGCATCTTTACACTTCTTTAAATTTTGACCAGCTTTAGATCAATAATGTAATTTGTCTTAAAAGAATAGTTCACCCAAAATTTACTAAGTAGATGAGTTTGCTTCATACATATTTGAAGAAATGTAGCTTTACATCAGTTGCTCATCAATAGATCCTCAGCAATGAATGGGTGCCGTCAGAATGGAGTCCAAACAGTAAAAACAATCCACAAATAATCCACATCACTCCAGTCCATCAATTAACATCTTGTGAAGTGAAAAGCTAGTAAACAAATCCATTATTAATGCGTTTTTAACTTCAAATTGTCGCTTCCGGCCTAATAGAGTCTTCTTTACATAATGTTGCTTTCTCCAGTAAAGAAAGTCTTGTCTGAATCAGGAGAGAAATATGGGTAACACTTTACAACAAGGTTCCATTAGTTACTGTATTAACTAACATGAACAAACAATTAACAGTTCACTTATTACAGTATTTATTAATATTTGTTAAAGTTAGTTAATGAAAATACAGTTGTTCACTGTTAGTTCATGTTAATTCCAGTGCATTAACTTATGTTAACATGCACAACTTTGGATTAGTAAATGTTAACATTAACTAAGATTAATAAATGCTGTAGAAGTATTGTTCATTCTTAGTTCATGTTATCTAAAGTAGTTGAATAATGTCAACTAATGAACCTTATGGTAAAGTGTTACCGAAATATGCACAGATCAGAAACCGTTTATAAGTGAAAACAAGCCAAAACAGTTCTAAAGCAACATGGCAGTGGATTTTGATGTGAGAGGCAACAGGTGATGGACTTTTTTACTCAAGGAAGCATTATTATGGATTATAGAAGCAACAGTTTAAAGCTAAAAACGGATTAATGATGGATTTGTTTTTTGTCTGACGGCACCCATTCACTGCAGAGGATCCACTAGTGAGCGAGTGATGTAATTTCTCCATTTCTACAAATCCTTTTATATATATATATATATATATATATATATATATATATATATATATGAAAATTCTTTTTTCTCATCTATTAACACAAGTTTTTCTATGACCAATCGCAGATAGAAAAAAAATGTTTTTAAAGCGTTATTTGCAATTCCGTTTGGTGATGGTGCAGATATGACACTTCACTTTTTAAAAGATAAAAATTATACAAATTAATACATTTAAATTTAGATTGAAATGTCTCCTGTCTTGAGTTTCTGCTCTATGTGGGACTCTAAATGCGTGACTCACAGATTACGATGAACAAATGCGTGTGTTTCCTTAATGTGCATTGTGCAGGTCTTCTATATTTTTTGATATTGCAAATATTTTGTCACTAATGTGAGAAATCTTTCTTCAGTGGACGATTTCAGAGCTGGCCTGCTACACTTACTCTCTGATATCAGTTCCTCTGTATGACACCTTGGGCACAGAAGCAATAGGCTACATCCTCGAAAAAGGTATGTCAGCTTTATCTTAAGAGAGTTTATTTACATTAAGTTTGCTGTTTATTAGTCATTGATTTAGTATGCATGCATATATGTGTCTTACAGGATGTCCCTGTTGTCTTTTCAGTGGTGTTTGCTAGGCTAGGTATTAGATTTAGGGATGCTTAACTTTATGTGTTCGGTATGAAGATCAAGAGGATGTTTTTTATTTTTATTTTATTTTTTTATTGTATCATGTTTTGTGTGTGTTGCAGCCTGCATCTCTACTGTCGTATGTGATGTACCCGAGAAGGCTCAGCTGCTGTTGGACTGTGTTTCGGGCAAACCGCACACAGTCAAAACCCTGATCCTCATCGAAAACTTTGACGCTGATTTAGTTAGCAGAGCACAGCAGTGCGGCATCGACATCATCAGTCTAAGAGACACAGAGGTGAATACACCGCAGATTGTGTGCTCAAATCTTTGCATGACCCCAGGGAATGCGGTCGATGCGTGTGTTTGTGTCTGGTGGGGTTTGTTTGTCTTGCTGTGACCCGGATCATGGATCAGCTGTGCTAACTGGGTGACCTGCAACACTGAACGCTTGCCCTCAGAGCACACTGACACTTCAGCTGCTATTTATAGATAGTCCTTCAAACCTACTAACTTAATGTTTTCTAAAAGTATTATGTTACAGTAATGGAATTTGTGTGAATATCATATTTGTGTACCATAGTATTTACTTCAAAGAATACCATAGAGTAACATATCTAAAAAAAAAGCATTTCAGGAGTGGTTTTATGTAGATCATCATAATTGAGAAATTACTTATGATTACATGGCAAAACATTTGACATTGTTTAGATCTATTGTTTTACTTATTTTTAATAGTTTTTAAAAGTTTTATTCGTTTTACACCAGGGTTCCCAAAAAGTTTTTGGTCAGCTGAACCCTTCTGGCGTAAATTCTCAGGAGTTTTTAAAATAAATAAATAAATATACAGAATATATACAGAATATATATATATATATATATATATATATATATTTATTTATTTATTTATTTATTTATATTAATAACAAGTTAATTATGAATATTGATAAATTATTGATTAATATTGTTAAATTATTAATACTAATAATTTAACAACATATTTGCATGTTCTCTGTTCTTTGATGACGGTTACTGGTCACATAACATGCAGGTAAACAAATATATTTGTAAAAATAATTTTAAAATGTAGTATTTTTTGAGCGTTAATTTTGATTTGATTTGTATTTTATTTATAACATATTTAGGATTTAATAAGGTTGTTGTTTTTTTGTATGTTTATTTTAATATTATTTATATATTTTAATATACATTTTTATGATTTAATTTGCCTAAGTGTTTTTATTTAGATATTTAATTTAATATTACATTTGACATTTTATGATCAATAATTTTTGTTTAATATTCTGTGTTTATTATAAAACATCATTTTTATGATTTAATTAAATTTCTTAAAGTGTTTTTTATTTTTTTGTATTATTTGTTTTGACATTGTTTTTTTATTTTTTATTTTTAGCTTTAAATTATGTATTTATTTGAATTGTTTTGACATTTTTATGTTTACATATTATTTTGTTTTGTTTAATATGATGTATTTTAATACTACATTTTCATGATTTAAATTGCTTAAGTTTATTTAAAAAATATTGTTATTATTATTATTATTGCTTAAAGTATTTATATGAATTATTTTACATTTTTATTGTGAACCTCCTACTTTACTACACTATAAACTTTCTGAGTTTGATGTGCTTTATTGGCTGTACTTGTGATTGCTTTTATTCTGCAATTCAGTCTTTACTGCAAACACAAACCTCATTCACGCCTCCAGTTTCTTCCTCTTTCACTGAGCTTCCTCTGTCTCCATCATTTATTGAAAAAGGTTTTCCTTCCTTTACAGAATATTGGCAAGGCTCATCGACAGCATCCTGTGGTTAGTACAGTTGTTCCTTTTTCAGTTTGCCAGTGTATGTAATATTTCATAACTATAAAAGGATTGTTTCTGTAAGAAGTCTTTGCATGCTACTGTATTTATTATCATTATTATTCATTCTTAATATGTATCCACTATATTTGCAGCCCCCGCAGCCTGATGACTTGGCTATTATTTGTTTTACAAGTGGAACCACAGGTATGATGTTTTTATTGGTCACCTCGCTCTAGGCACTAGTAACGCTAAGATCAGGAGAGCATGCATGAATCGATGTCAGTGTGTACAGTTGGCTTCAGTGCGACGTAATGTCCTTTAAATAAAGTTGTCTGCCAGATGTCTCTTGTAACAGTCCAAATTCTTGTTTGTAATATGAATTTGAAAGAGGATTTCAGATGACGTGAATTGAGTGTTATGATAGACACAACGTTGCTCATTTGTTTTCTCACAGGAAACCCTAAAGGAGCGATGCTCACCCACAGAAACATAGTGTCTAATTCTTCGGCCTTCATCTATGTCACAAAGGTCAATAAAGTCTCAAATCGCACAACTTCAGATGCATTATCAAGCAGAATGCACATTTTCACTGTTTAGGAGCATCTTTTAGTTGCGTTATATTTTCATGACAGTTAAGCACATTTCATCCTGTTGTGAAAGATCCTGTTGTGCATAATTAGTTTATTATTGCAATAGTAATATATTTCTTTAATAATTACATTTTTTATTAATAATTCATAATAAGATAAAATACTTTTTAATCTGAATAATATTAATATGAATCATTTTTTATTAAGATTTTCACATTTTTACAGTACAATTTGTTTGTACAATTTTTAATCACTCTTTGTCTGAAAAAAAAACACTTTCTTTTTGCATTATATGTTCATGACCGCACATTTCATCCCCGATTATTAATACTGTAATGAGAAAAGAATGCTAATTTACATTGTGTGAAATGTTGAAATAAGTGTATTTGTATTTGCATTTGAATTGTATAAATTATAATTTAATCATTTATTTTAGAATTAAATGTAGTAATTTATTTTATTGTTACATTAAAACAATATTTTAGAATCAATCGTTGATTTACATTTGAACAAAGTGATGCACCAGAGAGACTAGACCTGTAATACGTTACTGTTCTCATAATATTTAGGATAAAAGCATCAGCTAAATGACTAGTTAGCAAGATTCACATTTGGTTTCACCTCTTGTCTTGCAGCCCTCTTGCCCCATTGGTCCTCAGGACGTGCACATCTCCTACCTGCCCCTGGCACACATGTTTGAGAGAGTCGTACAGGTCTGTGCAGGGTGCTTTTAAGTTATTTGGGCATTCTTTTCAATAAGCACATTATTTAGGGTTTTAAAATCGTTCACCTCATGACTGTTGATGTCCACTGACGCTGTTTCCACACTCTCAGGGTCTGATTCTGGTGCACGGCGCACGTATCGGATACTTCCAGGGTGACATCCGAGTTCTGATGGATGACCTCACGACCCTGAAGCCCACCGTATTTCCTGTGGTTCCTCGTCTGCTGAACCGCATGTTTGACAAGGTGAGCATACATTGATACATCAGAGCCTGTAAACCTGCGAGTGATCACAGAAACTAGATTAAACCTGCAGCAAACAGGAATGTTTAAATCAGATTTAAATCATTTACATTTAAAATACATGCGTTTTAGTAAATGCTGCTCCACACAAACTCCAACTCTGCAAGTGCTGTGAGTTTGGGTTGCTTATATTGTGCATTTGAAAATGCAGCACGCGCCAATTATCTTCCCAAATTTGTATAAAAATTTGTTATATATAATATATATATAACTTAAGTCTTAAGAGAAGCTTTAATCTCTCCCAGCGGTTTCCCACCAAAATAATAGCTCTATAGTTTAACATTTGAAAGCAAAGAAATTAAGAGTGCCATCAAAGTTAATATGGTAATTATTTTAGTAAAATTCAATTTATTATTTGTAATATTATAAAATACTCATTTTGTTTAGTAGTACTAGTAGTAGTATTTAATTTTATTATTCAAATATGAATAATAATTTTGTCATTAATAATAATAATAATAATAATAATAAATAGCCCCATTTTATAGTCCTGTAGTTTTAATTCAGTTGTAATATATTTATTGATTGATTTAATTAGTGTAATTAAAATAATAATACAATTAAATATAAAAAAATATATATATATATATATATATATTTACAGCACAATAGTAGTACTGGATTACTAATATAGTTCTTTATTGATTTAAAAAACGTATTTTGAATATTATTATTATTAAAAGATTACTTCACCTCCAGAATAAAAATCTCCTGATAACTTACTCACCCCATGTCATCCAAGATGTTTGTGTCTTTCTGTCTTCAGTCGCAAAGAAATTAAGATTTTTGAAGAAAAGATTCCAGGTTCAATCTGTTGATCCTCATTGAAGTCTATTATATAGAGAAAAAACCTGGAATCTTTTCCTCAAAAACCCTAATTTCTTTGCGACTGAAGACAGAAAGACACAAACATCTTGGATGACATGGGGTGAGTGAGTTATCAGTAGATTTTGTATTCTGAAAGTGAACTTATCCTTTAATAATGTATCATTATTTGTTCTAGTAGTAGTAGTAGTATTGCCCGGTATTATTCATATTGAATGAGAAAAAAAAGTCCTATTCCTTTTTGTCCTTACAACATGAAATATGTGATAGTTAATAATAACTGCATTACTGTATGATCTTTCACCTCATTCATGTTTTTCCTCTCGTAGTGTTTTTATGTGTGGGATGCTCTAGTAGTAATGTAGTGAAACCCTCTCGCAGATCTACGGACAGGCCAACAGTCCCCTGAAGAGACGCATCCTGGAGTTTGCGTTCAGGAGGAAAGAGAACGAGATGAAGAGCGGGATCATGAGGAGGGACAGTGTGTGGGACAAGATCATCTTCAAGAAAGTGCAGGTGATTACTGACCTGAGATTGTGCTGACAAAATTCGAAACGGTTGTAGGGCTAAAAGCCGGTATGTTTGGAGTAGTAATGGGTCTGTGCTGCCCCCTGCAGGCCAGTGTTGGAGGTCACGTTAGAATGATGTTGACTGGAGCGGCACCCATTTCAGCACCTGTTCTCACCTTCTTGCGAGCTGCATTGGGCTGCCAGGTACAGTTTGATTACTTTAACGCATACATTTAGACATATTTCATCATATTCCTTCTGGTTGTGAAATAAATGTATTTTCCTTGCAGTTTTATGAAGGATACGGTCAGACTGAATGCACTGCCGGCAGCACAACTACACTACCAGGAGACTGGACTGCTGGTAACACACACACACACACACACACACACACACACAGATGCATGTGCAATTATTAACACACCTGTATGTTAATTCTGACTGTTTTATGGGGTCGTTGCAGGTCATGTCGGAGCTCCTCTGCCCTGTAATGACATCAAACTAGTGGATGTGGCAGAGATGAACTATTATGCTGCTAAAGGCGAGGGAGAGGTGTGTGCGTCTGTGTTGTTTTAATATAAATGAGATACTATTGTAATTAATTTTTGTAGTCATGTTATTATATGTACAGACCATGAATATGTTATTCCTTCAATTTTTTATATGGATATGTATTTGAAAATGTAGACATTATATACTATGACTTAAATATACTGTATACTTAATTTTTATATTAAGTATAGTCTAAATAAGAAGTGTTTTTAAATAAACTGTTTTAATATATTGTGGTGGAAAGAGGTAATGTGAGAAATAAATTCAAAATGTTGCAGTTGTATGAAGTTTCTTGTTAATGCTTTGGAAAAGTTTACAAATTATATATAAAAAAGAGAGACATTATTATAGTTTTGGTTAATATTTTGGGGTATATTTTATTTTTATGTATTCTATTTTCGATTTTAATTTGAAAGTTTTTTAATTATTTATTTATTTATTTATTTTTTTTTTAACTAATAATTTATTAGTTTTAGTTTGTTTAGTTTTGGTTATTTTAGTACTTAAAATTAAAAACAAAATTTTTTTTGTGTCATTGTCAAAAAATAGTAATCTAAAAAAAAAATAGTTTTATTAGGTTTATTTTGTTTCAAATTATACGCATATATATATATATATATATTTTTTTTTTTTTCATGGTGTTAGTATTAGTTAACACTTATAACCTTGATGTGTGTGTGTTATTAGTTGTGTGTTTGCATGTGGTCTTTCACACATTTCACAAGTTCTTGTGTTGTTTCTGGCAGGTTTGTGTGAGGGGTCCCAATGTTTTTAAGGGGTATCTGAAAGACCCTGAGAAGACGAAGGAAGCTTTTGATGATGATGGTTGGGTTCACACAGGAGACATCGGCAAGTGGATGCCGGTAAGAACAGTTTAATAGATAACCCTCATTCTGTCTGTGTTCACAGGCAATTTAAAATAACGGTTTTATATCTGAATGTATATATAAATCTAAAATGTAATTTATTCCTGTGATGCAAAGCTGAATTTTCAGCATCATTCCTTCAGTCTTCAGTGTCACATCATTCTTCAGTAAGAAGAGAGATGATGCACATAAACCTGCACATATACACTCAACCACCACACCATTTCTGTTTTTCAGAATGGCACTCTGACGATTGTGGACCGTAAGAAGCACATTTTTAAGCTGGCTCAGGGTGAATACATCGCTCCAGAGAAGATCGAGAACATTTACATCAGGAGCGAAGCTGTGGCGCAGGCTTTCGTTCATGGAGACTGTCTGCAGGTGAGGAGAGAGAAAACAACACACAGATGGAGGCAGAAGAAGTATTTGTTATTTCTTGTACTCTCATTTTCTCCACAGGCCTGTCTGGTAGCCATCATTGTGCCTGATCCAGACTTTCTTCCCGCCTGGGCCAAGAAGAGAGGCATAGAGGGCTCATATGAAGAGCTTGGCAAAAATAAGGTGAAGACAGATCTCACATGTGCATTTTGGCCACTTCCACACTTTTCGGAGAGTTGCATGCATTGGTGTATTTGGGTCTAAGATTTAAGTATCTAACAAACCACCAAGTTTCATGTGAATAATGTGTTTTCAGGATGTGAAGAAAGCCATTCTTGAGGATATTGTCAAATTGGGTAAAGAAAGTGGCCTGAAGTCTTTTGAACAGGTGAGGTTTGCCTGATAAAATATAAAAAAAATATTAAGGTTTAAATGTAAGATTTACTGTATGTTTTTGCATTATTGCATATAACATTTCCATTTATTTGTATTACACAGTTTCAACTAAACTAAAACACTTAATATGCGCTGCATATTTGTCAATGATACATAAATGAAACTGTTAAGAAACAAGTAAGATTTCTGCACTCCAAACAGTCGTGGTATAGTTTATTATTAATTATTTGCATCGGATTTTATACAAATAATCATATTTTTAAAATGCATTTTTTTTAAAGGACTTTGAATTATTTTCATTGCATATATTTATTTAAGAAGTATAGGCATTTTCAGTATCATATTATGTTTATCAGTTTATGTGTAATGCAAATGGATGGAAATTGCAAATGCAGTTCAAATACATAAACCCCAAATTTAAGACTAAATATTTATGAGTGCATTGAAATTCACCTGAGAAGTGAGTTATTAAACAATGACTGCTTTTTCATTATCTTCACTTCTCAGGTGAAGGACATTGTTCTTCACACAGAGATGTTCTCCATCCAAAACGGCCTCCTGACGCCCACCCTGAAAGCCAAACGCACTGATCTCAGGAGCCACTTCAGGAGACAGATCGATGAGCTTTACTCCAACATCAAAATGTAAACCAGAGAAAGTGCCTCAGATATTACAGAGTTACAGAGCTGATATGAGTCCCATGACTGAATAGAGCTGATCCAACATTGCTTGTTGTCAACAGACATATCATCAGTTTTATGTGCCTTTCAGAATATGATGATATACTCTAGATCAGCTGTTACTCGAAGCTTCATCTCTCTGCTTCAGCTTTAAAGATTCCACCCCAGGAATTGGTCCTTACATTTTGACACCATTATTTTTGCCTTTAACTATTTTAAGAGAAAGGGAAGAGAAATACAAGAGCAAAAACAGTTATTAAAGACAAAATAATGTTCCTCTTTAATTTAAGTGTAATTATTATAACCAAGTATGCTGTTCTGCTTAAATTTGCTGAAAATTTACTCATCCTCACTCCAAGATGTTGAAGAGTTTGTTTCTTCATCAGATTTGGAGAAATTTTGCATTGCATCACTTGCTCACCAATGGATCCTCTGCAGTGAATGGGTGCCGTCAGAATGAGAGTCCAAACAGCTGATAACAACATCACAATTATCCACAAGGAATCCACACTACTCCAGTCCATCAGTTAACAAAAGTTAAATCTGTTTGGACTCTCATTCTGATGGCACCCATTCACTGCAGAAAATTCATTGGTGAGCAAGTGATTTAATGCTAAATTTCTCCAGATCTGTTCCCATGAAGAAATAAACTCATCTTGGATGACCTGAGTGTGAGTACATTTTTTTTAGCAAACTATTCCTTTTATGTAGCAAAGTTTGTGGCCTTTATATAAAATATATAAATTGAACTACTGCTTCAGCGGCGTTGACTTCAGTATCTTGCAATGATCTCACATTGTGTATGTGTGTGTTTGGGAAATATTATGTACAGTCTCAGGGAAAAAATGTGGCTTTTAAATGGACATCGGCTGAAATTACAAAAAATTATACATTTTTACAGTATTTTTTTTTTTACTGTACCTCACAATCAACGCAAAGGGTGAAGCACACACTCCACACTAGATTTAGAGTGGGAAATATTTCAATATTTGGTCTTCCAGATATTTTAATATTCTGAAGCTTTTCCTGGAATATTTATTAACAGAACATAAAAAAAAGCAGGAAAGTTTTGTATTTTAGGAAAATTACTGTTATTGGTCCTTGATTCAAGAAACGCAAGCAAAGTGGATTTGTTCGGTTCAGTTTTCAGTATAATTCTGTATAAAACTTATTCTAAAGCAGCTTTACAAAATATAAAACCATTGCTATTTAAATTGTATAAAAGCTGCTTACTTGCAACAGGCTCTGTGTAAATGGTTCATAAATCTGTTTTTATGAATGATTTACTCAGTTTTACTTGTGTTTCATGAATAAGGTCTGTTGAGTTTAAACACAGCCTGCGTGATTACAGTATGTACCTATATAAGCCATATGCTGTTTATATGATGCTTTCTTCATCTTAAATGTTAACTTTAAGACAGCTTACATTCTTAGCACAAACAACAACTATTGTGTTGCTTATTTATGTGAGGCTTTGAATGGCAGGTGTTTTAAGCTGTAATATTATGGATGTGATGTGTCTCGTATCATTATGCTGTAACAGCATAGCAGAATACAGGAGCTTTCCACATGTGTCCTCGTGTTTCATTGATGGTTGCTGCTTCATGTTCATTGTAATTGTGTGTTTATTATGCACAGGTTGTTTTTATTGTTTGTTTTAGTCTAGATTTATCTTGTGTGTGAAATGACATGTAAGCCAAATCATCTGTTGTGTGTGTGAGAAACAAAAGTGCACTCTTAAAATGACTCACTTGTACTCAAACACATTATCATGACAGTAAAGATACATGTAAATTCCATCTAAGAGATGTACATGATTAAAATTAAATATGATTTATGGATGATGAAGAGTTGGTTAAAGCATTTTTTTTTCAGGGCTATGAAAATTAAATTGTAGGTTTGTTTCATATAAATAGTCATGTGACAAAAAACATTTATTTCCAATTTATAGTTTCTGTTACAACTGCATGGGAAAGAATCAATTATTTAGTGAATATATTGACTATTAATTAAATATTAATTGATTTGTTGATTTATTGGATTGTTTTAGAGCAGAGCGACAAACACTGGAGTCTACAAGGGATATTGAGTTTATAAGTTGTAGATTTCAAAGTATTCTTACATTAAATAAAATGTATAAGATATACTTTTATCATGTGCATTAGGTGGCAATGTATTATGTGCTCATATTAACCGCTTTTTAAAAATGTTAGTTTCAGGTATATATTATATACTAGTTACATATATTTTAGTTATTTTGTTATATTTTATTGTTATTAAATGTATTTCTACATTTTAAAATTGAGAAAAGACATGCAGTGTATTATCCAAGTCGTTCAAAATACATGTACTCACTTTTTAAAATAGTTATAAGTATTATTATTGCACTTAAATACGAAATTGGGTTAATGTATAGACCAGCACGCCTGTGAGTAAAAAATATAATATAGTTATTTTAAAAGAATACAGTTCATTCAAGTATTTACAAAGTTGATAAAGTTTAAACACACGAATACATGAAATAGATTCCACACACTGTATACAAAATTACGTTTTTCTTTTTAATAAACCATTGATATAAAACAACAGATTATTTATTTATTTTATCAGTTTCATTGTACTTTATTGGTTTTAGTATTAGCCCCAAGAACAGCTTTGTAAAGAGGCTGCGTGACGTCGTGACGTGGTTGCGCGCGTGGATTATGGCGACGTCCCTGGGCTCAAACACCTACAACAGACAGAACTGGGAAGATTCGGTATGTTTGAGTGATTATCAAACTCATAACACACTGCAGACTGCTTCACAAATGTGTCTGTGTCTCGCTTACTAAAAAGAGAGATTTTGCCGACACATTTTCATCTGCCAGTTATGAAAAGTGAGAAATAATTCGCCCACTCTTCTGTATTGCTGTCTGCTGTGTGTATTAGAATATAAAATAAATCACAAATGAAGTTTACAAAGGTATTTTGCTTAATGAAGGTCTAAATATCAGTTAGTAATGAGTGTTATGATGCTTTGTGGCGTTATCAGGATAAAGGTTTGTTTACTTATTTTTTATTCTCACGTAGTTAACGTAACCACTTGGCAATGCAAAAAAAAAAAAAAAAAAAAAAAAAAAAAATATATATATATATATATATATATATATATATATATATATATATATATATATATATATATATATATACATATTTTTTTTTTTTGCATATACTTGGGATGTCTGTAAGAAGGCTTTATAAATCCCATTCGTCTGTTATTTATTGTTATCCAGCTGTTCCATTGTTTGCATCAGTGTCTTTTTTGACATTATTTACAGACAGCTGATTTTAGATGTACCAAATCTCAACACATGCTGTTCTGTTTAAACATCCACACAATCACTTTGTCACGTGTTATGTATGACCTGTTATGAGAACTGAATGTCCTGCACACTAGAAACTGTTTCAGCGCGACAGGGATGGAGTTATGGGCGTGCCGAAAGGTGAATGCTACAACAGGAACTAACCCTAACCAGTTAAAAAAGACCTTTATCCACACCCTACCTTTCGGCTCGCCCTAATCTTTCGTCACACCCACCGCTCCAGCCTGCAGTTATCCCTACTTGGTTTTAGCAGTGATCAGAAAGTCTGTCCCTTTCTGAGCGATAAAGTCATTGAGCATCCAGAATGCCAGCTCTCTCTCTCCTTCAGCAGATATCAGTGCTGCTGTGATTGCTAAAACTATCTTTAGCTCCTCTAATGAGGTGAATGACATGGTAGAACTTGTTGAGGGAGCAGTTTAGAGAGATCAGGAATTTACACAGCATCTTAAAGCAAGTGTGAAGATACAGCAAAGCACATATTGCTGGAAATGGGTCAGCATTTGACAGAAAAAGCTTATCTGATATTAAAGCTATTTTTAAATGCATGTGGCAAGTTCTTATAAAAGTAGTATTTGTATCTATGCTGATTTTAAACAGTTTTGAATGATTTGTATATCAGTTTCAACATTTTGATGTGATTTAATGATGAAGAAATGAAGAGAAAGTGAGTTTTGCGTACACATTGAATGCACATGAATGTACACATCTTAATAATTATTTTCAAAAAAGTTTTCAAAAGTATTGACCATGATAAAAGGTATTTTTTAACAATTATTTAGACTTTCAGTAATCAATATCATCAGGTTTTCTTGAGGTTATACCACTGGACAGTTGAAAGCCTGAACACGTGTCATGAAAACGTTTTATGGGTTGCTTGGTTGTCATATGTTTATACAAAACAGCCTTTGCCAAATTTTGTTTGTATAGGACTTTCCACAGTTTCAATTGTTTCAAAGCAGGTTTATAGAAAGTCATACTGTTATCTCTATAATAGATAATGCTTTAACATAGAGCAAGTTTAACAGCTGGACAAAATGGCCAAATATAACATTGATGTAAAGGTCCTCTGGATTATATCTAGCTATAATCTATTTATTATTTTGTCTAGCTTCTAACAGATTTTATTTTATTTTATTTTATTTTATTGTCATTTGTTGTCCTGATTTTCAAGTTGTTGTTTTTTGCACTCCAGGACTTCCCTATTCTCTGTCAAACATGTCTTGGGGAAAATCCATACATTCGCATGGTAAGGGATTTCAGTTTTTAAATTACCTGCAAAGAGTGAAAGCTTTTTTTGTTGCTGTTTTTGGGTAATTAAAAATATTTTAATTGATAAATTTGGGTTATTTAAACAATTTAAACGTGAAGCGTTTTGTTTTTGCAGACCAAGGAAAAGTATGGCAAGGAATGTAAGGTGAGCTCACGATATGATGTTTGGTTATAGGCACGTATCTAAAGAATTGTAGCTAGGTGTGTTATAAAATCATTTTCAGATATGTGCACGTCCCTTCACTGTTTTCCGCTGGTGTCCTGGTGTACGGATGCGCTTTAAGAAGACTGAGGTGTGTCAGACCTGCAGTAAGATGAAGAACGTCTGTCAGACATGTTTGCTGGACCTGGAGTACGGTATGAGTTACACACCAGAACCAAAACCAGAAAATCACCTCCTCTGTACCAGACTACAACTTTTTTTTTTTTTTCTTCAATTCTCAGCCTATTTTCACATATATGACTTTAAAGTGCCCCTATTATTGATTTTTGAAAACGTTTCATGCAGTGTGTATTATGTAACATAGCTGTGTGAATGTAAACAATCTTGTAAACACAAAGTTGTAAAGCTGAAAGTGCATTATAAATAAAGCTGTCGTCTCTCAAAAGAGAGTTGACTTTGAGTTACTTAAACAAGTCGTTTAAATTTCTGCGTGGTCATCTCACGAAAACTTCGAAAACCCTCAAAAGCTGTATTTCGTTTGTGTGAAAACGTAATGTTGAGAAGACACTGTGCTCTGTGAAAGTGAATTCAGTGTATTAATATCATGTCCAGAAGATTGTGGCTGTGAAGAATCAGTGGTTACAATTCATCTTTACTCTGATACCACAGCAGTATAGTTTTTCATATTTTGCTGAAAAAGCATATCTGCTTCTCCAATCAATGCGAGTTGAATGCGGGATTAATTTAATTTTATTAAATTATAAAAAAAAAGACATTACGATAAATAATTAATAAATGACTTTTTTTTTACCTGCACATGGAAATGGTTTGTTATTATATCTAAATATTATCTTAAAATCTTACTCCAAGTAAATATTTCACATAAAAGTGGTTTGACTGAAGTTTGGGAATAACGGCCTTAAATAATGTTTGTTTTTACAGGTCTTCCAATCCAGGTCAGAGACACAGGCATGTCCATCAAAGATGACATACCGAGGTCTGACGTGAACAAGGAATATTACACTCAGAATATGGAGAGAGAGGTGACATTTTATAAAAATATTACATCTAAGATGTCCAATGCCTGAAGAAAGAAATATGTAAAATTGTAGCATGTGCTTTATATAAACTCTTGGTTTGCTGTCTGTGTCAGATCCAAAACTCAGATGGTACCAGACCAATAGGGATGCTGGGTAAAGCACAGAACCCCAGTGACATGCTGCTGAAGCTGGCACGAGCCACACCGTACTACAAACGCAACAGACCCCATATCTGCTCCTTCTGGGTGAAGGGAGAGTGTAAGAGAGGAGAGGAGTGTCCCTACAGGTCAATTTGACTTTTCAGTTTAAGTAGTTTTAATGGGTTCAATCGTACACTTATAATGCAAGTTAAAAAATGTTCTAAGTACGATGTAAGAAGGCAAGTATCACAGATAGCAATATTAATACTGATATTTGTCAATCTATGGGCATGAAATGAGTAAATATAGCTGGAAAATTTGGGCCATTGTTTTTAATAGGCCTAAACCGTTATAGAATATTAAAAAATATTATAACTTTCAATTTACGTGAGCTTAAAACAGCCTTCACATAAACCCATTATAATGCATTATGCATTTAATACAAAAATATTTTAATGAGCAACTTTTTGTTCAATCAACCTTCTTTAAGCTTGCTCGGGTTTTATATTTTTCAAATGAATTTATTTTATTTTATTTTTTACGGATGAATATTAAACAGAAAATATAAATAACAAAAGTTAATGCATTATTTTGACAGCCTTAGTGTTACTTTATAATATTATCTATCTATCTATCTATCTATCTATCTATCTATCTATCTATCTATCTATCTATCTATCTATCTATCTATCTATCTATCTATCTATCTATCTATCTATCTATCTAAGAGTTTGATTCCATTTTTTTTTCTTTTTAAAGCTCATATGACATTAATTAGACTTGTGTCTTTTTGATCAGAACAATCAAGTTAAAATTATTTCTATAGTTAAATGAATTTCTCATTTAGCTAAACTGAAATCTAACTGAATTCAAGCAGGAATTCATGTTCCTAATCATGGTGGGACTCTGCTGTAATTCAGATGACTGTCCACACAGTGGCAGTAGCAGTGTTACTGTTCAAAGTCACTAAAATCATTTCTGTCCCATCAGGCATGAGAAACCCACAGACCCTGATGATCCTCTGGCCGATCAGAACATTAAAGATCGTTATTATGGCATCAATGATCCGGTGGCGGATAAACTTCTGAAGAGAGCATCCAGCATGCCTCGACTGGACCCGCCAGAGGACAAGTCCATCACCACGTTATACATTGGGGGACTGGGAGAAAACGTCACTGACTCTGAGCTCAGGTAAGCAGAGATTCAGGAACAATATTATTGCCATTGTAAATATTAAAATGTGTTTTCAGTACTGTAAGATTTAAAATGGCAATAATATTGTCCCTATGTATAACAGTGTTATTTTAGTAACATAAATGTACAATTTTACATCTTATTAACATATTGAATTAATGTTTAATAATCTATTATATTTTATGTTTTATTTTAATTTTAAAGTTTTAATTAATTTTGTTGTATTTTTGTCGTTTTTAGTTTTAGCAAATGAACTTAATGAAAATGTTGCCTTGACAGAAATCTATTTCAGTGGGACTTAAAGTCAGACCCATATCCTACATATACATATATATATATATATATATATATATATATATATATATATATATATATATATATATATATATATATATATATATATATATATATATATATATATATATATATATATATATATATATATATATATATATATATATATATATATATATATAATATACGTGTGTGTGTGTGTGTGTGTGTGTATATGTGTATATATACGAGAAGAGTTTGGTTCCAAACGCAATAAATCCATTTTGATTTTTCAAAGATTTATTATAAAATTGTATTATTATTTTTTTTCCAAAATGCAATAAATACATTGAATCAATATGAAAGTTATTTTTCATATTGAAACTGAAGAAAATACACAGCATAGTAAGTTGATCCACATTGTAATTAATAAAAACACTAACACTGACAAGCTACGCAATGTCATGTTTATAATCAAATGCGATCAATTTAATTAATTTCCATCTGAAAGCACGTGATGGAGATTTACCGGTACTATTAATTACAGAACCGGCTTTACTGACGAGATGTGCATTACAATCACATGCGATCTATCCTGTAGCCCATGTTTGTTGATCACAAAGTACAAAGTAGAAGAGGAAAACTAAGATGTCGATGTATTCAAAGCGCCGCCATTACTGTCTAGAGTCTGTGATTGGTTGAGAGGATATATCGCATTCTGCAAAAAAGGAGACTGGCATTTGTTGTGGTTTGGAGAAGAAGGGAGAAAACATGACCTATCGCATTTTGTGTAAAATTTAAAATTTACTTTCAATACCGACCAGACAAAATACGGAAACTCCATTTAAAAAAGAAAAGGCGTTTATTGAATTTTGGAACCAAACTCTTCATATATACACTGTATAAACATGGGAATTAAATCTATATGAGACTTAAAGCCAGAGAAATAAATACATTTAGGTTTGTTTATATTTTATTTCATTAACATTCAAGTATCAAAAGATTATTTTATGGATTAAGTTTAAGTATAATAATCCTGAAACAGAGGGTAGCCAAAATAATGGACGCTACTCACTGATATAAAATGCAATGTAATGAGGTCAAGTGAACTCATTGGTGCACTATTATTCTGTTCCAAACTTGTATTTGATTAGTATCAATTCAAAACACCTCCTGTCTTTTCTTCAACATCTCTTGCAGAAATAATTTCTACCAGTACGGTGAGATCCGTACAATCACGTTGGTTCAGAGGCAGCAGTGCGCATTCATTCAGTTCGCCACGCGACAGGGAGCAGAGCTTGCAGCAGAGAAGACCTTCAATAAGCTCATCATTAATGGCTGCAGGTTGGCGGTGAAGTGGGGCAGATCACATGCCTCTAAAGAGATGGATGTCAAGGATGGGATGGATGAGATTGGCATCGGACAAGAACCAGTACCTGGTCTCCCTACAAGTATGTTGTGTGTGGATTACTGGCATTACTGTATTAAATTTGTCTCTATTTATTTATTTTGTACAGTTTGGTTTAGTTTAGTTATTTTAATAAATGAAAAAATGTCTGGGTTGTATTGCATGCCAAAAAAATAATTAGATTGATTTTATTTTATGAACCAGACATTACTTTTATTATTATTAACAATATTACCTTGCATAAAAAGTAATTTATTGAGAATATAATTAGATGTATTTTTCAACATAGCTGTCTTTTGTCATATTGCTGTTACTTTGCGTTGTGACTAACAGCACCCCTTACATGGTTAGCCCATCCCAAAATTAAAATTAGCCCATAAATTACTCACCCTTAAGTCATCCTAGGTCAGGGGTTCCCAAACTTTTCCATCCCACGACCCACCTAGAAAAGTGTAATCTATTTCACGACCCACCAAAGTATTTAAGAAAAAAAAAAAATGGTTGACATTACTTTAAGCCTAATCTTACTTAAAAGTTTGATGTCAGAATTAACTATTTAAGAAAAATAAAAAATGTATTGAAGAGAACAACTGAAAAATTTCACTACTAATATTTAAGTTTTAATTTTTGTTTAGAGACGTTAAAATATGTAGTGTCCATAAAAACGTGAAACAGGCTCACTCCAGTGAACTGTAATCTGCGCTGCTGTGTTTTGTTGCAGAAAATGCATTCATGATCTTCCGTGTGTCGGCGAGAATGGAGCACAATCCAACACTTATTTAGAAAAGCATAAGAAGTAGTGGAGAACTATCTAAAACAATTTGGAGATTAAAATAATTGTGAAATAGGTAAAAAATAATAATAAAACAGATGTGTCTTGTTTTAAATAAACAAACAAACAAACAAAAAACTGGATGACATTAAGTTCATTTATGTTTGCAATGGTTAAACAAATGTTCAGCAATATCTTCAAAAGATTTCTAAACTTTGGCAAATTTTTCTCTAAACAGAGATGATACGTCAAGGAAATATTGCGAATGTTTGTACATTTTGTTATGTGGAAATGTTTAAATATTGTAGTGTTACAATTAACCCTGCGTTTGTGCCCTGCTCACCCTGTACGTACATGTGAAATGCTTTTTACAAACCATTTCCCAAACGAAAAAAGTGCAGAGTTCAAACGGACGATAGAAATGAATGAACATGGCCTACCTGAAACCGTTTTCGTAACATTAGAATTTTCTGGTTTTCTGAATTTTCAATGTTTGTTAACAGAAGCAAAGAAAGCAAAGTTTCCTTACTTTAGCAAAGGAAAACCAGTCTCCTCTTAGCTTATATTGAAATCCTCTGGCATTCTTCTTTACAAATCCTCATTTTTTTCCTTCTAAGTAGTGACCGTTGTTTTGTTTTGATCTCTCCCCTGAACTTCCGTGTGCGTCACTTCTGAGCGGCAGAAGCGCAAAGCCTCTATACATCATCAGCCCGGAGCTGCTTAGATTTACAACTTTAAGCACAAGCTACATGAAAATAATTAAAGTGATACTTTTTTAATATGGATATTTTTCTTACATAAATGCGTCGATTCTCTACAGAAAGCCTTTATTCAACCCCCCAGAATCGTGCGATACACTTTTTATTTGTAAATTTTTTTTATTAAACATCTTTTGGACTGATGCATGCAACACCCGCTGAGCGCCATTAAACAGCTTAAAAGATCAAAGACAGTTTTTTATGTAACTCCGATTCGTCTGAAATAAGAAAGTCAAATACACTTAGGATGCCTCTTGAGTAGTTTATGGGCTAATTTTATTTTTGGGTGAACTAACCATTTAATTATGGTAAAAACTATGCAAAAAGGTTTTGAAAGTCAAGGCAATGTGATTATAGGTAACACTTTCTATGAAGCCCATATTTAAAACACATTATAAGTGTATTCTTAAGGCATTATAATGAATGCATATCTTGAGTCTCATATCTTGACATTATTTAAGATCTGTATTAATAATGACATTAAATATGGTTAAAAGCAAATGTGCCATATTACTCATTCATCTGATAAGTAAAGTAACAAGTTAACGATGGCAAGATATGAGATATAATACTTTACAACTAATGGAAATCCATTGTAAGTTAAGTGGATGCACTGTGTTCATTGTCTACTGTTTTATAAATTGTCATAAGCTCTAGCCACAAATTAGTAAATATTATAATGCATTAAAACTGTTGTTATGATTTATCAGGATCATATGATTTACCCCCAGACTGTTTTAATCATTCTTGGGGACTTTAATAAAGCCAATCTCTCCCGTGAACTGCCAAAATACAGACAGCATGTTACATGTCCCACCAGAGACAGTAACATATTGGATCACTGTTACACCACAATAAAGGATGCATATCACTCTGTTCCACAAGCAGCTTTGGGGCTGTCTGATTCATCTTATACCAACCTACAAGCAGAAATTTAAATCTGCTAAACCTGTAGTAAGAACTGAAGAGATGGACCAGCGAAACAGAGCAGGATTTACAAGCTTGTTTTGACCTCACTGATTGGAGTGTATTTGAAGCTGCTACCATCGATCTGGACGAACTCACAGAGACTGTGACATCCCATATTTGTTTTTGTGAGGATATATGCATTCCTACCAGGACTTATTTAACATCCAACAATGATAAGCCATGGTTTACAGCAAAACTCAGACATATCTGTCGGGCCAAAGAGGATGCCTACAGAAATGGGGACAGAGTCTTGTACAATCAGGTCAGGAACACACTGAACAAAAAGACCTACGCTAAAAAGTTGGAAGACCAGTTTACTACCAACAACTCGACTTCAGTGTGGAGAGGACTGACAGCAATCACTAACTACAAGACACCATCCCCCTGCACTAATCAACGACTTGGTAATGACCTGAATGACACCTCCTGCAATCCCCTTCTCCACCCCTTCTGCTCTTCAAATCTGTGAAGATGATGTGCGTCAGGTTTTCAGGAAGAACAAAAGAAGAAAAGCACCAGGCCCAGATGGCGTTACACCAGCCTGTCTGAAAACCTGTGGTGACCAGCTGGCCCCTATTTTTTTCACAAATCTTCAACAAATCTCTGGAGTTGTGTGAAGTGCCTTACTGCTTCAAACGCTTCACCATCACCCCCGTTCCAAAGAAACCCAAGATAACAGGACTTAATGACTACAGACCTGTGGCTCTAACGTATATCGTCATGAAGTCGTTTGAAAAACTGGTTCTGGCTTATCTGAAGGACATCACTGGACCCTTACTGGACCCCCTGCAGTTTGCGTACCGAGCAAACAGGTCCATGGATGATGCAATCAACATGGGATTGCACTTCATCCTGCAACATCTGGACAAAACAGGGACTTATGTGAGGATCCTGTTTGTGGACTTTAGTTTGGCTTTCAACACCATCATCTCTCCAGACCAAACTGACTCAGCTCTCTGTTCCTAGCTCCATCTGTCAGTGGATCACCAGCTTTCTTACAACAGTTTGTGAGACTGGGGAAATTAATGTCAAACAGCTGCTCCACCAACACTGGTGCCCCTCAGGGATGTGTTCTCTCCCCTGTACTCTTCTCCCTGTACACCAACGACTGCGCCTCTAAAGACCCTTGTGTCAAGCTCCTGAAGTTTGCAGATGACACTACAGTCATCGGCCTCATCCAGGACGGTGACGAGTCTGCTTACAGTCAAGAGGTTGAGCAGCAGGCTGTCTGGTACAGCCTTAACAACCTGGAGCTGAACACGCTCAAAACAGTGGAGATGATAATGGACTTCAGGAGAAACCCCCCTGCACTCCCCCCACTCACCATCATGAACAGCACTGTGGCTGCAGTGGAGTCATTCAGATTCCTGGGAACCACCAGGAACCTCTCAGGACCTGAAGTGGGACAATCACATTGACTCCATTGTGAAAAAGGCCCAACAAAAGTTGTATTTCCTTCGCCCTTCAAGAACTGTATACATCCAGAGTGAAGAAAAGGGCTCAAAAATCACTCTGGATCCCTCACATCCAAGTTGCCCCATCCCCAACTTTTGCCATCTGGCCGGTGCATAAGAGCCACAAATACCAGGACAGTCAGGCACATGAACAGTTTCTTCCCCCAGGCAATCTACCTCATGAACATTTAAATGTTCCCCACTTATGCAATAAAAACATGCGAAATCCTTATATTGATTTGTTATCCCCTCCAAGTATCTACACTTATTTATTTGTGTGTGTATATATATATATATATATATATATATATATATATCATTTTTTTTTCTGTGTGTTGTCTCTGTGTACTGGAAGCTTATGTCACTAAAACAAATTCCTTGTATGCGCAAGCATACTTGGCAATAAAACTCTTTCTGATTCTGATCATGAGATGATACAACATTATTATAATTTTTTGTTATACATTACACATTCATTATAATGCCTTAAGAATACCCTTATAATGTATATAAATATGGGCTTCATAGAAAAAGTATTACCTGATAATATTATGTGTATATTGCAGCTCTACCGCCACCCCCTGCTCTGGAGGAGGAAGCACCTGCTAACTACTTTAACCTGGACCCCATCAGCTATCCTGCGCTCATGAACATCAGTCTGCCACCTCCACCTGGTCTCCCAAACCCACCGCCACCAGGTGCATCCTTCGTCTCAACGCAGCCCTACATGTCTCTATTGTTTCAGCTGGTGGTTTGACTAAAGCTGAAATAAAAATGAATTACAGCTAAATAGAAATATTACAAAATATTAATAAAAATGGCAAAAAATATAATACAATTACTAAAACTAAAATATAAATAATTTTCCATTTATTCAGTTATTAAAAGCTAAATAGAGATGTTAAAATAAGTATGACAAAAAGCACATATAATTACTAAATCTTAATCTAAAAAAATAAAAATACATTTATAATATTAATTTTAAATATGTTATTATATGTATTAAAAAATTACATATACTAAACTAAGGTTAAATAAAAATGTAAAAAAAATGAATAAAAATGTCAACAGCACATAACAAAATTATTAAAACTAAAATATAACTGAAATAAAAAAAAATAATTACATTTCGGTTATTAAACACTAAAATAAAAGCAAGCTAAAGCTAAAAAAGAACTAATACAAATGACAAAAGCACTAAACATAACTAAATGACAAATAACTAAAACCTCAAATAAAATTAGAAAAAAAAATAAATAATAATAATTAGAAGCTCATTCAAACTCTTATACTATATATAAATACTGTCTGCTTGTGGTTTCAGGTTTTGGAGCTCCCATGTTCCACCCCATGGGCCCTCCTCCACCTCCCCCGATGGCTTTGAGACCTCCAGGCCACATCCATTATCCTTCCCAGGATCCTCAGCGCATGGGTGCGCATGCTGCCATTCGCCACAGCAATTGACTGACCCTCATGTGGACTAGTAAAGATTCTCTCATTGCTGCGGGTTATTGATCTATGAAGGTGATGTCATCGTACAGAGTGATTGACGGGTACACTACGGGATGGTCATGTGATCTGGGTTTCTATTGTAAGTGCAGTGCCACATCATCATGCTTTAGTCACATCTTACATACAGACACAGCTTACCAAAAATTAGACCGTTGTTATCAAGTAGACCCATTTTACACCAGACACACACTCTGCCTCCTCATTATCATAAGCCGCCTTGTTTAAAACATCATTGTGCTGAATATGTGGGCTTTTTGTTTAGACAATACATCTCACACTAACTTGAGTTTACATTGAAAAAAAAGCACCGTTTAGGACTTTTTGCAGTTTGAGATGAAAAATGTAACCCATTTTCCCCCAAATTGTAATAACAGTTATGCAAAAAGTAATTTTTTTCTCATTAAAATAAGAATAATGAGTTAGTTGTTGTATTACGGTAGATTGCTGACAGTTTGGGGGGATAATGAATGTTTAATTCGTGCATATCTTTATGGTGCTAAAATAGGGTTCATTTTCTTCAGTTGCTTAATTTGAAATGTTTTTGTACAGTTTTTGTGAGATTCACCAACCCACACCATTCACTTACATCTAGTGATTTAACAAACTTAAATGTAGCGTCTATTAAAAGGATGCAACCACATTCAAAAATGTTTTATTTTTATGTGATACATGCATAGCCACTGTCTTCTCTTTAAAGTAAAAAAAAATGTTTTTTATGTTATTTATTGATTTGTTTTTCTTTTTACATTTTCTGATATTTCTCTGTTTTTCGTTCTGAAGCAGTTATAAATTGAACTGTCAGTTCAGTGCTTTTCTGTTGTAACATGAAAAAAAGAATTCAAAAATAACAAGTACTTCTTTATTGAAAGAGGCTCCTGTTACCATTTTCTTTTGTGGGCATTAAACTAGCCATCATTAAATGTACCGTCTGCTCTAGTTTTAAGAAACACCGTGGCCCAAAAAGTATTTGGACACTTTTGCATTTGATAGAAAATATCAAAGCAGGTGCCATTTATTTTAAGAAAGATACACAACACATTTTACAAGAAGAACATTTGACGGAAAGAGTTCAGTGAAAACAATAGATATTTGATATTTAGTCATCTGTGCAATATCAAACGCACATATTCCATATGCTTAAAGTGTCTAAATACATCTTAGGGGCCCCTGCACACACTTTGAAACACGACTGCGAAAATCTTTCATTTGCATATAAAATGTCTACAATTACGAAATACTAGGGTTTATTATGAAAAATTATATGATGTTAGATATATGTAGATATAGATGTATAGATATATAGATGTAGACTGATTTCGGATTGTTTAGCTGTGTTAAAGGAATAGTTCATCCAAAAATGAAAATTTGCTGAAAAAATACTCACCCTTAGGGTCATCCAAGATCATATTTGGAGAAATGTAGCATTACATCACTTGCTCACCAATGGATCCTCAGCAGTGAATGGGTGCCGTCAGAATGAGAGTCATTTGTTTCTCACAAACACACAGCTTTTCACTTCACAAGAGGTTAGTTAATTGATGGACTGGAGTCGTATAGATTGCTTGTGGATTATTGAGATGTTTTTATCAGCTGTTTGGACTCATTCTGACGGCAGCCATTCTCTTTGTCATTTTCATTTTTGGCTGAACTATATGATATAAGAGAGCAACTGAGACTCCTTTCATCCAGCACTAAGCTTAAATCATCTCCTCACCCTGATCATCTTTATCCTGATGTTTAATTTTAATTTTCGATGTAAATCTAAACTTCCAGCTGCTCTCCTCTGGCCTTTCAACTGCAGGGAACATAATGGGACGGCCTGAAAGTGCAAAGCACAGGTCTTTACGGTGCGACAGTCTTTTCCTCTAATGTTACAGGTGTGGATCAGCGCCGAGCTCACAGGTCGTTTGACTCGGGCGAGTATCCGACACCCCATCCCCGCGGGGCTCTGTTGAAGTTGCGTCGTTTGGACATGGTGGGCAAGGTCATGCTAGAAAGACTTGGAGCCTCCAGAGCTTCAAACCCAATAACAGGAATCACCCTCTGACTGCGCACAGGACCTCCAAATGGCACCGCGGCTCTAGAAAAAAAAAAAAAAACACGAAGAGTGGAACTAAATCTACAAGTGCTCTCTCAGAAAATCAACATGAAAGTGCATTCACAAACCATTCCCCTCCATAATGTGGAATATTTATGAGTATTTAATGCAGTGTTGTTGTAATATAAATATTTATTATCATTTGTTATTATAGTTTTAATTGATATTTTGAGTTAGTTTTAATATTTTCACTATTCCCCCTTTTTTGTAATTTGATGTGCATTTGTCTTTTTTTGTGTTTTCTTTTTTATTACTATTATATTTCTATTTAGGTTTAATTTCAGTTTTAGTTAAATTTCAGGTTTTGTTTACAATTAGTATTTTATTACAGTTATTAATTTTGATGCTTAAACTTATTTAATTTCGTTTCCAATGTAACATTTCAAATTTCATTTAGATTTTTCAAATAATATTTATTTTATTTTATTCCAACTTTATTAAAATTAATAAAAAGTGTTTTAATCATTTTGGTTTAAAATAATAACCTTGATTCCGTAAGAACTTAACAAATAAAAATAAATAAAGCTGCATGAAGCAAACACTGAAGAAACTGCAAGTAATTTTGTTCAGTTTCAAAACTTTAAGTCACTTAGTGGACCCAGTCCTGCAAACTCAAAATATTTGCGTCTGGATTTGACTCCACGTGGTGACGCAATTTTAGTCTGTATCTCAGTAATCTGATCTTCTGTATACGCACTGTGTCTTGAGGCTCTGAGGCTCATGACAGGAGAAGTCAGCGGTGCGTTTAAATAGTTCCTCAGTCATTCGCTCCTCTGTGGATCCCGTTTCAAATGGGAAGACGCAGTGGAAACATTGCAGCTCTATTAAGTGGACTTTATAATTTGATAGTGTGGATTAGTCTTGACGGGTCTATTTAAGGCACACCATCAGCACGCATGGAGCTAATGTGCCAAAACCTCTTGGTGACCCTCAAGGCTCATATCATGTTTTGCCTCAGTTTTCTGGTACCACAGAGAATAAAGACTTAATCCCTCCCAAATAAAGAAACCATTACAGGGGAATCCCAAACCTTCTCAGATGGCCTAACCCTACATGGGCTGCGGTATATTGTGTCACGTTATTGTGATGCATCTATGAACCATTTGATGCAACTTTTGTTCAATCAAAATGAAGGTTTTTAATCAGAAGGTCGCTGGAACATCTTTATTGGTCATTAACAATATTCTTATGATCTTATTATATTTTAAGATTATGTTTAGTGTTTGAGCTATGAAAAACAAAATTAATCTCTAATTTCCATTTAATTTTAGGGGTAGGTAATGATCTATTCATTGACTATCTCGTGTGTTATTATGTACAAAATTAACAGGAGTGGGGGAAAAATGACCCATTGCAATCTCTTTAAGTGTAATAATTTAGAAGACATTCAGCTGGAGTCCTTTGCACCAGTTCACCTAAAAACCAAGGCACCAGCTATAGCGCTTTTAAAGAAGAACTCGTCGTTTACAAGTCATTTGTATTTGCCATGCTTTAAAGGTCATGGTGATTATTTAAAAGAAAACATTGATAATCATGAGAAATGTTTCATGTGACACTGAAGATTGATGTAAAGATGCCAGCTCATTACAAAATTCAGGTTGGGTTATAGCATACAGTATTAGTGTTTTTAGTGTATCTTTCCATCAAATAATTGCAGTCTCCACTGTAAAAAATAAATAAAAAATAATCATTATTATTTGGTGGCTTTGTAAATATCACAAAAGTATTTCAATATACGACTTTAATAAAGTATCTGAAAATCACTTAAGTGAATGTTTGAGTTGGACAAACCAAAAACAAATTAATTAAGTTAATTTGACCAATTATTTTTCTTCCCAAAATGAAATGATGGAATCCATGAGCTGAACTATATATTTCACAGAATTGTGTCTGAAATAGAATGTTACTTGTTGCTGGACTGAAATTTTTAATCTTTACGGCGTACAAACGTGACCCTATTAAAATGTGTGTTCTATTGTAGTATGATCAAAGAATTTAGATGTACCAGTGTCGTTATATTACATATGAATAGGAGAAAGTGCATCGAGCAATATGGCGGAGTTAGTCCCGCCTTCTAAATAAAAGAGCCAATGGTTAATTGGTAAAGTCATCGCGTAATTGCAGCTGGTGTCAGAACGGTTGAGAAAAGAAAGAAAAGGTTAATGTCAGATTTGGTTTCTGAGTTGAAATATGGAATTTAAATGTTTTTTTTCTGAGGGTTCAGAATTTTCACATTAAAGTGGCTGCCCACATGGTGCCGGTGCAAATATGGCCGCCGGCGCTGAGTGAACAGACATTCCTGGAAAGGTCTTACCTGTTAAAGCACCTGTAGTTCGCTGGCGGGAGTTTCTCTGGTTCTGCTATCTGAGTGTTGAGTGAAGACCGAAGCTCTTCATTTTCTCCCAGGGCTTCCTGCCACGGTGAACAATAAGACTTTGGGATCACCGTGGCGTTGAATTTCTCTCGAGGGATCTCTCTCAGCGGTCCAGAGTAGCCTAAAAGGATATGATGGTGCTTGGTGATTCACAGGCCAATTATAGATGGAGCTTTGCTGTCCTGAAGCACATTCTAGCATGCTACGGCGTTTAGCTCAGGAGCAGCACGCATTCGCATTAGCGAACATTCAGACCGGTCCCTTCAGGGGCGACGGGCAGATAAGGAAATGGAAACAGGAGATGGATGTTTATTAAGGGCTCCACAGATAGAGAAAGAATATTAGATTGAGTTAATTAAGCGTAACAACGAGCTAATGATAACAGATCATCAGATGAGTGAAGAAGAGTGCTGCTCTAAAAGATATCCGAAATACATAAAAGCATGTTCCTCGTGTTCAGAAATACACTCGTGTTTCTATGCACTGCGAAAATCATTTGCTTAACCATCAGTCTCGTTTGCTTACCTGTTATAATATCTAAAAAATTATTGAAGCAAGATAAATGTTTTTAATTTGTTTCATGTTGGTCAATTATATTGTGAATTTTAATTATACGTATGTTAAATGCATATTAAAGTATGTATTTAGCATATTCTTTTGTTATTTTAGTATTTTATTAAATACAATCTTCATGGATTATGTATTTTAGTATTATATATAACATACAGTATTTAAGATTTAGAATGTTTTAATTCTTAGATTGTCCTTTATGCATGTATAGTAATCTCATGTTGTCAATAGTTGAAGTTAGCATTAACAGTACTGTTCTCAAATACATTTACCTTGTTTTAAAGAAAAAAAAAAAATATTAGAAATATTAACTAGATCTTTATGTTTTCTATAAAACGTTGGTGAACTTTGTTCAGAGCATTTTTTGGTCCATTCCATGTGGTTGCTAGGATATCCTGAGTGGTTGCTAGGTGGTAGCTTATTGTTCCTAGTCCAATTTAAGAGGCTACTTTGGATTTCAGGTTTGCATTAAATCTGTATGATGTAATGAGAATCAATGAACCACATATGTGAGAAATGTATGATGTTTTGGACAATTAATAATTAAACATTGGTCAAAGTGAGTGTACCTGGTGCCAGCACATTTGGGCTTCCTTTCTTAGCCACTGTGTTCTTCAGGGAGGTGACGAGGCTGTGTTTACCGGCTACTGGATAAAGCAGGTTTTCTTTTCCTCCCTGCAGGTCTGTCATCATGTGGTTCTGGTGCTGGATTTGATTCTGATCCATGTTGTTCTGATGGAAGACGTTTAGAACAGAGCAGTTTTGAATGCATGAATGCATGGCCTTTAACCTGAAGTCACATCTGTCTTTTCTGCTCTGTAACATTGCACTGGAGAGTATTTCACTGGTGAAAGCCCTTCACATAAAGGATGTCCAGCCGGAGAATGTGAGACGGGTTTCATTACCTCGTCAAATGGGTTCCTACAGTAAATCCAGTCTACATTCTGGGGATTTATGTAACCCAAACCGCCTCGTGGCCTTGCTGTCTCTCATCGATCTTCTTATATTTGTTCTATATGAGTCTGTGAGTTTTTTTATTTATTCTGTAGTTCATAGTCATGATTAACCAAAGTATTAAACAGTGTTACTTTAGTATCATTGAAATACTATTAGGCTGATGATACACGGGGCAACTTTTTGAGCAATGGGCACTTTCCCAATGAGAATGGGCACCAGTTATATCTGGATACTTGAGATTGATTGGTCGTGGACCCTGTGTCTCAACTGGTTGCCTGTTGACAGCAACATTGCCCTAAAAGTTGCCCCGTCTATCATCAGCTTAATAGTATATCAATGATACCTTTTTTATGTTTTTTTATTAATTTATGAAATAGATTAAATTTGTATGTATTTTTATTAGTAATATTTTATAGAGAGAGAGACATTTTTGTCATTTTAGTACTTTTTTTAAACTATAAAATGAGAAAAAATGCTCTTATCCACTAGTTGAAAGCTTATATTTTTAAATAAAATTTGTACATGTGATTTTATTTTGGTTAATTGATTATCCTATGGTTGTTATTAAAATTTTGAAATGGAAATTAAACGTAAACTTTGAGTTATTTTAGTACTTCAGCTTAAATGAAATGTAAATATAAACTACAGCTGAAAGGAAGTGTTACATTTTTACATTTTATTATTTATTTTTTCATGTTTTAGTATTAGTTAACGATAATAACCCTGGTATTAGACTGTGGTGCATAACTCTTTATGCTCCGGTCGTAAATGATTCATCAAATCTTGTGTGTTGTTGAGAAGAGATGTGCTTTAAATGTGTTTTTGGGCGTCTTACATATGTGATGGTGGGAGCCTCTGCTGAGTTCTCCAGCGTGTATCTCTCCACTCTCCTCTGGCGCTCCTGGAACATGATGGATCCTCTGTTGGTGTTCAGGTTCAGCTCCTCCATCATCACATCTCTCGGTACGCTGATCTTCTTCCCAAGGTTCAGACCTTCTCACACACATACGGTCGCTTTAGTGAGCAGTGTCATTCATTCTTGAATGCACATCATTCAACTTTAGGGTTAGTATGAATTAGGTGGTGGCCTCTTATGGGTAAAGATCTGGATTGGTATTTTATTAGAGACATTTCTAAGTGGGTTTTTACTGTCCGAATACTTTTCTAGGGTCACTCTTTTTTTGACTGATCTGATCTCTTGCAGTGTAGTTGCTCCTGGGTTCTGCAGTCATGCTTGTTGTGTTATACGGGCAACAGTGATGATTATTATTAGACTGCAGTAATGTGGAACCCTTGGAGAAATGGACTCGCCCTAAAGTGTCATTTTCAGAAAGGGCATTCCTGCCAGGGCTCATGCTAGCAGCGACCCGTGGCTTATTCTTATAAAATTCCTTCTCCAGAGTCGGATTCAGCTGAGCTGGAGTTGCCGTGATGCCAGATCAGACTCGTGGCTTACGTCAACGGAAAATCACAAACAAACACACTGGGGCAAATGTTTTCTCTGAAGTGTTGGGATAGCTTCAGGAATGTTGGATGTGGAGATTTCCCTCTGTTTAAATCACTCAAGTGACTGAGGAAGAATCTGCTTTGATCTGTTCTGCTCCTGTCAATCAACTGCACCGCCTCTCATATCTAAGTCCATCCACAATCACCATATGATAGCTCTGATTACATTTTATGATGTTATGTCATTGGGTAGGAATGTGTGTGTTTCTGTAGGGCTTCATTTTAGTATCTTTGTAGTGTGTGTGTGTTCATCTGGAATTCCCTACATTATGGGATCAAATATCCCCACAAGAATAGTAATACCAGTAAGTTATTAATATATATATACAGTGTTTTTATTATTATTTTTTTTAAGTTCTCGCCGAGGGGTAGGTTTAGGGTTAGACATCATTATGTCTAATTTGTGCAGTAATCATTACATCTATGCAATGTCCTCAGAAAACATGGAAACTGGTTTGTGTGTGTGTGTGTGTGTGTGTGTGTGTGTTACCTCCTTGTGCTTCTCTGCTCAGGATCATGGTCTGCTGCTTTCTCTGTTTGGTGAGACTCTGATGTGCTGTCTGCATCCTCTTGGTCTGCACACACATCACATCACGTCACATCACATAATTCAAATTCCGCTTATGATAAAAATCATAAAAATAATAGTTGTATTATATATTTAAGCAATGCTACGTAGTAATAATAATAATAATTATAATTGTTATTATTAAAACTACTACCAATATTAATAATTATATATATATTATATTATATCTGCTTCAGTTTTGTACAAGTAATGTTTTGGAATGAAACATTCGGTATATATTTGTATAATACTATTTTGATAAAATAATAAAAATAATTATATTCTAATAAGAAAATAATTGTATTAGTATGAAAAATATATATACAATTTTATTTAATTAATACTACTTAAAATATAGTATTGCATAAAGTATGACATATGTGTTGATTTAATTTAATAGCTAACAGTCAATAATATAATATAATATATTATATAAAATAATAAAATAAAAAAATGACATGCAGGGTGTTATATGGTAAACAATGCCCATTAAAGTCAAACTGTAGAGGGTGAATATTGGCCCCTAATGAAAGTTAATTTCTCATAATACTTGACTAGATGTGCAATGACTGAAATAATTAATGCATCATGACAAAATCTTTTGACTGGAGTTACTGTATTGTTTTTTGGGAGCAATTTTATTTCAAATGTTCAGCTCGTTTTTTTTTTTTTTAACTCTTAATTCTCTTTATTATTCTGCTGTTATTTGACACTGATTGGACACACTCTGCATTTACACAGCTGCTGTGCAGATTAGATGACCAGACACACACACACACACACATAGCCTGACAAAAAAGATTCTGGCTTACCTGAGTGTGCTGGAGAAGATGATGTTCGGTGTGTTGGCTGATCTGTGTGAGAGCACAGCAGCGTGAAGCTGGTTTCTAAAGACTCATCTCAGCCCCTGCCCAATGACATCATCGCTGCTAATTTAGCCAAACGACAGGAGCTAAATGGGGCAAAGCATTTAGTCCCTGACACACCCCTGTTGACCCCTATAATAAAAACCTGATGCCAGTTTTGAATGTGGACCATTCTGTATGTTGTATGTCTGTGTGTGTATTTGTGTTTGTTGTCATTCGAGATTGTCGCTCAGTCCTGGTTAGGATCCATCTATAAGATTTATCTTTCTTAAATGTAGCCCTAAAGGCTCAGATCATTTAGTCTCAGGAGAGTTTGAAGGATCTCAGAACTATATGAGTTGGCATTGAGATTTGTGACATTTGATTGCACACTATACATTTAATTTCCTTAAGATTATCTTTTGATATCTTTTGTTCAAATGCTTTATATTAAAATTGAAACATATTAACCTTACCCTTACAAGGTGATATTTGACTAAATTACTAACTTTTGACTAATTTGCAGGGGTATTTTTATTTTATTTTTTATCTTTGTAATAACATTGTAAACACATTGTTTAATAACCTATTAAATGTCATCCTTTGTCAAATTCATAAACCTTTCTTAATTAAAAACTTTCATTAAATTAAATCAGTATCAACAAATTTGCAATTGCAATTTGATTACATTTCTGATTACTGCATTTAAAAATTGATAAAATTTATTTACTTAATTTATTTACCTAAAAATCCTAAAAAATACACTACAAAGTGAAACTCATAGTTCTTTTCAGTAATTTAATATTGACTGAAAAATAACAAAAGCATCATAACAGCAATGTAGGCTATAGAATAATAAACATCATCAACCTGTGCTAGTGGTAAACAAATAGCGCAAGAGGAATCACACTTTCTGGGGTTTATGTTTTCTGAAAGGAAAACAGGGAAGTTAAAAATAAAATAAAATAGGGAAGTCGTGGCCTAATGGTTAGAGAGTCGGACTCCCAATCGAAAGGTTGTGAGTTCGAGTCCCGGGCCGGCAGGAATTGTGGGTGGGGGGAGTGCATGTACAGTTCTCTCTCCACCTTCAATACCACGACTTAGGTGCCCTTGAGCAAGGCATCGAACCCCCAACTGCTCCCCGGGCGCCGCAGCATAAATGGCTGCCCAGTGCTCCGGGTGTGTGTGTGTGTTCACTGCTCTGTGTGTGTGCATTTCGGATGGGTTTAATGCAGAGCACAAATTCTGAGTATGGGTCACCATACTTGGCTGAATGTCACTTCACTCACTTTTTTTTTTTTTTTTTTGAAAACAGAGGTGGAGGATAATAAGTTACTTATTGCAATCCCACATTCCTTTTAGCTCTTTTTCGCCTCCATGGCATTTGCTTTAGCACTGTGTCGCATTGATCAATACATTATTTCATGTTGCATTTTTATTGGATAGTCAGTAGGCGTTAAGTCATAAATGATAATCCTAAAATTCTGACACTGCCAGAAAATTATCTTTGGTCACAAGATTTTAACAATGGCCGTCTGTGAACCTCTCTCTAGTATGACATAGCGAGACCACCGTTTAGGAGCCACGACCAAAGAAACCACAGTGATTGGTTCATGTTGGTCGTTTTTCATCTTGTACTACCCCAAACTGTACAATGTATACTGGCAGAAGGAAGACAAAATAGGAACTTAAAACAATGAAAATGAAACCAAATCAGAGCATACTTGTTGCAGTACACCCCACCCCTGGAAAAGCGCATTCTGGCACTACAAAAGTCCAAGTGAGGAGGTATGGCAGGGGCTCTGGAGAAGGACGAGCGGCTCGTCCCAATCAGCCAATCATCAGCATTCAGCTCCACTAATACCATCATTGGCACAGATGTGAGGACCAGCTCACACTAAAGAGAGCAAAATAGAGCAAAATCAAACAGTAATGCTCCTTAATTGTAAATTAGTTAATATTAAAGGGGTCATATGATGCGATTTCAAGTTTTTTTTTTTTTTTTGGAGTGTTACAAGCTCTTGGTGCCTAAAGAAGATCTGTAAAGTTGCAAAGACTAAAGTCTTAAATCCAAAGAGATATTCTTTATATAAGTTATGTGGAAAATAATTAGTTTTTTAACCTTAAACCACATAATAACATTTCTTTTTAGCAACATCATATGACCCCTTTAACTTCTTGTTTATTGAACTATTGTTCAAAATCAGTATCTTATTTGCAAACTCCATTTATAATCATTAAAAAGCTGTCACTCATCTTGGTTAATCACAATCTCACTAACTTCTTTAACTTCTTTGTTAAAATGAGATATTTAGCAAGCTTGTATTCGGCACTGAGCAAAACAGAGCGTGAGTGGATTCTGAATATCTTAAACCTCTATGATTGGCCATTGTGTTTAAGAAATCAACAGATATGTCTGTGATTGGCTACATTGCTTAGCACTGTAAAAACACATTGTAAATAGAAACCTTTGATGCTCTATAAACTGCAAACATTAATACGCACCAGCGTGTTTGCAAAATCTGTTTCACTGAGTTATACAGAAACCGCTGTGAAACAAGCCTATGTGGTCATATTAGACTACCGAGGGCATCCAGATAGGATACTGAATGAAATAAAGATGAAGAGAAGAACAAATTTTCTTACCTCTAAATCATTGATGGTGGGTGAGTTCAAAGTTGTGCTTTTGACCTTAATTTAAAAACAAAAACAAAAGAAAAAGCAGTGGTACAGTATGTTTCACTTAAAATGTGTAAAAATAATGTGCCATCCGTAGATCTTCAGAAGTCAACTTACCATTCCATTGTTGATCTTGTCGAGTTCATTCATAACTTTTTTGAGGATGAGGTTCTTTGGTGACTCCTCTGCCTGCGCTGCGAACCAACAAACCACTGCAAACACAAAACACACAGATGCCTTCATGTTGAAGCTGCAAAGTTTCTTCTGTTCCTTCTCTAAAGCTGCTTGGATTGATGTCCGTCATACTGTCGACAGGTACACAATCACCTTATATAAGAATCCTTGAGAATGCTGGAAAACCGCTACTTTGTGAAGATTGGAAAACTCAGTATTTACAATGACTAATCGGTTTGTTTTTGTTTTTTTTGACCACTGGCCATTCGTCACAACTGTCAGTTGAAGCACATGTAATCGAGAGGCGCATGCGCGGGGGTGTACGGATGCTGTGTGTGTGTTTCTGTGTGTGTATGTGAACCTGACCAAAACTTTCTGCACATTTGGCAGGAAACTACATAATGCTGTCAGTTCTTCTTCTCATTCTGAATCAGCACCAGAAACATGTGAAGCAAGTGGATATGAAAAGGTGCTTTTTTTTCTTTGCCACAAACCGTATTGATTATTTGTGATTATGATCTCTTAAATGTAGTTTATTTCTATGATGTTTAACATGAATTTTCAAAAGAACTGCAAATGAATTTTTTTTTTAAATAATAATCTGTTATACATTATAATCAGAGCTGAGTAAATTACTTAAAAGACTACAAATAGTCTTTTACTGATTACAGTATGATGAAAACTAGTTAATGTAATCTAGATTAATCATTTTAGGGTATGTATTTGGACTACCTTTTATATTACTTTTTTTGATCAAACTTGTTTTAAACTTACCATTAAACATATCACATTATTATAAAAAACAAAGAGAAAGAAATGTATAAATATTTTTATATCAGCATCATAAATTGCATTAAACATTACTTTAGTGAGTTGGTAGAGAGTGAATAGTGAGCTGATAAAAACTTAATAATTAATTTTATCATAAAAATTTGAAATGAAAACCATTAAAACACTTGAATATACATATTTGCTTACCTGCATGTCAATGTGACCATAAACTGACATCAGAGAGCTGTATACATGTGAACGTGTTGTTATATTATTAGAAATATTAATACTTCCTCATTATATGTCCTTAGAGATATTTCAATAGAATTTTATTTTAAGGGGTTTGGCTGACAAAAACATTTGGGAATCCATGCATTATATGAACAACCCATAATAAACATGAAAACAATGACATTACACACTTAAATTCTTCCTGGCTTGAAATATTTTCTTCCAGACTTACAGAGTCAATAAATTATGAACAATTTTGCCAAAATGGCCAGTGTATGAATAATATTCAATCCATAAAAAACTCTAATTACATCTTAATTTTTGGAATCTGATTAAGTAATCAGTTACTAGCCAGCACTGATCATAAATGTGTTAACTGTACCTTACTTTCGATAAAATTAAAGCGTCTTTGCTAAGTAAAAGTATTAATTTCTTTAAAAATAAATATTAATAAATAAAAATAAAATAAAAAATCTACTGACCCTAAGCGTTTAAATGATATTCAGTGTACATTAATCATTCAGTATCATGGTAAGTTTTACCTTTTAGATTCCTATTTTTTGTAAAGAACAAGTGTCCAACACTTAACTATAAGCTGTTTAACATGATTACATTGACATTGTCACACATTATGTCACTTTTACAATTGTACAATATAGTACAATTGTAAAATTGTGTAAGAAACTTTAATCCAGGTCATCGCCGGCCACTCATTGGACAGGAACGACTTTGTCATTAAATTTCTGAAGGGCGCGAGGAGACTGAATCCTCCTCACCCTCAGACAGTGCCTTGTTGGGACTTATCCATGGTCCTGAGGGCCCTAAAAAGGCCCCTGTTTGAGCTGCTCTGTTCGGTTGACTTGCGGGCCTTATCACTTAAAACATCCCTTCTCCTTGCTTTGGCGTCGGTTAAGCGAGTGGGTGACTTGCAAGTCAGTCAGCGCCTCTTGTTTTGAGTTTGGGCTCAATGACTGCAAGGTCATTTTGTAACCGAGACACCGCTTTGTTCCTAAAGTGTTCTCTACTCCCTTTAGAGAGCAAGTAATATCCCTATTGGTGCTCCCCGCTGCAGATGGCGAGCAGGGACTGAACGCTCTCTGTCCTGTTAGGGCTCTGATAGTCTATGTGGAATGTTCTAAACTGTTCAGGCAGTCTGAACCACTGTTTGTTTGCTTTGGAGGCCGCCAGAAGGGTCTACCAGCTACAAAGCAATCACTGCATTGTTGATTCTATAGTTTTGGCTTATGCATCAGAAGGACTGGAGTGCCCTGTTGGTTTGAGAGCCCACTCCACAAGGGGAATGACCTCCTCATGGGCATGCAGGATCGGATTCTATCCGTCTAACCTCCCTTTCGGAAAGTAGTTACTCATGCCCTCAGCTAAGCTCAGGGCAAGATAATGTCTAGGTCCCTTAGGACCCTTATTAGTGCTCTAGCACTGGGCTCACAGAGCAGCATGTGCTTGTTACTTGTAGTGCGGCGTGATTGGATTCGTTCCCATACACATAATTAGAGTGAACATTTGAAAGGGAACGCTTTCGGTTATATTTCCATCACACGCTTGAGGTATTCAGCCAATCACAATGCACTGGATGGCTGGCCAATCAGTGTATACCTCGCTTTTCAGATAGATGAGCTTTGGAAAAATCAATAGAGGGCATTGAGGAGAAACAATAATGTATAGTATGTGGAAAATAATTAACTTTAAACTGCATCAACACATTTTATTACACCAAATACAACAAATAATGTTGTTTTTAGCAACGTCATATGACCCCTTTAATAATAATGTATTTAAAAAGAGATAGATAGATAGATAGATAGATAGATAGATAGATAGATAGATAGATAGATAGATAGATAGATAGATAGATAGATATTAATATATGTAGAGATTATATACAAGTCATGGCCAAAAATATTGGCACCCATGGTAAATATGATCAAAGAAGGCTGTGAAAATTCATCTGTATTGTTAATCCTTTTGATCTTTTATTTAAAAATTCACAAAAATGTATCCTTTCATTGGATAATAAGAATTTTTAATGGGGGGAAATATCATTATGAAATAAAGTTTTTTTCTAATACACAGTGGCCACAATTATTGGCACCCTTTTATTCAATACTTTTTGAAACCTCCATTTGCAAGTTTATAATGGTCTAAATTTTCTCCTGTAATGCCTGATGAGGTTAGAGAAAACCTGACAAGAGATCAGAGACCATTCCTTCATCCAGAATCACTCCAGACCCTTTAGATTCCCAGCTTCTCCTCTTCAGTTCACTTCTCTCATTTTCTGTAGGGTTCAGGTCAGAGGACTGGAATGGCTATAACAGAAGCTTGGTTTTGTGCTCAGTGACCCATTTCTGTGTTGTTTTTGAGGTTTGTGTTTGGATATTGTATGGTTGGAAGATCCAAACATAGACCATTATAAGATTTCTAACAGAGTCAGTCACTTACTGATTTTTTATCTGTTGGTATTTGATAGAATCCATTATGCCATGTATCTAAACAAGATGTCTAGGACCTCCAGCAGAAATATAGGCCCACAACATCAAAAATACAGCAGTATATTTCATTATACACACGGGGTACTTTTTTCTCTGTGTTCACCAAACCCATCTTGAGTGTTTACTGCTAAAAAGCTCTTTTTGTTTTGTTTCATCTGACCATGGAAGCCAGTCCCATTTGAAGTTCCAGTCATGTCTGATAACTGAAAATGCTTTAGATGGATGAGCTAGGAGAATTTTTCTTGAAACCCTCCCAAACAACATATGGTGATATAGTGTTGTTTTTAAGGTTTTCTGAACCCGAGACTAAACTATTTTCTGTAGTTCTCCAGCTGTGATCCTTGAAGAGTCTTTAGCCACTCAACTCTCCTTCTCACCACACATTAGGACGATATAGACAAGTCCTCTTCCAAGCAGTTTCGTAATATTTTATGTTGATTGGAAATTCTTAATTATTGCCATGATGGTGGAAATGGGAATTTTCACTACTCTAGCTCTTTTCTTAAAGCCCCTTCACTAATTTGTGAAGCTCAATTATCTTTTGCTGCACATCAGAAATATATTCTTTGGTTTTTCTCATTTTGATGGATGATTAAGGGAATTTGGGCTTTGTTTTCCTTCCTCTTTATATTTCTGTGAAACAGGAAGCCATGGCTGGACAATTTCATGTTTATATTTTATGCTGGAGTGCTCAAAAGTGTGAATATGATTGTGAATATACTTCAGAAATATTTAACTCAAACAAATTTCTAGGGGTGCTAATAATTGTCCAACAAGTATTTGAGAAAAACCTTTATTTCATGATATTTCCCCCCATTTTAAATTCTTATTATCCAAATGGAAGGATACATTTTTGTGAATTTTTAAAAACTTCATAGCCTTCTTTGATCATATTTACCATATATATATATATATATATATATATATATATATATATATATATATATATATATATATATATATTAACTGTATAATATTTTATATATTCATATTTAAATTACAATTGATATTTAAATAAATATTTAATTATATTATTTTATGGATGTATGTGTGTGTATATATAGATAATAAATATAATTTTAATTAATAGCTTTATATGTATATGTATTTTTTTTTTAATGTTGAAGATGACGTGCCAGTTAGGCTTTGCTTATACACATAATTTAATAAATCATATAATAAATCAATCAGTAGCTATGCCAATCTCTAAAGCAATCTCTAAAAGTGTGCTGTATCACATTTAAATATTTATATTGAAGAAAATCAGTCAATAAGTGAATCAGTGGCTTCTGTGACAGATCATCTCTCATCCCAACAACCTGTTTGAGATCATGTCTGAGGAGCCGGTGAAACGAGAGAGGAACCTTCACAACAGAGTGCAGAGGAAGGTCCTACTGACCGTCTGCATTCACTGAAGATCTCCGATCTACAGCTGGATCTAATGTGGTTTCATGAGATGATTCTGAGATGATTATAAGAATGCCAGTCGCTCAGCAGACGTGGATGTGGAGCTGATGGCCTTTCAGTCAATTATATGGATCATTATAAAGGTCAGTCAGCTTTCACTTCTCACTTCTGACTTATATGTAAATCAAATAACAATCATCATTACACACCTGCAGGTAACAGATAGTTGTGTAGGAAAAAAAGAAAAAAAAAAGTGATTTAAAGGAATAGTTCACCCAAAAATCTGAATTCTGTTGTCATTTACTAACATTAATGTTGTTTCAGACCCGTATTTCTTTATTCCATTTGACATAAAAAGAGAGCGGCAGTAGAATGAGTTTGACATTCAAGAGGAAAACACTTTCATAAAGTTATGCTAACATGTGTCCTTTTTGAATGGTGTCAGATGGAAACAGCGCTAATGCATTGGAGAGCTGGGGTGATGGTAGCTGCTACCTGAAACTGAAGGGTCAGATGAGATACATGCCAGAGTGGGAGTCTATCATCTTCCAGGGTACTCCAGTGTAAGATGCAAACACACACATTTATACAGTGGATTTTTGTGCATGCATAATTATTACAGTGCTTAAAATCAGGTACTGTATGTGTGTGCATGTGTGTGTTGTCTTTGTAGCACGGAGAGTTGAAGTGCCATGTTTAACACAGGTCTGTACATCAATGACCTGAGCATGCATGACTCTGGCAAAGATCTGGTGCTGGCAGGAACTCAGGAGTCTGAAGAACTCGAGAGAACCCTCATACCATTACAGCTGTCAGACCTCAAGAGCGTCTGCTTCTGATCGACTCATTAACAGAAATCCAGATCAGTCTCATTGGCTCAGTTTGCTTCATGTGAATCACTCTTGCACTGTGGGGGTCTGAGAAAGAATTTGGACTTGTATGTAACTCAAATATCTTTGCACACATTTTTTAGCTGAACAAAACAGTTTGTTTTGCTGCTTGTTATTAAAAGTTGTTGTGGCTTATCATATTATTTGAATGTATTATCTAAATTATGAACACATTGGTTTGTCATGCAAACAGTTTTACCGTTTACTGCACGTTGTTATTCTCATCGTTATTTACAGATAGTCTTACCCATAGGCTTACTTCCGCATTGAAAAAAAGGTGGATACATGTTTTATTAATTTTATTTATTTTTATTTCTGTTTTTAATTCAATTTTAGTGATTTTAGCATATCAAACTACATAAAAATTACTTGCTTTGGCAACTAGCTGAAATAAAATATAATATATATATATATTTATATTTTATTTCACTTTAAACCACTTCGAAATGGACCCTGAAGTATAACAACATCCCAAAGATGAAGAAAACTTACACTTGGCACAATAAGTTCAGTGTGAAAGCTTTGAAGACCTGATTTCTATTTAATTTGGTTTCCTTAGTGGTCCACTTTAAAGTAAATAAGCATCCTCAACAACAAATATTAAAGACCTGTTCTTCTCTTATTACCTCTCTATATCTTTCTGCACTGCAGCAGCAAAATAAATCCAGTAAACTAGAGAAAAGCATGAAAATGTTGGACTATGAGATGAAAAAGAGAGATGATCTTCTCTACACAATGATTCCCAAACCTGTTGCTAAGCGACTGCGGAAGGGAGAACCAGCTGTGAACACCTGTAAGGTTAGAACATCTGCATCTTTAATGCAGGTGTTATGACTTTCTAAACCAGTCAGTCTTGGTTTTCCATTTTCAAGGTGTTGTTGTTGTTTTTTTTGTTTTTTGTTTTTTTTATGTACTGGAAATGTCGTCTCTAAAAACTCATGCAACAAATGATTAATTCAAATTTCACATATAATTTCTTTCTGTGATGGCAAAGCTAAATTTTCAGCAGCCATTACACTTCAGCATCCTCGCTGAATAAAAATATTAATTTCTTTAATTTTCCTCCGTAGTGAATGGGTGCCAACAGCTGATAAATGAAAAATGCCTAGATGGATTTTTTTTTTTTTTTTTTTTACGAACTTAAAGCTTTCCTCTTCAGAGGATGTAAATTGATTGACTGGAATCATTACTTGTAGATCATTGTAATGTTTTTCTCAGCTGATTGGACTCTCGTTCTCACAGCACCCATTTGCTTTTTTTTATTTTTGTGAACTATCCCTTTAAACCGTGACTGGTTTAATTAGTCACACCGAGAGTCTACAGTATCTCAAAGGGAATCATCTTATTTAGTCCCAACTTTTGATCATCAGTGTCTATATCTGATCTGTTTCAGGTGTTTCCTGATGTGACCATCCTGTTCAGCAATGTGGTGGGCTTCACTTGTATTTGCAGTCCCATGCACATGTTGATCCAGATGTTTCTCACACTGATGTGTGTGTTTCAGGTCGAAACTATAGGTGATGCTTACATGGTGGTGGTGGCATATGCTCCAGAATTCTGTGATGAATTTTGTAGCAAAATTAATGTCTTCACTGTCACTTTCGATCAATTTCATGTGTCCTTGCTAAATACAAGTCTTGTTTTCTTTCAAATCGCTCATTAGGTTTTGGAAAATGGCCGTTTGACAAGGTCTTTGTACTGATATTTTATTATGACTGACATTTTGATCACTGTCATGTTTCTCTCAGGAATTCACTCTGGTATGGTGGTCGCTGGGGTCGCAGGTCACAGGATGCCTCGCTACGGTCTTCAGGGTGATAAGGTCCACAAGGCTTCTGCCACGGAGAATCAATAAATTAATCAGTGAGCAAAACTGATTTCTTTTTAAAAGCATTTACAACTGTTTCAGCCTTTTATGGGTTTTATAGTCCATCATATGGCTATTGATCCGAATATGTTTCCCAATGAATTCTGTAAATTGGATTCACTGGATCGTCTTGTAAATAGATTAGATGTATTATTAAACTAGAATGTGCTTATTGTGTTGGCTTCTCATCTGTATTCAGCTTCATTCAGGTTAAAGCTTTAGAAATCTTTGATCCCTTTTGCTGGTTTGATGGCTATATTTATATTGACGAATAACTTTATTTATTCTTTTTTAATGAATGACAGGGTCATATTTCATCCCAAAATCAAAAGGAAAAATAAAGTAATGTTTTGCATGGAGAAAATAATACCCATTTATTTATTTATTATTATTATTATTCATTCATTCATTCATTGCATTATTTGTATGGCAGTTAAGCACATTCTACCAGATTCTAATTCAGTAATTCAAATCATTCTTTATGGAAACAATGATTTTAAAAAAAGTAAAATCAGCATAAGTTCAGCAGTGCAACAAATACTACCATGATGTATAAAAATGTGCATTATGTGAGAGTTACTATCAGCTTTAAATGGTCACGGAATGAAAAGTAGAAAAATAGGATACATTTATATACAACAGTTAGTGATCTTTTAAAACTTGCAAATTGCATTCACAAACACTGAGATCTTGCTTACTGCATTATATCGTTTAGACACAAGACTCATCAGATCTTTTTATCTCTCTTTTTTGCCTGTCTGAAGGTTTCGTTGTGTGTTTCTTTGTATCTGTGTGTTTTTTGCTTTCTGTACTGCCTAACTTGTTCCTCAAAGTGATGTGAAATAAAGCAGGAGTGACAGCGTGACTCATTTAATCACCGTTATTCATTATATTTCAGTAGATCACAAGCAGGTTCAATCATTTCACACATCACTTATGCTGCATTCTATTATTTATGCTGAAAATAATCATCTCAGTTTGTCTTATGAGACCCAGTAGAATAGAGGTTGCATATAAAGTGCTAAAGCTTTATTCTGTTTTTCGACCTGTCGGATGATGTTAAAAGTGTATAAGTTTGGGGTTTGTAAGTTTTATAAGTTTTTGATTTATTTAAAACCTTTACAAGCAAAAACCTTAAATAAGGCCTGTTTTATTATGTAAATGTAAAATGCAATTTAAACCTGTGATGTTAAGCTGCATTTTCAGCATTGTTACTCCAGTTTTTTAATGTCACAAAATCCTTCAGAAATCATTCTGATATGCTGACATTACTGATTATTATCAGTGGTGAATAGTTGTGCTGATTAATATTTTGTAGAAACTGTGATACATTTTATTACAGGATTTATTAATGAATATAAAGTTGAAATGAACAGCATTTATTTAAAATGGAAATCTTTTGTAACATAAATATTTTGACTGTCACTTTTGATCAACTTAATGTCTGCTTTTTGAATAAAAATGGCAATTTCTTTCACTATACATACATACATATATACTGTGTGTGTGTGTGTGTGTGTGTATGTATATATATATATATATATATTATATATATATATATATATAAAACCAACTTTAGAACCGCATTAGTGTTTTCTTTTCTTTTTTATATGTATATTTATTATTATTATTATTATTTTTATATGATTACTAAATGAGTTACTAAATGCTCATATTCCTCAAAAAACAAACAAAAAAAAAAAAACTAGTGATTGAGTTGTTTTCGGACGTCTTCTCCATCAGGATCTGGAGTCTTTCTCAGATGGTGTTTCCCAGCGGGGGGCTGGAGGAACTGCATCTGAAGGTGGTGTCCTCTCTGTCCAGGCTGCAGCCGGAGGTCTGCCGCCCGTCTTTGGGTGACGTCTGCAGCGTGCAGTGGAGACAGAAGGCGTAGAAGAACGCCACCAAGAGCAGGAAGCAGACAATGCAGAAGATGATGACTATGAGGATAGTGTGAACGTGTGTGTACGTGTCTTCAGATGGGGACCCAGGGCTGAATGTCGGGGTCACTGCAGACGTCACATTCTCACCGCTGTAGACCGACGCCTCAGAGATGAAGTGTGCCACACTCATGATGGCGAGGGGAATTATGGGTAAATTATTATCAGTTACCTGGTGTGGAGATGAAGACAGATTTTTTATGTTTTTATCTTCTGCTCATCAAAGCTTATTTATTTGATACAAAATAGAGCAAAAACAATGTAAACAACTGTTTTCTATTTGAATATGATTTAAAATCTAATTTATTCCTGTGATCAAAGCTGAATTTTCAGCATCATTTCTCCAGTCTTCAGTGTCACATGATCCTTCAGAAAACTTTCTAATATTCTGATTTGATGCTCAAGGAATATTTCTTATTATTGAAAACATTGATTTTCCAGTTCTTCTTGATAAACAGGAAGTTCAAATAATCTATTTATTTCTACATAGAATATGTTCTTTAATATAATCAGTAGCACATCCAGCATGGCAGATCTATACAATACTTCACAGCACATGACATTTAGTCAATTGGTTGGAAAATGTCAATTTTGATTCAAGGTTGGACTACCGGCACCCAAATTAATGGCTCAGTCAAAAATCAGCATGTATAGTAGCCTATTTCTAAGAAATAATGCATAATCTTGTTTCCTGGTCTCCAGGGGCTCTCTCATAACTAAAAGTTTGACAGGAGGCAGAATTAAAGAGACTCACCCAGTCGAATGAGACTGCTGTCAGCTCTTATCTGTAGAAAAGTGTTCCTGTCTGACCTCTCTGAAGATCAGTCCACTTCTGTTTGTCTTACAAAAGCTGCTCACTGAACGCTTCCATGCGACAGGACGAAAGAAACAAAGAAATTAAGAAAGGATGGAGAGAAAGGAGGGAGGAGAGGCAGGGGATGTTGCCATAGAGACGTTCACTGAGTGGATGAGAGCTTTAACGTGACATCAGCGACATGCCATCTCAACAGAGATGAGTACAGATAGATTAGAAATTAACATAAGAATGAGTCTGTTATTGTTATTAGAGCTCATGGAGCATGTCCATTCAATTATGTTGAGATGAGATGCAGGAGTGTGCGTTTATGGGTTTATGGGATAGATGGATAGACAGAAGGAAGGATGGATGGACGGACGGACAGACAGACAGAAAGACAGACAGACAGACAGACAGACAGATAGATCATGACCGATTATAATTTGTATTTTTTCTTCATCATCTGTGTTTTGGTGTCATCTGAAATCTGTGCTCACTGAAAAGGCAGATGGGTTAAATACGGCACATGTGTCAGTGTCTGTCAACAGCTGGAGAGCTTTGTTGTCATGCAAAGTGCATAATTATAGCATTTTGTCTGCTGATTGAAAGACACCTGCTGATTTCTGTGTTCATTACCAGTTTTCTGCTGCCATCTGCTGGATGGAAAGAAAGAAACCTGTAACATACTGAGTCAAAATAAATAAATAAATAAATAAAAAGAAGAAATACACATTTGCATTCCACTGAAGAAAAATAGTCATACAGGTCTGCAACAACATGAGGGTGATGTGAAATGATGACAAATATACTGCATTTCCTTTACTTTATTTATTTACACTAAGTGCAAATAGCCTTCCTTGTTGGCAGAGGTTATCTACACTAACTCCGCCCACCAACGTTTGATTGGGCTAGTCAACATTACAGAAGTGATCTTTTTGACACGATTATTTTTTATCCATAATGACAAAACCATTTAAACTATAGAGAACTATATCCATAGAATATGATGGCTCAAATTTGTGACAAATAAACACTTTATACATTTTTCTGTTTTCGAAGACAATATAAATGTAATAAGTTACTTTGATGTGTAAAATTTGTATTTTTTTTTTAAATTAATTTGCTAATCTAAGAAAAACAAAACAGACACCAAGATCAGACACCAAATCTGTGATAATATCCTCTAATTATCAACAGGCAGTTCAAAAGTACAGTGTAATACAGTAGTCATGATTTATCTTCAAACCCAAACAAAATAGATTGCGGTTACTGTTTGTGAGAGACGTCTGTCTGTAGAATGCACCCCATTTCTAATTGCTTTCTAGCCATTTTGAAGTTCGTAGCCTACTCTCAGTAGGCTAATCATGAAATCTGAAATGTATGGCATACTAAAACTAATGACACTAAAGGCAAATGTTCAAAAAATTAAATCAATTACTCTTTTACAAACAAACATAGAAACAGTGGATTTAAAGGAAAATGTTAACACCTTTGGAGCCCTTTGAGCTTATTGTACTGATTACATGTAAATCATGATGTGGTTATCGCCCAGGTGGTGTTATATGCTTGTGCAGAAAGGGTCATTTCTTCTTGACGAGGTTGTTACAAATCCAATTCATACCATCCTGAAAATACACAGAGAAGATGTAAACAGTGCCTGCAGGCTGCTATAATGTAATACGTACAGTACTAGTTGTTTTCTGGTAGTTAGTTGGCTATAATATCTGACCCATTAGCGCCCCCTGCTGCCCCTCACCTGTACACCCTCTCCTGTGACCGCCGAACAGGCCTGGATCTGCCAGACTCGGTCTCTGTAAGTGTGCAGGTTCAATCCCTCGGCGATCTCGCTGGCCGGAGATGCAGTACCCAGATCCTGCTTGTTTGCAAAGATGAGGATGGGAACGCCTGCAAGGTTTTCCTCATCCGTCAGCTCTAACAACTCCTACAGACACACATGTAACACGGTCATTCAAATGTAAGTCACAATATATCCAGTGGCCTCCAAAAGTCTGTAGTCAAATGCTGCCATTCTGTCTTCTACTTTGAGTATATTAACTTTCCTGAGGCAAATGTGACAGTGGGTGAGTTGTTGTTGCTAAGCTGTTTTATTTACATATTTTCGTGACTGGAACACTGAGTGGGCAATTACACAGATAGATATATAGATAGATAGAAAGATAGATTCAACTTTTAATTAATTAAATGTACAAAATCCTAAAATTGTATGCTTATTTGCAGGTTTGAACAGATTTTGAGTATCAGACTTTTGGACCCCCAATATGTTGTACCCTGTACCGCTAACATTCAAGTAACAAACAGCCTTTAACCTGTGGGAAAATTTTAGGAATTGTATTTGCATATGATTTCCTGCCTTACCAATCCTGTTTCCTCAAATCGCTTCTTGTCAGCGCTGTCTATGACATAAACCTACAGATGAACCAACAAACTTGTTAGTCAGCAAACATTGGTATTTGTTTTCGTATTATTTTTGTATTCTTTCTGAATGCAGTCACTTCTCACCAATAAATCTGTGTTTTCTAGGTATTTCTTCCAGAAAGGACGGATCTTTCTCTGTCCTCCGATGTCCCACACGTTCAGTTTCATCCCGTGAGAGGCCACGCTTTTGATGTTAAAGCCCTGAAGACATGTTACTGGTCAGTGTTACCCAAAATAACTTGTATAATTTGCAAATCAAAAACCTTTTTGAACCTTTGTTTTTAAGAAGTGATCCGGATCATTCATTTTTATGAGGTTCTGTTCGAAACTTCATGTCAGTCATGCAGTTTCTTGTCTAAGTGAATAGTTCTTGGTCAGGATAAGCTGCAAACTCAACCAGAAGATCTCCACAAGCCTAAACCGGCTGCTTTATGTAGGTTATGTAGTTTTCAGCAGGGCGGGTTATTTAGACTCACCTGTGTTGGTGTGATGGTGTTCACATCCTCCGAGGCGAGACACTTGAGCAATGTGGTTTTACCAGCGTTGTCCAGACCCAACAGAACTATCCTGAGCTCCAGCTCTGTGGATCCCTTCAGCTTCTGCATCACAGAGAGCAAACCCTAAAAAGCACAAAGACTTGCATTATTCAAGCATACTGAGTTCATATAGCGAAAATGTTTTTTGATAAATTATTTATTTAGATTTTTTTTTTTAGGGTTATTATGCAAATGTTCACATTTAACTGTATTTAAATGAAATAAACTTTTTTTAAAACAAGTTGTTTTATTTCAGCTAGTTACCGAGGCAAATTCTCTAATTTTCGTTTAATGATGTACTGAAGTAAAATTAATAAATGCTATGTATATATATATGTGTGTGTGTGTGTGTGTGTGTGTGTGTGTGTGTGTGTATATGTATATGTATGTATAAAAATGAACAGATCTGTAATGAATAAAATGACACAACAAGTTTACTAAAACATGAGTTAAAAGTAGAATGAAAAAAAAATAATTCAAAATATTAATAAAAAATATACGTGTTTCAGTTATACTAAAGCAAGACTGTTTTAATTTAAATCCCTTACCCTTATGAGTAATAATGATTCTTGCCTAATAAAAAAATTATATAAAATGCAACATTGCCTTATAAAAATGGTCATCATTTTCTACTTCGAAGCAGTAAGGAAACAAGCATGCAGGGGTATTTTCTCAAGCACTGATTATGCTTCATTCTGGGGTAAACAGATTAAGCTAATGGTGCTTTACCTTTGCAAATTTACTCTAGCACTATGCATTTAAGAGAAAGTTGCAGTTTACAGTAGCAGTCAAATTGGTGACTATTGCACTGTTATCAGACGGAGCTTCTCAGGGTAACACTGGTCTGCCAGGTCCCATTCATGTGGTTAAGGCTTACAGTAATGAGATTTATCTGGGTCACATGACCCATCGCTGATTGCTTAGGACCCTTTCTTTATATAAGACAATGCTAATCATCCCAGAACATAGACAAGAAGAACTCAAACCTAAAGTGACAGAATTTATCCAGATTATTGAAGATGCTATGTTTATGTTTATTTGGCAGATGCAGAATTCAAATGAAATTACATTTGCATATCCATTAAGTTAAAGCATTCTTCTTCCAAAACCTCCTTATGTAATCTGGTGTAAATTATAGCAGAGATTACTCATTTACTCTGGGTCTTCTGATCACAAATGTACAGTGGTCATACTACTCCAGAGAAAGACACAAACATACCTTTGGAGCTTCACCCATCTTGACTGTCCCGACCCGGTTGTCTTACATTCTTCTGTTGTCAACGCAGGTTTATGAACGTATATTTAAATCACGATAACCACTGTGGACAATCCCTCTCTCATTTTCAGCTGTTGTTAGTGTGAAAGAGAGCTAAAATTGTTAGCTTGTGTTGGACTCTGTCAGTGAGTGTAGAAGACTTGCAGAATAGAGGATTAGAAAAAGAAAGAATTAGTGTCTCTCTCCTCGCCACCCCCACTGAGACTTTACCCGAATTATCTCTAGCTGTAGGGGATGAAGGGGAATCACAGTGACTTACTAACCCTGCTAACTTAGTACTGTTACTAGGTTAAAGGTATAGTTCAGACAAAAATGGAAATTTTCTGAAAAATGACTCAAGTCGTCCAATATGTAGAAAGTTTTGCAAAATGATGAGAAATGCAGCATTTTATCAGTTGCTCAGCAATGGATCCTCTGCAGTGAATGGGTGCCGTCAGACTGTGAGTCCAAACAGCTGATAAAAACAATACACAATCCACAACTGATGGACTGGATTGTGTAAATCACTTGGATTGTGATGTTTTTATCAGCTGTTTAGCCTCTCATTCTGACGGCACCCATTCACTTCAGAGGATCCACTGATGTACAAGTGATGTAATGCTACATTTCTCCAAATCTGTTCCCATGAACAAACGTGTCCAAATTGTGACATGAAGACAAATTGAATATGGATAGCAGATCAGATTATTTGATATTGGGATTGAGGTGATGTTGAGATTTTTTACTTTTTAATGCAAATCTTAGTATCTTTTCAAATCTTGAAATTATTGTAAAGATTTGAGATATTGGAGTCTTTCTTTTAGGAGAATAACAGCAAAAGCAATACTGTTAACAAGAGTCTCAATTCGTTCTCTATTTAATCTCATTGGTCTCTATGAGGAACAATCAACATGTTCTCATTTGCGATTTCTCTCTCCTGTAAAAATAAACAAATAAATATATTCTCTCAAGTCTCTCTGAAAATACTAAAATGAATTTACAAAAATCAGCCAAGAATCACCCATATGTCAAAGAACCGTCTAACAAACAACGACAACAAAAAAAGATGTAAACAAAAAATTATTTGCATTGCATAAAAAGTCCATAGAGTTCATGTTAAAAATGTAATTATTAGTATATGTTACTGTAATCCAAATGGATGGAAATGTATGCAAGTCGAAAACATAAATGTAGGTCTAATGTTTTTTGAGAGTAGAACTGAAAGGGCAGAAACGCTCTCTTTCAGTAGTAGCTGCTGACGGTGTTCACAGTGCTGTCGAAGTTCTGCAGGTTCTGCTGTCTTTGTCTCTTCCTGGCCTGACTCCGAACTTAGAGAGAGAGTGATGGTATGAAATACAGTAAGACAACATGCGTCTGTTTAATTGCAGAAGGAGATAAATGTACCTTGTCCTCTCTTGAGCTTGATCTTCATGACTAGTGCAAACAGCATGAGGAGAGCAGCTGCTGCTCCAACACAAATCAGTAAAACCACCATAATGTTACCATCTGACAGCAGAATAAAAACAAGTGTGACGTTAGTAAGATTGTCCATCCATCCATCCTATTTTTTTATATTACTACATTTACTATATTACTATGTTATACCAAATGGTTCACAGAAAGAATCAGTCAGAAATAATGAGCAGTACAATCACCTTTTACATTAATTGTTATCGTAGAGTTGAAGCTCCCACACATACTACTAACGTTGCAGCTGATGACTGAGGTTTTCTGAATGTGCTTGATATGAAATGTTTTTGTATTATCTTCTACTTGCTGTAACACATCGTCCTGTAGCCAGCTGATGGAGCCGTTGGGAACATTATGAATGCAGGTCACAGTCATGTCCATATCCTTTTCAACTGAGGTGGAGGAGGGGCAGATGGTCACATTAAAATCTGGAAAGGAGAGCAAAGGATCAAAGGTCATCGTACAGTTCATCGTTTTACAAATGATATCTGACATATGAAGTCATTTCCTTAAACTCTTACAGCACTGATTTGATCAGTGTTTCAGGCATTAATGCACAGCAGGTGTACCTTTTTTCGTGCAGTTTTGCAGAACTTCTGGGGAAAGGAGAATGGGAACAGATTTAATGCATTCTCACAAGCTGAATTATTTTTCTGAATATTTTTGTATTTTTATATTTTCAGAAATTTCTGATAAAAAAAAATGAAGCTTGTTTCCGTTACAAGATAGAAACATAAAAAAGGTAATTGCTACATTTTACCTCACAATTCAGGCTTGTGAGATATAAAGTCAGAATTATAAGAAAAAAGTCTGAATTATAATTTTTTTTTAATTGTGAGACATAAATTTGAAATAGTTAAAATTATAATGTGTCAATAAAAAAGTAAAAAACCTTTTTCATTTTTATCCCTTGGTAGAAACAAAAAACAGAAATGTGTGAGATGTAAACTAAGAATTTAAGGAAAAGAGTATGAATTCAGAATAACTGATAATTTCAGAAAAGTGATAGTGAAATGCAGAATACATTTTTACATATTTCTACCTATAGGTTCATCATCGCACAAACATGTAGACTGTTCACATGCTCTAGGTTGTCCAATGCCTTCACCTACACAGAGAGAAAAAGACAATAAAATATACTGGATTATGTTTTGACCTCACAAAATGTAAAAATGAAGATCATGTTTGTATTCTTTTATCATGAGGTGAACTTTCATAGCCTGAAGAACTGATCTTTTATTTTCAGTCTTTCTTGATGATCTCTTTTTACTTGTCTTTTATCATAAAATAAAAAATTACAGTTTCTTACTGACAATATCCTGAGACACTTTTATTTCTGATATTATCTTCCAGGAAGTGACATTATTTTGGTGGGAAAACAATGGCACAAGCATGTGTTGGTGATGTCTGTGATTGATGTGTATTACAGTTAGTCAGTTCGTTTTGTAGTTATTTCATAGTTCATGGTCAGTGTTGGTGAGTAACTAGTTACTTTAAGTTAATTTAATTATAAAATAAATGCAACTGTGATCAGTTACAGTTACTAAGAAAAAATGTGTAATTAAATTACAGTTACTTATGAAAATGTTAATGATTACAAAGGGGATTACATTTGAATATTTACACACATCCACATACAGATGTAATTGATTTCTTTCCCAAATTGCAATGACTGCTCTGAGACATACCGCCCTAATAATTAATACATTTCTGCGATGTGGAAACACAGTCTGGGCTGAGATTCCCAAGATCTTCGTAAGCCTAAGAATTAGCACTTGAAAATCATCATAGATCTACGGGTACAAATGGTAATCCATTTGCAAAAAAAAAAACAACAAAAAAAAACTGGTAACTGTACTTTTTACTATATTAAAAGCATGGTTAATTCTTGTAAGGGATAAACATGACTCATGTATTAGGATTTTTCGATAAAGATATTGTTAGATATGTACTTATTTGTGCAATTTAGAAAGTATAGTTTTGTTAAATCTTGAGCATTAAAGTCATGAGTGAAATACTGTAGATATCAGGGCAAAATAAAGAGACTGAAAAGAAAAATGGAAGTGAAGGTGTAGTTCAGGAGATAACTTTTAATTATTTTGGATGTCCCTAAAGATTTAAACCTTTTTTTTTTATGTCAGGTCCATTCAAACAATATTTGTCCATGTTTCAGAATTAGTTTGTATGAGCTTTCCCATCCCGAAATGTTTTTCCCAGTCCACCCCTCATGGAAATTAATGGCACAGAAATGTGGTATGATTTACATAGGCCTACTGATGCTAGCAGTGTTTAAATGTACATGAACACACAAACATAATCTCTAGAACTGCTCATAATCTCTAGAGTCACTTCATGAGCATTTGACTTATTCTGAGAAACTATCATCATATCATATACAAAGAGACACTAATGTTAAAAAAAAACACACACCAATGTTTCAGGAGTTTAGTACACAGAAAGGACTTATGCTTATTAGATAACCGTATCTGAGTTGATGTATATGCTTTTATTTATTATTATTTTTTAATTAAATATTTTTCCCCAAACCATTGTTAGATGCAGTGTTTCGTGTAGTTATGCAAAGTTTTGGTTTCAATAACAGTAACAGTAAACAATTTCTTATGATTTGAAATCTGCATTGAACTTCAGATCAATCTCAGAGTATAAGGCGGTACTAAAGTCTGATTTTGTGGTGGATGTGTTCAAATTTGCTCATCTTAATTCAAGTGATGAAGGATGGTGAAAGTCTGACAGTACTGAGCACTACTGTAAAGTTGACTGATTGAGCAATAGCAGACTTCAGGTTAGGTTTCATTTTTTTCGACATAATGGAAACCATTCTGTCATCTTGCCATTGTGTAAAGTACTGTACAGTATAAAGCTGTAATTAATAAAGCTGAAGTGTCTTAGCTTGAGAGCAGAGCATATTGAAATACTCACAGAGATGAAGACAGACGGTGATGAGCAGAGTTCGGCTAAACACTCTCATGATCGATTGTCCTGACATGAGAGGAAGATGATACAAAAATTCAAAATCAAGACACAAACATGTTGGGAGTTTTATGTTATTTGACGTCTGCTCTAAGTTAATTATAGCATAATTCCCCATTTTTAAGAAACTAAGAACATATAAATAGTGTATGATTTACTTTAATAATTTAACAGTTTTCTCTCAGGAATGATAATGTATAAATTTCACAATCAGTCACAAAGAAGCCGCAAGTGCCATTGAATAAAAAGTGACATTGTAGTATTATTAGTATTTAGTAGTATTCAGTATATTAGTAGATAGTATTTTCTTGTAAAACATACCCAATCTCTATATACAAGATATTGATATTTATATTTAATTAAATTTACAACAAAGGATCATTTTTACAATATATATAAGAACTTCTATAAAGTAAAGATCGCTGTATTTATTTATAGCCTTATTACAAGTGGCATTAAAAAAGAGTCCCAAATGACACACGCATTCTCTCTTTTATAGAAAAATAACTAATGCTAATAAAATATAGTCTTTTACCTGATATTTTAAGGTTGTCTGTTTCAGATGTGATGATGTAAGGTGTCAGGAGTGAGTGTATCTGACAGAAGAGCTCTGTTCATGGACAAATTTACACTCAGATATACACATATAATCATGCAAATTGCCTCAGGCCTCTGACTATTTTGCTTAAAGTAATGCACGCAGGATTCTAGAGCTGTTGAATACATGACATAAACTGTCTGGATATCCGTGTTTCATTTGACATGTAAATTTAGTTTCAAAACCATTTGTAATTAAATTAAAGATATGATTAAATTTATAGATCTTTATTTACTCCATAGAATACAATTTGTGTTGTGTAGTAATCTAGAAAGTATTATATTGTAATTATAAAAGTTATGCTTGTTCTCTGAATCAACATAAGGTAATATACATAAAACCTCTTGTATACTTAAACGTTTTTAACTTTTACAACTGTATAAAGAAATAACAAACCTGATACAAAGACTGCCATCAAATGCCCTAAACACACTAAAAGCATTAGTTATTGCCATGTTATGAACTGCAATAAATAATTTCTGTTTGTTGGTTTGTTTTTCTGTTTAAAGCACACTGCTGTGTACAGCTCATGTAAATTAACCGAGAAGGCCAAAGAACACATTTTAATCACCACAATACCTTAATGTTAATTAAATGGCGCCTCACAGAGGAAATGTTATGTTTCACTGTAGGCTAAATAAACACAGTATCATATTTCAGAAAAATAGTTTTTAGCAAGCACTGTAAAAATATGCCAATATAAAGAAATTGTATTAAAAAAAATAAAATAAATAACCTCATGAAGCTTTCTGAAGCCGGCAGGGGGAGACACTGCATGCACTTTCTGCATAATTTGATCCAGAATTTGCTATTTCAATTTAATTTAATTTTCTGCACCGATCACGCTTAATTAAAGTGACAGCACACATTTGATGGCCAAAATAAGTATGAATTCACAAAAAAACAAAAACAAACAAAACAAACAAACAAAAACAAAAAACCCTAAAGCATTTTAACAGTATATGAAACATAAAAAAATGTGTAGAAGATTTACCCAATTAAACTTGTATTTAATTATTCAGTTTTGATGAAAGTGTGGTGTGGCCTAATATAGGCTATATATTAAAAAAGAGAATGTTCCAATGACTGAAAGGATGAATGATTGTTTTTTGTTGTTGTTGTTTACCATTTATATGCGACTTGAAGACTTCAAAACAGGTTTATAACTCTCAAACTTCTAAAAACATATTTATAGTTGTCTTTGTAAAGAATTATTTGGCTTTGGAGTCGCTGTGCAAGTGCTTTCACTGTAATTGCATACACTCGCGAGTCTGACGCTGATGCGAAGATCACGCTCGCGGCCTAAAATGCGTAAATTTGAGGCGCAGGAAACGCACGCCGTCTCTGGTGTTCTCGACTGCAGGTATTATGGTGGCGCTTAGAGGTTTAAGCCAAAGCTTCTCTCGGCTGGCCAGAGGAGCATCTTTACAGATAAATGTCAGTAAGCGTCGCGTGTCGATGAAGATGCGCTCGAGCTCGTCCCAGATGAGCGGACAGGTGGATAACACTAACAGTTATGTTTTCAAACGCAATTCAAATAATCTCTCTCTCTCTCTCTCTCTCTCTCTCTCTCTCTCTCTCTCTCTCTCTCTCTCTCTCTCTCTCTACCCACACTTTAAATATATATTTACACTTTTGTTATATATATATATATATATATATATATATATATATATATATCCATGTATTATTTTAGCCCCATATTTTTCAAATGGTTTTTGCATTTTGCTTCTTATTAACAGTTAATGTTACATAAGCTAAGCAAAATGGTTAAAGTTCAAACCATAATATTCTGAAAACTTAGTCTGACCTGACAGTCATCATAAAATCTGTTTGTAGTTTATTAATTTATACATTTTTTTTCCACAGTCATCTTTCTGCTCTGATTAACTGCACATGACATCACAGTATGAAATATTTTTGATTTATGTCCAAATGAAAGGACGTGGAGGTTTCATTGTGCAAGTTTTCAGGCCTGTTGTTATGCTATGCTTAGGAACCAAGAAACTGGTGGTTTTACTATTCAGTGTTTTTTTTTTCTAGGCTTGATTGTGTTGATTGCAGTCTAACATGTGTTAATCCTTTGTAAAAAAAACAACATTAAAACAACAACAACATAATTTACCTTGATTCCACACTGCCCTGTCCCTTCTCCAAGAAACAACCAGGCTGTTAATTTCCTTCCTTTATGAAGCCCCTCCCTCAGAAATAGATACTAATAATAGTATTATAGGTTTTATCCTGATTAAAGCATTAATACAGAACGGCAACTGCACGTGCGTCCATGTTTAATGCTACTCCTAGCTATTTAAAAATAATTGTATAATTGTAACAGTTCTTTGCTGGAGCTGAGCTGAATGAGAGAGAGATGCAGAGCAGGGTGACATATTAGGAACTGCTGCTTTAGAACATTGATTTTGAAACTTGCGAATCCATTAGAATCATTAGAAAACAGAATCAAGATTGATATGTGAACAGATTTTTACCTGCACCTCTAGTTTTCTCTTCCTCATCTCTAAAGCAGCGCAGCATGGACTTGCCCCCTTTGCTGCCTTTTCCCAAGGGTAGGGTTTATCTGGGTTTGTGATGTCACAAACCTGGGAAGTAACTCGTTGTAGTCCCAACCAGCTATTTTTGTAGGCATTAAACTGCCAGAATTTAAAAAGACAAATCTCCGTTTGCATTGAACTTTCAGGTTCGTAACTTTGCAGATATTATTTATGCTCAAACGGCAACATTACACACTAATTAACATTAAAAAAGTGAAATAGCAATGAACCACCGCTTTAAGTGGATAAGCGCAGGGGTGGATGGGCCTTAGCGTAGTTCTCATACCACACAAAGGGTTGCTTACATAAAAAAAAGGTTTAGTCAGAGTAACCACAGTTCCTCTTGTGGTGTGTTGCTATGGTAAGACTTCCCTTTGAAACAGGAAATGACAGAGCTGTAAAAAGTGCAGCAGCGTAGCTGGTTAGGGAAACAAGTTTAGAGCGACGTCTTTGGTGTGGGCACAGTCAACCCTACACTGATGTGGCCATGTCCAAGAGAATGAACACTCTGGCAGTGCCAGCGGGTCAGATGGTAAGTCTGGTTCAGGCCTACTGATGGTTTTTCTCCGGATCAGAGATGCAGCTTCACTGATTGGTTCAGTTGGATGGGTGTGTGGAAGTGTGAATGTTAAAGAGTTGTTTTATTGTAGGGTCATGATCATGTGTTTAATCTTCTGTATAGCATTAGCAAATTTGCCTGTGTGTGTTTGATTTGGGGACAAAGTTGTCCCCAGAAGTTCAGCTGAATCTGATATAGCAGCTTTAGTCTAGGGATGTCTTCAGAGGCAAAGATGATTCATAAATTGGAATTAGGTCATTGGTTCAGTTCCAGGGGAATGCGTAACCTGATAAGATGCATCGCTTGAATGCAATGTAAATTGTTTAGGACAAGTGTCTGCCTAATGCACACAAGTAAACATGAAACTAAAAATTCAACAATGTTTTCTTTTAGGTAAAAGGAATAGTTCATCCAAACATTAAAGTGTGCTATAAATTGTACTCACCCTAAGGCAATCCGAGATGTAGATGAGTTTGTTTGTTCATGGGAACAGATTTAGAGAAATGTAGCATCACTTGCTCACTAGTGGATCCTCCGCAACGAAGGGGTGCCGTCAGAATGAGAGTCAAAACAGCTGATAAAAACATCACGATAAACCTCAATTAATCCACACAACTCCCGTCCGTCATTTAAAATCTTGTCAAATGAGAAGTTGTGTGTTTGCAAGAAACAAATCCATCAAAATGTTTTTAACTTTAAACCAGTGAACCTCCAGGGACAAAGTCATTGAAGTCTGTCGTGTAATAATTAGCTTTATTTAAAATTATACTCATTTAGATAGCCATGTAAATATATGTGCATTTAGCTATATTTTGGGGGAAAACTCTCCCTAGAAGTGCAGTAAGTCTTATGGAAATCGAAAAAAAAATTTACATTTTTTTTTTGCCTTATATATATATATACATATATATATATATTTATATATATATATATATATATATATATATATATATATATATATATATATATATATATATATATATATATATATAAATATAAATGCAGTCATAATTTTAGATATAATTATCTTAAATAATAATAGTAATAAAATATTTATGGTGTCTTTATTTAGATGGCTTGTCAAATCGTGTGATTAAGAAAAGCGACTGCATGATTAGAAAATCAGCATTTTGCAATTGTGTTTCCACATTGTTTCCATGACAATAGGACTTTCAATCACACAGATGTGTGTTTGCCCAGTGTGTCAGCTGAAAGCCAACCTTTCTAATTTGACATGCTGTCATGTCATGTCTCCTAATGATTTTATTTTTTAACGTCAAACACACCCATTTCCTGTGTGAGTGTACAGCTCAGAAAAAAAAAACATGCAGCTGTTAAAATGTTTTCCTGTGATGTGTTAATTCATGACTGTGACTCTACAGGCCTCCATTGATTTCATGCTAGACTGATTGTTTATTTGCTCTTGCAGACCCAGGCGGTTTCTGATGGGGGTAAGTGTTATTTCTTTCAAAACGTTCTGTTCACGTCAGTCTTGTTCTTGTATCACAAGTGGGTCACCCAGTGCATCATGTCAACCACTCAAACTTCTTTTCTGTCATCTCTAACTGTCATTTCCATACAGAGCTCAACTTCAAGTTATCCAGTCGTGGCAGCAGCTCCAGCCTATCAGAGAACTCGAGCAGGTCAGGTGGTCCTCAAGGTGCTGATGGTCCAGCCAGTCGGGTGGTCAGCTGGGCGGTATGTTTCGAACGCCTGCTTGAAGATCATGTCGGTGTGCGATACTTTACCGTAAGTTTTAATGCTCCTCGTCACGATCTCTGACTGCTTTAACCTTGTAAAGCTTACTTTAAGATACCTAATATGCAAATTTCAAAGGCCCCTAAAGGCTGAAAACCCTGTTGTACACAATCTACACCAAGCAAGTAAAAGGTATTTTAGCGTAATTGTGCAAACGTCCACCTTCAGCTTGTGGATGACGTGTCTTTTATGCTGTGAAATTTTGCTGATTTTTATGAAGTATATGTAAGAAGAGTTTTTATAGTGTTAGTAATATTTAATTGATAAATATTACTTTTATATGTATATTACTTGATTATCCAGACATTATTTAGAAAAACCAGTGAGTCTCAAATATGATCATTAGGCTTTTGAGAAACCTTTATTTGTTCATCTCTCATAACATTGCATTATATATTTTGATCATCAAACAAAGTATTTAAATGTCATCTTAACAAGACACATTATTGGAGATATCGAGTGACCACTGTTATCTATATAATTTTATGTAAATATATTTTACATAGTTTTAAAGATCTCATTAATTTACGTTACAAGCTTCAGAATTGCATCACTTTTTGATCATATAATTATCAGCATCTGCACCAATTGTACATTTTTGCTTAGTACGGGCCTTAAATATAATTGAGGTGTTTTTTCTTCAAGTGTGAGCTCCATATTCTCACTTATATATAGTTTCCATGAGCATTCAGAGATATACCACACCATATATACAAGATTTATATCATTGATAGGGATTGTGAGTTAAACAAACTTCTTGACTGTGAAAATGATATGAACGCTATTACTTTTCAAGAGATATGGCTTTCTCCTCTGATATAAAATGAAACAATTTGTGTTTTTATTTTTGTGTGTGTGTGTGTGTTGACAGTGGCACTATTCATCAGCATAATAAATGATTTATTTTACACTTGTCCAAGCAGTTGATCAGGATTTCAGGTTATTAAAACTAGTTTTATGTGTCAGGATGTATCAAGTTAATTACAAATGTTACTGGTCTCGAAACAAAAGGAAGCATTCATTTGTAAAAGCACATTAACACCTACAGCTTCTGTGAATTACATGTGTGAATCATTGAAGTTTTTTTCCTCTTTCTTTTGGTCTGACGGCGTCTCACAGGAGTTTCTCAAATCAGAGGTTAGTGCGGAGAATATCCTGTTCTACCAAGCCTGTGAAAAGTTCAAGAAGATCCCACCCACTAGACTGGAAGAGGTATGTAGAATGCAAGTGTAGACATGTTTATGTAGACACTTTTATTTTATTTAAGTGACTTATGGTACACTACTAATAAGGCATGACCGTCTTCTTGAAACTTCTGGGGTTAATGCCTTTTCCAAGGGCACAGCAGGACTCACACAGCATAACACTCCATCAACATTGTAAGCAATTGATGCTATGTAACGTCTCGTATGTTCAATTCAATTCAATTCAAGTTTATTTGTATAGCGCTTTTTACAATACAAATCGTTACAAAGCAACTTTACAGAAAATTATGTTTCTACAATATTCAGTAGTAGCTAGTAGTTTGTGCACGTTTGACAGGATTTTAGAAAAATAAAAAAAATAATAATAATACAAGACGTAGTCAGCTAGATGATGAACTATCAATATTATTAATTAATAGTAATTATATGATGCAGTCACACATGTAGCAATAATTGTTAGTTCTGTTTGTTGATTCAAGGTTAGGATCATCTGGGGTCCTCTGAACATCACTTGTGTAAAACAGATCCTTGTGCCTCATTTAATGGTTTGAATCTGAGCTGAGCATTTCTTTTTGCTGTTTTAGTAGCCCTGCTTAAAGGGTTATATCCACTAGACATGCCATTTTTTGCACATTGATTTAATTTTGAGTATTTGTCATCTGCATTTGCACTTTGACTCCTTTCCGTATGATCTGAATATTCAGTCATAACTAGAAATCAAAGACCGATATCATCCTAAAATTATCGTATATCTCCCATCAGCTGAAGAAAGAGGCGCGTTCCATCTATGACAGTTTTCTTTCTGAAAGCTCTCTGCATGCGGTTAATATTGATGATACGGCCCAGATGGAAGAGAGCGCCTTGGAGACACCTACACCCAACATGTTCGATAAAGCACAGGCACAGGTACACTCCAGGGGTGGATGGTATGACAAAAATCACATGCCAATACTGTCATAGAAAATTACTCAACATGGTAGGTTTTTTTTTTTTTTTTTTTTTAGAGTTTGATTGAGAGACATTTAGAGACCAGGCATTGTGTAAAGTTTGGCACTGCAACTACTTCACTTAAGTTCCGACAATGAAAATAGTTTTTTTTATCGTAACTGTGGTTTAATTTTTTCCCCTGCCATAGATCTTCAAGCTGATGAAAATGGACAGCTACACGAGGTTTGTCCGCTCTACGCTGTACCAGAACTGCATGCTGGCTTGTGTGGAGAGTCGTCCTCTTCCCAACATTGGAACCCCGGAGCCCAAAAGCAAAATGCAAAAAAAGAGTGCAACGCCACCTAGTAACAGAAAGGTAACAAATCCATTCAAGACATGGAGTTATTTACCTAAAGTTTGGGATGGTTCGGTTTTTTAAATATATTTTAAAGTCATTCCTGTGTCACAAACCATATCCTCACAAGGCCTATCCCATATGGAGTCAGTCTGTTGACTAAAGGCAAAAGGTTTGAGACTTACTCTTACCTAGAGCTGACAATAAGTCAAAAGGGACCATAAAACCTAGTGTTTCATGATAAATCGCATGCGATATTTAATGCTCATTTCGTCAGTAAAGCCGGTTCTGTTATCAGCAGTATATCTCCATCACGTGCGCGCTTTCATATGGAGCAGCATTTACTACACAGAGCCTTTGTTTACTGACAAGCTGCGCAAAACCACAATCATATTTGGCATGTTTTGCGCAGCTTGTCAGCGAACAACGGCTCTGTGTAGTAAATGCTGCTCCATGTGGCTTGTGTGCTCCATGTATATATATATATATATATATATATATATATATATATAAATATATATATATAAATATTGCTGATGCAAAGATGAATTTCAGCATCATTACTCCAGTTTTCATTGTCACATGAATCATGATACTTCAGAGATCATTCATATGCTGATTTGCTGCTAAATAATTTTTTATTATTATCAGTGTTGAAAATGGTTGTGCTGCTTAATATTTTTGTGGAAACGTTACACATTTCTGATTGGTACTGCCTGTATCTTGCCAGAAAAGAACAAAACGGTGCTTAGCAACTTGAATCTAAAAAATGTGCAGGGCTTGATGTTATTACACTGGTTGGCAATACTCAATTAAAATAGAGTGAGCTGTTGAGACTAGTACAAACGTACCATCATGGAGTCTAGTTTGCACGAGGAGTTAATCATATCTGCATCTATATGGTGATTAACCTACATTGCACAGACTAAACCCCAGACTTGAGCTATAAATGCTTTATTTTTCTTGTTTCAGATTGTGCTGGATAGAAAGTCTTTGTATCTTGAATCAGGGCTGACAAAAGTTTTTTTTTATTTGTTTTTTTTCTTCTAACAATGCTTTTTTTTGCTGCTCTGGTTTGTTGCTTCATAATGTCTATATTGCAAAATATGCTTTTTCATTATATCTTCTGTTGAGTTTAGTGTGTAGTGTGAAAGCCGTTAATATGGATCCTGAAATGAATCTGGATTGCATATAGTGCAGATGTGAGCAATGGCCTAATTCTGTGAGAAAGTAATGTCACTCCATGGTGGAATATGATGCTGTTTCAGTGAGCGGACAAAGTTCTTATGTGTATTACTCTGTGTTTTGGAACAGAGTGTTGAGTTGAAAGTGCCCTCATCAGACAGCAAGACCAACAGGAAGAAGAGGTTAGAGAAGAGAGGCTCATGGGGAGGTACAGTTTGATTCAGCACTTCTCTATCTGTGCGGTATCTTTGTGGACGACTCTGCAGTGCATGTCACCATCTCAAAAAGAGTCGCTCCCATGAACATGCACAGTTCTGTTTTAAAGGGCACATGAAATGCTTTTTTTCAGTTATTTTGTTTCCTGAGGTTTTTCCATCAAAAAAGGTCGTAAAGGGTAGTTTTATCACTCTTACTCTGTTGAAAGGGGCGTTTCTGCTGTGATACGTCAATGTCAGTGGCCACTGTGCCACAGTTAGCTTTGAGTTCGGAAACTTGCAGTATGTTTTTATTGCTGTGTAACATCTCCTACGTATGTTTAAATATCAATAACCTTTTGTCTTCTCCATTTCATGACCCTTTTAATGTCTCTTTTCTGTTTGCATGGTTTCCTTCTGTGTGCCTTTGAACCTGAACTGTTCATAATTCAGCTGACCAGTCGTATCAGCATGTGGCGGTGTCTCGTAATGAGTCTCAGATCTCAGTGAAGTCTAACAGCAGTCTGGAGTTAGTCTCTGGATTCGGGCGAGCTGAGGTACCTACATCCAACCAAATATTGCTGCAAGAACGAGATTTTGCATTTCATTAAGAGAGCGCAAGTGTGTGTGAGACTGCAAAAATATAGCACTGTATTGAGTTTTATAATGACATATATTGCTGGAAAGTATCAAAGTGCTAATCCTCTTTTAAACAGCCAATAACTATCACAGCCAAGTAAAAGCATGATTTAGTACTTGCTTTTATTAGCTGCCCTTTAACACTCAAATATTAGCAAGAATCTGATCTCTTCTGGAAGCTGCTTCCAAATGCACATTGCTAAGAGTTGATTCATTGTTTTTGTGAACTAAAGCTTGCATACTGTACGTCCCTGCAAACAAGATAATAGACTTTAACTAAAAGTCTCAAAACTATACTTTGATATCAATTAAGTAGTTGCAGAAAAATGTTAGAATGAAAAATTGAAAGTGTTACGTTTTAATAGTTTTTGCTCCTCAGTGAAGCGCTCGTGTCTTTGTCAGAACGGACGCTGCAGTGTGCCCATCTCTGATCCGGAAGCCTTGAGTTCTGGTTCTCCTACAGCAGATAAGTACTGCTGCGTCTACCTACCGGACGGGACCGCCAGCCTGGCCCCTGCCAGACCCGGCCTGAGCCTCAGAGACATGCTGAGCAGCCTGTGTGAGAAGAGAGGCTTTCCTCTGAAAGATGTTATCATCTACCTACTCTGCAAAGATAAGGTCAGTCTGCCAGCCTAAATGAGGGCAACCTATCTGCCTTCACACATTTATCTGACCAGTGATTTCAGCATTATGACTCAGAATCTTTAAAAATGACAAGCGTTGTCGAGTCACATTTATCCACATCAACTCTGGGCCCGCCCCTGGACCCACCGGTGGGTCCAATATTGCATAATCATAATCATTTTAAAAAATCTATAAGTTGTGCAGCACAAAACTATATATATATATATATATGAAAGTGAAAGTGACGTGACATTCAGCCAAGTATGGTGACCCATACTCAGAATTCGTGCTCTGCATTTAACCCATCCGAAGTGCACACACACAGAGCAGTGAACACACACGCACACACTGTGAACACACACCCGGAGCACTGGGCAGCCATTTATGCTGCGGCGCCCAGGGAGCAGTTGGGGGGTTCGATGCCTTGCTCAAGGGCACCTCAGTCGTGGTATTGAAGGTGGAGAGAGCACTGTACATGCACTCCTCCCACCCACAATTCCTGCCGGCCCGAGACTAGAACTCACAACCCTTCGATTGCGAGTCCGACTCTCTAACCATTAGGCCACTACTTTCTATATATATAGTCATATATATAGTCATATAATATATAATATAATATATAATGGTATTGTTTGAAAGCTTAGAACCTCAGCTTTCCTGACAACCTCATCACTTTTGCATTTATGTTACATAGAAGAAGATAATAAGGTCTATATTCGACCCCCCTTGAGAAAATCATATTAATGATATTACATTTCATATTTATATCACACAAACTCACCAAAAATAAACAAGTCATATATCAAATGAAAGCTCTCACTCTCAGGAATATCACTGTGAACTGTTCATTTCACCGATCCAACACGTTACAGCAACATTAATATCCAAAGAATCACGAAAACAGAATTGATTCTTTTGAATAAGAAAACACATGAGTCATATTCCTGTTCGGATCACTAACTCCGTGTGGAGCTACTAGCCTCAAACTTATTTTTTCGAGTAATTGCGAGGTTTGTACAACTGGTTGGAGTGTTTTGTCTTTGGACAATGGCTTCAAGAAAGTTTTTTGTCGTCGTGGATGCTGTCTTGGAGGACCTTGATCGTCAGAGTGACACTGAAACTTGCAGTGATGCCAGTTTCGATTCTGTTAGACAAGCTGCCTACAATGCTGGCGAAGATCCTGAATTTGAGTAAGTACACATTTCGAACTTATAAACGTTGTATCTGTGTATTTCATGCATTTTTATTTTTTTATCTAAACATGAATTGGATTCTACATGTTTCTGTTACATTCATATTTGAATCTGTGCATGCATGAGTGGTGCTCATAAATTTTTGCACATGTATTTGTCTTGTGTGGATGTGCAAATATATTATATTCTTGTATCTGTTATATGCATATGTGAATTATTTTTGTGCATGTAATATTAGCATGCATTTCTGAATAGCAATGTGGATTTATAAATTTACATTTATGCATTTGGCAGACACTTTTATCCAAAGTGACTTACATTGCATTTCAAGGTACACATTTTACATTCTCATCAATTCTCACAAATTTGTTTTGTTTTGCAGTCTGGACAGTGGTGATGAATGGCAGCCAGATCTGCCATGCACCAGCAGCAAGGAGGTTGTTTGCCCACCTCACACCTCCAAGACCCCCACACCCTCTGTTGGTGATTCTGTGAGGCCACAGAGAGCTGGAACTCCCAGCAAGAAAAACAGAGGGAGGTATCATTCTGTACAGGGGACAAAAAGGTCAGCAAGTGCGATTTCAGAGGATGGTGTCGCAGAAAGATTGAAGGACTGCAGTGTGGAGGATGAGGTTCCAGCCCTACCAAATTTCCTTCCAAAAAGAAACCCAGGAGCGCAGCTTGTAATGGACATGATCTATTCCCCATTGCAGCTCTTTCAGCTCTTCTTCACAGGCTCTGTGGTGGACACCATTGTGAAGAACACCAACAGCTTTGCACAAATGAGGTCAGAGGCTGGAAAACGTTTCCTTTGGTTGCCTTTGAATGCAGAGGAACTGTATTCTTACATCGCACTTGTCATCTACATGGGGCTCCTCGGTGCAAAAAACATCATTGATTACTGGTCTGGGAAAGAAATATACCGCTTACCCTTCCCAAAATCGGTCATGTCCAGGTCCAGATTTCAGGCCATTTCTTGGAACCTGCATCTTTGCAATCTTGAGGATGATCGAGACAACTCGAGAAAAAGGGGGACTGAAGTCTACGACAGACTCTTCAAGATCAAGCCCCTGTACAATGACATCGTCTCGGCATGCAAAACCTATTTCCATCCAGACAGACAGCTAGACAGACACTCTAAATAATGTCTTGTCGTTTCATCAACGGTTGCAACCAACCAAACAAACAAAAACTACAAGTTGCACTTGTTTTTTTTTTCTTTCTTCTATAGTAACTTGTTGACTTTTTATAGTTACTATATGCTGTATATAGTTATTTTATATCTTCGATTTGTATATCGTTTTTGCACATTTTTCTCTAAAACATTTAATTTATTTTGTTGAAGTTTATTATCTTTGTGTATAATAAAATACAAGAACTGTTACATTCTCATACCTCACTCATTTTTCCTCCTTTCAGTTAAATCTAAATTACTTTTCTTTAGAAGGTGATATCAAGAAGATTCTTTTTGTCCCCGTTTACTTCCACATAGAGGATTCAAAAGAAACCTTCCGCAGTGTAATACACCAAACAGGTCCTAAATTACAGACTCTGAAATAAAAACTTAATTTAAAAAATCAATCAAAATCTGACTTTTTATCCTTGTTTATCGTAAAGGTTTGAATAAATACAGTAAAATATATGCAATATTCCACCTCTGTGTCAAAATTGAGTGTTTCCAGTAAAATGAGACCATTTTTATCCATTTACTCCAATGTATGTGGGTAGGACGCAATATTAAATTCAGGTATGCCCAATTCTTTTAGCAATCAAAGATGGAGACTGTAAAAGTAGACTTGAAGACACCGGTGACTCCTTTCAGATAAATCTCCATAACTTTTTTTTTTAGAAGGAGAAAAAAAATTGGCCCTGTTTACTGCCACCTAGTGGAATCAAAAGTAACTTTCTGAAGGGACATAGAAAATGTTTTTTTTTTTTTATAATTAAAAACTGTATCAAAAAATGACTTTTTATGTGTTTATCATAAAATTGTGAACATATACAATATAAAATATGCAATATTCCACCACTGTGTTAAAATTCTGAGTGTTTTCTGTAAAATGAGACCATTTTTTTCCATTTACTCCAATGCATGTGGGTAGGACGCTCTTTTAACTAAATAGCGATTTATACAATACAGATTTTTTGAAAGCCGCTTCACACTAATAAGGAAATAACAGTATTAATGTTGCAAAGTTTTCAGTTATGAAAAAATACAATTTCAGCTTTAAAGCAGCTATTAAGTGACCATAGTGTCATTATTCAAGGTTTCATTATTCGGTTAATTTATTGTTTTAGTTTAGTTCAATAATTGTGCAAAGCATTTTCACATACTTTCTCTATGTCTGTTATATACTATTTATTTTTATTCCATTGCTGTAAAAACGGTCCAAATAATTTTTGTTAGACCATTTTCTGCCCTCTTTCTAACTCTGAATTAGCAAAAACATCCTGTGTAAGACAACATTATGTAACTGCTTTGCACATGAAATGAGCTGCAACTCTAAAGTTTCTGAACACTTACAGAAGGGATATTTTTAACTTTTATTAATATTTTTAATTAGTTTTCATTTTGATTCTTTTTAATTTGAAAGTTTATATATATATATATATATATATATATATATATATATATATATATATATATAAATCTATGCCATTTTTATTTCACTTTTTTTTTTTTTTTTTTTTTGAATAGTTTTATGGTTTTTGTATTATGTAACTATAATGACATGCTGTTGTTTTCAATATTTATTTATTTATTTTTGGCAAATGGCCACAGCTGAAACATTCTTAAAATATTTCCTCATGTCTTTTTGGCTGTATTGGCAAATTAATACATTTCATTATTATATTATGTTACAGTATATTTGTCTTCTGAGCTTTTGAATGCACCAGTGTTAAGAGAATATTCATAGGTTTTTTATTGTTATTTTTTTACCATCGTATCTGTGTGGATAATGAATAATGTGTCTGTTTCTCGATAGCCTCTTTCTCTGGATCAGGACAGCTCTGTTTTTGGAGATCAGCAGCTCAGTTTGGAGCTCAGAGTTACATTTGCGTGAGTCACACTTACTGTACACACAAAGATCATAGAAGGTCTCATAAACGCAATAGTTTAAAATAAACATTAAATCACAAAAATACCATGTTAACATTAGGGCTACGCCATTTTAATGATAATGGCATCAGCTAATAACAATGCCAAATGGTTGTTTCTGTAAACATTTATTTTATTTCTATATTTTAGTTACCTATAACAGCCCTGGTGCTCCGATATGTTGACAGGTTTGTTTGTGTGCAGGTTGGATATTGTGTTTTCAGGAAGAACTTTAGGAATCGTCGCAAAGTCTAGCAAGAATTTGGGTGATGCGCTGTCTGCTGTCCTACAGAAACACCAGCTACGACCTCAGGATGTGCAGGTTACTCTGGTGTGTTTATCCCACATGTCAAAAGGATGTGAGACTTGGTGAACAGTGAGAGATTTGTGAACGTACTGAGTATATGAAATTAATATTTTTCTTATTCCAGAGTGGCTCGAATGAACCTCTAAACATGAGCACAGATGTGTTTCGTCTAGCAGGAAAAACGGTGCGTTTGGACAAAGTTAAAGGTGCGTTATTAGCAATTGGCAGTTAAAGGTCTTGGAGAGAAAATTAGGCACAATTTATATTGACCTACAAAACAAATTTATTTCATTATTTAAGAATAAAATTAAACTTAAATAGAAATAAGTGTGTGTGTGTGTGTGTGTGTGTATATATATATATATATATATGTATATATATAAACATCTTATTAAATAATTTATAAAAAAAATATTTTATGTTTTTTTAGGTCATTTTATTTAAATAATTATAATTACACTTATCTATCATTTTATTTTATGTATATTTGTGTATGTGCATTATCAGGCAAAAGTTTAGACTGCATTTGTTCTGTAGACTGATATAAACTGTGCTTAATTTTGAATTTATCTGCGAAACTATAATTGAAGTAAAAAAAATAAATAGATAAGTTGGAACAGAACAAACTGTAAAGTGTGTTAAATACATAAAGATTCTAGTATCTTCCTGCCCGGATTTAAATCAGTATCTCTTGAGTTTAGTTATGCAAACCGCTTGTGATTTTCTTTCTTTCTGTCTCTCTCGTGTCAACTTGTGTTAGGCTTTTTGTAATTTCCTGTCACAGTGTTTTTGCCCAGCACAAATGAAACCTCCCCCACCCCCAGGGGTCATCACGGGCTTTAAAGCAGCATTTTAAAAGCTAATTTTCTCGCTGTAGTTCTTCAGATGGAGCGGAGACGGCTGGAGGGACCACCACATTACACCAGACTTTAAAAATAGGATTATGGGGGAGGTGTTAACTGACATGAGATCTAGCTTCTCTCTTTTCAGTGATCTCATTTCCTCACTCATTAGACTGTTTAATGGTGTGCATCTCTGTGTTTTAGCTGGTTTGGAGACTCAAGCTACTTCACCAACACCCAAAGCAAATTCAAGAACCAGAAAACACCAAGACATGGACAGTAATGCAGAAGTCTTACATTATAGTGTATAATAACATGCTAATTATGCAACCTTCACCAATGTCAAAGCCAGAAAAATACACATTATGTGCAAATCTCCTGTGCAAACCACCATACTGTGCATTTACATGCAACGAGTGCACTGCATGGAATACTGTATCCCACAATGCAGTGCTCCCAAATCTCCCAAGATTTATTTTACTAGTAGTACTACTAATTTAAATTACATTTTTTGTATTTCTTATTTTTATTGTATTTTTTATCTTTTGTTCCCTTTCAGTCAGTCACTCCCAACGTCACGTTGGTGACCAATCTACTTTGAGTGTAAACTAAACAAGCCAATGCACATTTGCATGCAATTATTGCATCCAGCTGCAGCACTAAAAGAGCATTTCCCTGAAAGACCCATTTCTTTAAAACAGCTTCAAGTCTGCATCTTTGTAAAGATGACAGACCATCTTTTTAAAGATGCAGTTTCACCCGTGCGTTTCTGGATGCGGTCATTACCTGGCACAGTTTAATATTATATAATTTATATAATCTTACGCGCGCTCGGGTCGGGCTCGGGTTTGCGCTCCGGTTTGCGAGGTAAACGAACGGTCATGTAATGTGTTTCAATTAGCGCGAGAAAGATGCGAAAATGGATGCTGAGTAGGTGAAACGGAGGCTTGCCTCTGGCGATTACGTTTTGGTTGCACCAGCAAAAGTAAAGTCTGAGGTGTGAAAAAGTTTTGACCATGTTTATAATGAGAATGAGTGAATAATGACGCACTATCAGAGAGCGAAGGAACGCACTGAAGACATCACATACAGTGAATTCAATCATTTTCCTCCACAAAAACATGTAGGCTTAGCCTAATCGCTGTGAGTAATTTAAAGTTTTTTTAAATGAAAACTAAATATTCATTGAGTCTTAAATGCATAATGTGGACAGAGTATATACGCTAATGTTGGCATTATTCTTTTATTAAATCTTTTATTTTTGGGCTGATGCGACTTATACTATGGTATACTAAAATACGGTAATTAAGGTGATTTCTCAAATGTAGTTTATTTACTCGTCCAACTACCGTATTTTTCGGACTATAAGTCGCACCTAAGTATAAGTCGCATCAGTCCAAAAATATGTCATGAAAAGGAAAAAAACATATAAGTCGCACTGGACTATAAGTCGCATTTATTTAGAACCAAGAACAAAGAGAAAACATTAACGTCTCCAGCCGCGAGAGGGCGCTCTATGTCTTCAGTGGTAGACTACAGGAGCACTGAGCAGTATAGAGTGCCCTCTCGCGGCTGTAGACAAATGTTTGTAATGTGCAGCTAATCGCTTCTGTGTCATTGTCATCCTGAGCTCATGATTCACTCGTTTTAAAAAAACTTTCGATCCCTGGAACATTTTGAATTGTAGCTAAACGTCTAGCGAGCTTGTCTTTCTTTAACTTTCTTTTTGCAAAACCACTCAATTGACGTCTGTCCATTTTGATTCATTTTCTGCAGCCGTTAAAAAAATGACACATTTGCGCGTACTTGTTGTGGACTAACTCAACTCTGACAGATTGGTTACGGAAGGGGGGGATTGATAGTGGTCATGTAATCTTTATTTATTTATAATTTATTATTATTATTATTATTGTTGTTAAGTTAGTGTTCATAAACGAGTTATGTATGGTCTTTCAAGAATTTCAAGTTAATAATAAATAAATTTACAAAAAATATTTTTAAAGCTTGTGTCATGTGGTGCCCCCCTAGTTGTTGTGAATGGTTGGTGCCCCTGGGCACTGGACCAAGTGCACTTATGGATAATCCGTCTCTGCCTGGAAAAGGTCTCTATGCATGCTGTGGTTTACACGGATGCCTCCGCCATCGGCTGTGGGGCCATGTACAATGGGCACGCAGTGTCGGGGTATGGACAGGCCCCCATCTACACTGGTATATCATTTGCCCAGAGTTGTTAGTGCACTTAGCCTTTCTCAAAGAGCTCTTACGAGGTATGCACGTGCTGGTCCGATCGGACATCACTAATGTTGCTTACATCAACCGACAAGGTGGTTTGCACTCCTGTCGCACCTCTTCCTTTGAAGTCGGAAGGTTCTGAGGTCACTTCATGTCATTCACATTCCAGGCCTCTTCAACCATATGGCCAGTGAGCTGTCTTGAGCTACTGTTGTACTACCACTGAGTGGCTGGGTCCCCGGCTCGGCTGCTCAGCGAAAAGCTGGTATGCATTGCATCTGCTGCCTTTTTATGCTCTCACTGTGATGAGCTGCAGCTTTATAC